>NC_139404.1:85654132-85966682 GCF_905368555.1 Meleagris gallopavo | reverse complement strand
CACAAAAGTGGCACGTACGCTGGCCTGTATCAGCAGCAGCCTGAAAAGGTCCAGAAACAAGGAGGAGGACGACAATGAGGAAGAGGACAGTGACTCAGATGAGACATGGGACCTGGGCAGAGTTTGGGCCGACAGCACCGAGTGGCCAGCACCGTACATGGCTGACAAGTGCCAGCCTGATGGAGCCGGTGGATGACCTTCTGCGTGCCTGCCGAGGACAAACCTGCCACAGCTTCACGCCCCGGCTGCAGCCGGCCATCGGGGTCTGCAGGGTCTGTGAAGAATGGAGCACCCTCGATGACAACGTCATCTACCGCCCTGCTCGTGCCCGTGAGGCCTCCTCCCGGGCACACCTTCCATGTGGACCTGGGCGACGTGGAGGAGACAGCGATAAGCAAGTCCTGTCTGCGCGTGCAGCTGGTGTGCACCTGCACGAGGGAGCGGCTGCTGGGGGACATGCTCTGCTTTCTGCACCACGATCAGGAGGAGCTGAGAGACAAGCAGGAGCCCAGCTTGCTTGACACCTTCTGCACGGGCTCCTATGTGCACGTGGAGAAAAGCGGCTCTGGCTCCAGGACCAGGTGAAAGCAGCCTGGAGGCGTCTGCCTCAGTCGCGTGACTGCCGCCTGGAGCTGCAGCCCTCCAGCCACTCAGGCAAGATCCAGCTGACCACCCCCTCCAGCTATACCTTCACCATCCCGATGACTCTTGGGGTGCAGCTTGATGAATCGGACTCATTTCTGAGCATTGAGTAGGCTCAGGATACGTTTCTGTGATCTTTTCTATTTCTCTCTTTCAAAGTATGTAATTCTCTTATTTAAATAAATTGGATACTATTGTTAACACCAGCACTCCTTGTGTAAGAGTATTCTTTTTTGCGTCTACTACACAAATCAACGCCTAAGAATAGTTCTGCTTTGAACGTGGCTTTTTTTCAATCTGTTATTTATTGCTAAGGCTCTTTTCCGCAGCTGCCTTTTGTTTCTGGTAGGTAGGAGCATGTTCAGTAGCATCAAGACATGCTCAGTACCACTGAGATGAGGATGCAGGAGGAGCTTGATGTCTCGGGAACTTTGTTGAGCATCGAATAGGCTGAAGCCAGCTGCACCAGCAGCACGGTGCAGCCAGAAAACTGCGCTGAGGAGGACATACAGATTGCCAGGCATATGGCCAGGCATGCCCATCACTCCAGCTTCTTCCTCAACTGTCTGCAGACCTGCAGTTGTCTGCTGGTGGGCACAGCTTTTTGCCCAAGCCCTGAAGATGGTTGTGATTCGCCACCTCACAACCGTAGCCTCTGAAGCCTGGAGCAGGAGGAATTGCCCCTGTGGCTGGATGACGTCCTGTGGCACTTCTGCTGCTGCCTGGAGTACACCTCAATTGCTTCCTTTTATGATATGAGAGGGTGATTTTTTCCCCTGATTTGCAGCTCTAAAATGGGGAGGAAGTCTGCAGGCAATCCTTCAGAGCATCTAGAATATCAAGAAATCCTCTTAGACTGTTTCTTATTAGCGTCATAGGGCTACTGCTCTATGACGGTAGTGCTGTGCTGTGGGCTAGCAGCTGTGCCTGGGCTAGCAGCTGGCAGGTTGTGGGCAGGCTCCTGACTCACCAGGGGCGGAGCTGACACCTCGTGGCAGTATTCAAGCTACTTACCACGAGTCATCGGTCATTTGCTACAGAGTCTAGCTTCAAGCAGGTAAAACTGCGGTGGGCAAGGGATCTGGAGTCAAGAAAAGCAACCAAAAAAGCTCTTTTTTAGACTTTTTTGGAGCCTGGGCTGGCAGGTTGTGGGCGGGCTCTTGACTCAACAGGGGCAGAGCTGACACTGCCTGCTCTTTATCTCTGGAGCTTGGCCCATTTGCTGTGTGGATAAAATGAGACCCGGGAGGCGGGAACTACAGCACACAACACAACACAGAAGGTGTGGAAAGCTGCTCTAACCACCTAGGGTGGAGATAGTCAGTGTGGGAGGGCCGCCTGCACTGCCCATTCAAGTAGGCAGCAGTGGGAGTGGAGGCTGTGTCTTGTGTCAGTACGGGTGAGTGCTCGTCTTTTTCTCAGTTGACTTGCTCTCTTGTTGACAGGCCCTGACGCCACCACTTCAAACATGGTCCTCACCAGGAAACGTGCTTCCCACGCAAAGACTGTGGCAACCCAGACAGAGGGTCTGCTCAATAATGTGGCGGTTCAGGTCTCTGGCTGCCGGGAGTGCCTCAGCCTGCTGCTGCCGGGGGAGGATGGGAAGGATGCCACTTGCGTGCGGTGTGAGCAGCTGGACGAGCTGCTCAACCTGGTGGTGGAGCTTAGGGAGGAGGTAGATAGACTGCAGACCATCAGAGACTGCGAGCGGCAGACTGACTGGTGGAGTGGCTCTCTGCGAGAAAGGCGCAGAGTTTGCACTTCCCAGACTGAGGGAGTAGTGGACCCTTTCTCTCATCATAGTCAAACAGGAAGAGACAGCTTGAGAGGAGAGGAGGAATGGCAGCAGGTCTCAGCCTGGCGTCGCAGGCAACCCCTATCCCGACCTACCTCGGTTCCCCTGGTCCCTCTCTGTAACAGGTATGAAGCCCTGAAACCAGAGTGGTGAGTGATGATGACGTGGGAGCACTGCCACCAAGCTTACCTAAGGTGAGGCGGTCAGCTCCACGTTTGAAGACTGCCTCCTCCAAGAAAGAAAGGAGGGTGATAGTTGTAGGCAACTCTCTTCTGAGAGGAACAGAGGGTCCAGTATGTCGGCGTGACCCTACCCGTAGGGAGGTGTGCTGCCTTCCTGCGGCCCGGGTCAGGGATATTTCTAGAAAACTCCCCAGCCTTATCCGCCCCTCTGGTTATTACCCTTTATTGATAGTTCAGGCCGGCAGCAATGGGATTGCTGATAGAAGCCTGAGGATTATAAACAATGATTTTAGGAGACTGGGGAAGTTAGTTGATGGAGCGGGCATACAAGTAGTGTTTGCCAGTATTCCCTTGGTGGCAGGGACAAACACTGAGATGACCAGGAAAAGCCATCTTATAAATGCATGGCTGAGAGGCTGGTGCAAGCGCAAACATTTTGGGTTCTTTGATCACGGGGCAGTCTACTCGGCACCTGGCCTGAGGTCTGCTGATGGGAATTGCCTGTCTCCAAAAGGGAGACGGATACTTGCCCAGGAGCTGGCGGGACTTGTAGAGAGAGCTTTAAACTAGATAGGAAGGGGGAAGGGGATAAAGCCAGGCCTACTAGAGATCAGCCTGGGGAAGTGGTGTTGGGATTAGGTGAGAGGCGAGGGGCTCAGCTGAGGTGCGTCTACACTAATGCACGCAGCATGGGCAACAAGCAAGAAGAGTTGGAAGCCATTGTGCAGCAGGCAAACTATGACCTAGTTGCCGTAACGGAAACGTGGTGAGATTGCTCCCATGACTGGAGCGCTGCAATGGATGGCTACAAACTCTTCAGGAAGGACAGGCAAGGAAGACGGGGTGGCGGTGTGGCTCTCTACGTTAGGGAATGCTTTTATGCTACTGAGATTGTGGCTGGGGACGATAACGTTGAATCCCTTTGGGTAAAGATCAGAGGAAGGGCTGACAAGACTGGCACCCTGGTGGGCGTCTGTTATAGACCTCCAAACCGGGATGAAGAGACAGACGAGGTATTCTATAAGCAGCTGGCACGAGCTGCACAGTCGCCAGCCCTTGTCCTCATGGGGGACTTGAACTTCCCTGACATATGCTGGGAGTACAGCACAGCACAGAAGAAGCAGTTTCCAGAGGTTTCTGGAGTGCATAGAGGATAACTTCCTGATGCAGCTGGTCAGAGAGCCCGCGAGAGGAACTGCCCCACTAGACCTGCTGTTCACAAACAAGGAAGGTCTGGTGGGAGATGTGGAGGTTGGAGGCTGTCTTGGACAGAGGGACCATGAAATGATAGATTTCTCAATTCATGGTGGAGCCTGGAGGGGGAATAGTAAAACTGCTCCCTTGGACTTCCGGAGGGCGGACTTTGAATTGTTCAGGAGACTAATAGGGGGAGTCCCCTGGCATTCAGTCTTAGCGAGTAAAGGGGTCCAAGAGAGCTGGTTGCTCTTCAAGAAGGAAGTCTTAAGGGCGCAGGAGCAGGCAGTCCCCCTGAGCTGCAAAATGAGCCGGCGGGGAAGAAGACCAGCGTGCATGAATAGGGAGCTATTCTTGAGGCTCCGTGAGAAAAAGAGAATCTACCTACCGCCTGTGGAAAGAGGGACAGGCAACTCAGAATGAATACAAGGAAGTCGTTACGATGTGTAGAGGTGAAATCAGAAAGGCAAAAGCCCAGCTTGAATTTAACCTGGCCGCTGGGGTGAAAAGGAATAAGAAACTCTTTTATAAATACATTGACAGTAAGAGGAGGACAAAGGAGAATATCCACTCTTTGCTGGATGAGGCTGGGAATGTGACCACTGAGGATAAGCAAAAAGGCGGAGGTTCTGAATGCCTTCTTTACATCTGTCTTTAAAAGTCAGACCAGTTATCCTCAGGATACTCCTCTCTCTGACCTGGTAATCTGGGCTGGGGAGCATGCTAACCCCACTGTGATTCTGGAAGAAACAGTCAGAGACCTACTACTCCAACTGGACTGCCACAAGTCTACGGGGCCAGATGAGATCCACCCGAGAGTGCTGAGGGAACTGGTGGAGGTGATAGCTGAGCTGCTTTCCATCATCTATCAGCGCTCCTTGTTGACTGGTGAGGTCCCAGAAGACTGGAGGCTTGCCAATGTGACTCCCATTTACAAGAAGGGTCGTAAGGAGGATCCGGGGAACTACAGGCCTGTTAGCCTGACCTCGGTGCCAGGGAAGGTTATGGAGCAGATTGTCTTGAGGGAGATCATGCGGCACGTGCAGGATGACTGGGGGATCAGGCCTAGCCAGCATGGGTTCATGAAGGGCAGGTCCTGTTTGACCAACCTGATCTCCTTCTATGATCTAGTGACCCATCTGGTGGATGAGGGAAAGGCTGTTGATGTGGTCTACCTAGACTTCAGCAAAGCCTTTGACACTGTCTCCCACAGTATTCTCTTGCGGAAGCTGGCAGCCCGAGGCTTGGATGGGTACACTCTTGGCTGGGTAAGGAGTTGGCTGGACGGCCGGGCTCAGAGAGTGGGGTGAATGGAGTTAAATCCAGCTGGCGACTGGTCGTGAGTGGTGTTCCGCAGGGGTCGGTGCCGGGGGCCTGTCCTCTTCGATATCTTTATTGATGACTTGGATGAAGGCATCGAGTGCACCCTCAGTAAATTCTCAGATGACACCAAATTGGCTGGAAGTGCGGATCTGCGTGGGGGTAGCGAGGCCATACAGAGGGATCTGGACAGGCTGGAGAGCTGGGCTGAAGCCAGTGGGATGAGGTTCAACAAGACCAAATGCCGGGTCCTGCACTTCGGCTACAACAACCCCAGGCGACGCTACAGGCTTGGGGCGGTGTGGCTGGAGGACTGCGTAGAGGAAATGGACCTGGGGGTATTGATTGATGCTCGGCTGCACATGAGCCGACAGTGTGCCCAGGTGGCCAAGAAGGCCAATGGCATCCTGGCTTGCATCAGAAACAGTGTTGCCAGCAGGAGCAGAGAGGTGATTGTTCCCCTGTACTCAGCACTAGTGAGGCCACACCTTGAGTACTGCGTCCAGTTTTGGGCCCCTCACTGCCAGAAAGACATTGAGGCCCTGGACCGTGCTCAAAGGAGGGCAAGAAAGCTGGTGAGGGGTCTGGAACACAGGCCATATGAGGAGAGGCTGAAGGAGGTGGGAATGTTCAGCCTGGAGAAGAGGAGGCTCAGGGGAGACCTCATTGCTCTCTATAACTTCCTGAAGGGAGGTTGTAGTGAGCTGGGGGTCAGCCTCTTCTCTCGTGTCGTTAGTGATAGGACGAGAGGGAATGGTTTCAAGCTACGGCAGGGGAGATTCAAGCTGGACATTAGGAAGTATTACTTTTCAGAAAGGGTGGTCAGGCACGGGAATGGACTGCCGGGAGGTGGTGGAGTCACCGACCCTGGGGGTGTTCAAGGAAAGACTGGAAGTTGTGTGGAGGAACATGGTTTAGTGGGAGCTATTGGTAATAGGTGAACAGTTGGACTGGATGATCTTTCAGGTCTTTTCCAACCTTGGTGATTCTATGATTCTATGATTCTTTTGTCAGTTTTTCATTGTTCAGCTTTACATTTGCATTGGCAGACTTCTTGGTATGTTATGGACATTAATTCTTTAGCCAACTAGTGGAAAACATAAGGAATGTTCTACAGTTTCCCTTTGGCTTTCGGCTTAGATAGGTGCTGAATTTCCTAGATTAACAGTGACTCTTTTCCATGCACTAAGCTGAAAAGCCCTTGCCCCTAAGTTGTAGCCACCATTAGAGTGTAAGTTGGCAGCATTCCTGTTCATACTTCTGCAGTACTGCTCCGCCAGTGAGGCATGGCACACGGATCATGCTACCAGTCTAATCTAACATGCAGTGATGTGGCCGTGTTTGTGACAGCGTGCAGTGATGTGGCCGTGTTTGTGACAGCGTGCAGTGATGTGGCCGTGTTTGTGACAGCATGCAGACAGGTCACAATGGAGGGTGGGCTGGGGATGTCAGGAGCTGTAAGAGAGGCAGCGCTGTGGCACTTTGCCCTAGGCCTTCAGTGAGTGCGGTACGCACCTGCTAGTGGCTAGCGGCTATGGCTCGGGTGGTGTTCATCACTCTGGCATTCATAGGAATTACCCTTCTGGGGATTCACCTCATGCGTGGCAATATGCTTGTGGAGCAGCTGAGTTGGGGCATGGCTCAGCTCCTTGCTGCCTTTCAGCACTGGCACATCTGGGCCTTCCCCGGAGTCTTTATCCTGTTCTTTGGCCTCATGTGGTGCGTGAGGAAGACGCAAGATTTGCCAGGGAGCAGCATTTTTATTTGGATCTGTGCTGCGATCCTTGTTGTCTTCCTTAAGACCTTCATCTTCCTCATGCAAGTGGCTCGGAAGGTCTTCATCGCCCTGGCCTTTATGGGAATCATCCGTCTGGCAATTCACCTCACGTGTGGCAATATGTATGAGCAGGTTCAGCTGCATATGCTCAGCTGCTGACCAAGACGGTGCAGTGGAAGCAATGGCAGAACTGGGTGGCCAAGGGAGCCCCGCTCCTTGCTGCCCTCCGGCACTGGCACATCTGGGCCTTTCCCGGAGTCTTTATCCTGTTCTTTGGCCTCATTTGGTGCGTGAGGAAGACGCAGTATTTGCCAGGGAGCAGCAGCATTACTTGGATCTGTGCTGCGATCCTTGCCCTCTTCCTTAAGCCCTTCTTCTTCCGCACAAAAGTGGCACGTACGCTGGCCTGTATCAGCAGCAGCCTGAAAAGGTCCAGAAACAAGGAGGAGGACGACAATGAGGAAGAGGACAGTGACTCAGATGAGACATGGGACCTGGGCAGAGTTTGGGCCGACAGCACCGAGTGGCCAGCACCGTACATGGCTGACAAGTGCCAGCCTGATGGAGCTGGTGGATGACCTTCTGCGTGCCTGCCGAGGACAAACCTGCCACAGCTTCACGCCCCGGCTGCAGCCGGCCATCGGGGTCTGCAGGGTCTGTGAAGAATGGAGCACCCTCTATGACAACGTCATCTACCGCCCTGCTCGTGCCCGTGAGGCCTCCTCCCGGGCACACCTTCCATGTGGACCTGGGCGACGTGGAGGAGACAGCGATAAGCAAGTCCTGTCTGCGCGTGCAGCTGGTGTGCACCTGCACGAGGGAGCGGCTGCTGGGGGACATGCTCTGCTTTCTGCACCACGATCAGGAGGAGCTGAGAGACAAGCAGGAGCCCAGCTTGCTCGACACCTTCTGCACGGGCTCCTATGTGCACGTGGAGAAAAGCGGCTCTGGCTCCAGGACCAGGTGAAAGCAGCCTGGAGGCGTCTGCCTCAGTCGCGTGACTGCCGCCTGGAGCTGCAGCCCTCCAGCCACTCAGGCAAGATCCAGCTGACCACCCCCTCCAGCTAACCTTCAACATCCCGATGACTCTTGGGGTGCAGCTTGATGAATCGGACTCATTTCTGAGCATTGAGTAGGCTCAGGATACGTTTCTGTGATCTTTTCTATTTCTCTCTTTCAAAGTATGTAATTCTCTTATTTAAATAAATTGGATACTATTGTTAACACCAGCACTCCTTGTGTAAGAGTATTCTTTTTTGCGTCTACTACACAAATCAACGCCTAAGACTAGTTCTGCTTTGAACGTGGCTTTTTTTCAATCTGTTATTTATTGCTAAGGCTCTTTTCCGCAGCTGCCTTTTGTTTCTGGTAGGTAGGAGCATGTTCAGTAGCATCAAGACATGCTCAGTACCACTGAGATGAGGATGCAGGAGGAGCTTGATGTCTCGGGAACTTTGTTGAGCATCGAATAGGCTGAAGCCAGCTGCACCAGCAGCACGGTGCGGCCAGAAAACTGCGCTGAGGAGGACATACAGATTGCCAGGCATATGGCCAGGCATGCCCATCACTCCAGCTTCTTCCTCAACTGTCTGCAGACCTGCAGTTGTCTGCTGGTGGGCACAGCTTTTTGCCCAAGCCCTGAAGATGGTTGTGATTCGCCACCTCACAACCGTAGCCTCTGAAGCCTGGAGCAAGAGGAATTGCCCCTGTGGCTGGATGACGTCCTGTGGCACTTCTGCTGCTGCCTGGAGTACACCTCAATTGCTTCCTTTTATGATATGAGAGGGTGATTTTTTCCCCTGATTTGCAGCTCTAAAATGGGGAGGACGTCTGCAGGCAATCCTTCAGAGCATCTAGAATATCAAGAAATCCTCTTAGACTGTTTCTTATTAGCGTCATAGGGCTACTGCTCTATGACGGTAGTGCTGTGCTGTGGGCTAGCAGCTGTGCCTGGGCTAGCAGCTGGCAGGTTGTGGGCGGGCTCCTGACTCACCAGGGGCGGAGCTGACACCTCGTGGCAGTATTCAAGCTACTTACCACGAGTCATCGGTCATTTGCTACAGAGTCTAGCTTCAAGCAGGTAAAACTGCGGTGGGCAAGGGATCTGGAGTCAAGAAAAGCAACCAAAAAAGCTCTTTTTTAGACTTTTTTGGAGCCTGGGCTGGCAGGTTGTGGGCGGGCTCTTGACTCAACAGGGGCAGAGCTGACACTGCCTGCTCTTTATCTCTGGAGCTTGGCCCATTTGCTGTGTGGATAAAATGAGACCCGGGAGGCGGGAACTACAGCACACAACACAACACAGAAGGTGTGGAAAGCTGCTCTAACCACCTAGGGTGGAGATAGTCAGTGTGTGAGGGCCGCCTGCACTGCCCATTCAAGTAGGCAGCAGTGGGAGTGGAGGCTGTGTCTTGTGTCAGTACGGGTGAGTGCTCGTCTTTTTCTCAGTTGACTTGCTCTCTTGTTGACAGGCCCTGACGCCACCACTTCAAACATGGTCCTCACCAGGAAACGTGCTTCCCACGCAAAGACTGTGGCAACCCAGACAGAGGGTCTGCTCAATAATGTGGCGGTTCAGGTCTCTGGCTGCCGGGAGTGCCTCAGCCTGCTGCTGCCGGGGGAGGATGGGAAGGATGCCACTTGCGTGCGGTGTGAGCAGCTGGACGAGCTGCTCAACCTGGTGGTGGAGCTTAGGGAGGAGGTAGATAGACTGCAGACCATCAGAGACTGCGAGCGGCAGACTGACTGGTGGAGTGGCTCTCTGCGAGAAAGGCGCAGAGTTTGCACTTCCCAGACTGAGGGAGTAATGGACCCTTTCTCTCATCATAGTCAAACAGGAAGAGACAGCTTGAGAGGAGAGGAGGAATGGCAGCAGGTCTCAGCCTGGCGTCGCAGGCAACCCCTATCCCGACCTACCTCGGTTCCTCTGGTCCCTCTCTGTAACAGGTATGAAGCCCTGAAACCAGAGGGAGTGGTGAGTGATGATGACGTGGGAGCACTGCCACCAAGCTTACCTAAGGTGAGGCGGTCAGCTCCACGTTTGAAGACTGCCTCCTCCAAGAAAGAAAGGAGGGTGATAGTTGTAGGCAACTCTCTTCTGAGAGGAACAGAGGGTCCAGTATGTCGGCGTGACCCTACCCGTAGGGAGGTGTGCTGCCTTCCTGCGGCCCAGGTCAGGGATATTTCTAGAAAACTCCCCAGCCTTATCCGCCCCTCTGGTTATTACCCTTTATTGATAGTTCAGGCCGGCAGCAATGGGATTGCTGATAGAAGCCTGAGGATTATAAACAATGATTTTAGGAGACTGGGGAAGTTAGTTGATGGAGCGGGCATACAAGTAGTGTTTGCCAGTATTCCCTTGGTGGCAGGGACAAACACTGAGATGACCAGGAAAAGCCATCTTATAAATGCATGGCTGAGAGGCTGGTGCAAGCGCAAACATTTTGGGTTCTTTGATCACGGGGCAGTCTACTCGGCACCTGGCCTGAGGTCTGCT
Source organism: Meleagris gallopavo (assembly GCF_905368555.1). Taxonomy (NCBI): domain Eukaryota; kingdom Metazoa; phylum Chordata; class Aves; order Galliformes; family Phasianidae; genus Meleagris; species Meleagris gallopavo. Next base: position 85,956,279 of record NC_139404.1, on the reverse strand, counting down.
GATGGGAATTGCCTGTCTCCAAAAGGGAGACGGATACTTGCCCAGGAGCTGGCGGGACTTGTAGAGAGAGCTTTAAACTAGATAGGAAGGGGGAAGGGGATAAAGCCAGGCCTACTAGAGATCAGCCTGGGGAAGTGGTGTTGGGATTAGGTGAGAGGCGAGGGGCTCAGCTGAGGTGCGTCTACACTAATGCACGCAGCATGGGCAACAAGCAAGAAGAGTTGGAAGCCATTGTGCAGCAGGCAAACTATGACCTAGTTGCCGTAACGGAAACGTGGTGAGATTGCTCCCATGACTGGAGCGCTGCAATGGATGGCTACAAACTCTTCAGGAAGGACAGGCAAGGAAGACGGGGTGGCGGTGTGGCTCTCTACGTTAGGGAATGCTTTTATGCTACTGAGATTGTGGCTGGGGACGATAACGTTGAATCCCTTTGGGTAAAGATCAGAGGAAGGGCTGACAAGACTGGCACCCTGGTGGGCGTCTGTTATAGACCTCCAAACCGGGATGAAGAGACAGACGAGGTATTCTATAAGCAGCTGGCACGAGCTGCACAGTCGCCAGCCCTTGTCCTCATGGGGGACTTGAACTTCCCTGACATATGCTGGGAGTACAGCACAGCACAGAAGAAGCAGTTTCCAGAGGTTTCTGGAATGCATAGAGGATAACTTCCTGATGCAGCTGGTCAGAGAGCCCGCGAGAGGAACTGCCCCACTAGACCTGCTGTTCACAAACAGGGAAGGTCTGGTGGGAGATGTGGAGGTTGGAGGCTGTCTTGGACAGAGTGACCATGAAATGATAGATTTCTCAATTCATGGTGGAGCCTGGAGGGGGAATAGTAAAACTGCTCCCTTGGACTTCCGGAGGGCGGACTTTGAATTGTTCAAGAGACTAATAGGGGGAGTCCCCTGGCATTCAGTCTTAGCGAGTAAAGGGGTCCAAGAGAGCTGGTTGCTCTTCAAGAAGGAAGTCTTAAGGGCGCAGGAGCAGGCAGTCCCCCTGAGCTGCAAAATGAGCCGGCGGGGAAGAAGACCAGCGTGCATGAATAGGGAGCTATTCTTGAGGCTCCGTGAGAAAAAGAGAATCTACCTACCGCCTGTGGAAAGAGGGACAGGCAACTCAGAATGAATACAAGGAAGTCGTTACGATGTGTAGAGGTGAAATCAGAAAGGCAAAAGCCCAGCTTGAATTTAACCTGGCCGCTGGGGTGAAAAGGAATAAGAAACTCTTTTATAAATACATTGACAGTAAGAGGAGGACAAAGGAGAATATCCACTCTTTGCTGGATGAGGCTGGGAATGTGACCACTGAGGATAAGCAAAAAGGCGGAGGTTCTGAATGCCTTCTTTACATCTGTCTTTAAAAGTCAGACCAGTTATCCTCAGGATACTCCTCTCTCTGACCTGGTAATCTGGGCTGGGGAGCATGCTAACCCCACTGTGATTCTGGAAGAAACAGTCAGAGACCTACTACTCCAACTGGACTGCCACAAGTCTACGGGGCCAGATGAGATCCACCCGAGAGTGCTGAGGGAACTGGTGGAGGTGATAGCTGAGCTGCTTTCCATCATCTATCAGCGCTCCTTGTTGACTGGTGAGGTCCCAGAAGACTGGAGGCTTGCCAATGTGACTCCCATTTACAAGAAGGGTCGTAAGGAGGATCCGGGGAACTACAGGCCTGTTAGCCTGACCTCGGTGCCAGGGAAGGTTATGGAGCAGATTGTCTTGAGGGAGATCATGCGGCACGTGCAGGATGACTGGGGGATCAGGCCTAGCCAGCATGGGTTCATGAAGGGCAGGTCCTGTTTGACCAACCTGATCTCCTTCTATGATCTAGTGACCCATCTGGTGGATGAGGGAAAGGCTGTTGATGTGGTCTACCTAGACTTCAGCAAAGCCTTTGACACTGTCTCCCACAGTATTCTCTTGCGGAAGCTGGCAGCCCGAGGCTTGGATGGGTACACTCTTGGCTGGGTAAGGAGTTGGCTGGACGGCCGGGCTCAGAGAGTGGGGTGAATGGAGTTAAATCCAGCTGGCGACTGGTCGTGAGTGGTGTTCCGCAGGGGTCGGTGCCGGGGGCCTGTCCTCTTCGATATCTTTATTGATGACCTGGATGAAGGCATCGAGTGCACCCTCAGTAAATTCTCAGATGACACCAAATTGGCTGGAAATGCGGATCTGCCTGGGGGTAGCGAGGCCATACAGAGGGATCTGGACAGGCTGGAGAGCTGGGCTGAAGCCAGTGGGATGAGGTTCAACAAGACCAAATGCCGGGTCCTGCACTTCGGCTACAACAACCCCAGGCGACGCTACAGGCTTGGGGCGGTGTGGCTGGAGGACTGCGTAGAGGAAATGGACCTGGGGGTATTGATTGATGCTCGGCTGCACATGAGCCGACAGTGTGCCCAGGTGGCCAAGAAGGCCAATGGCATCCTGGCTTGCATCAGAAACAGTGTTGCCAGCAGGAGCAGAGAGGTGATTGTTCCCCTGTACTCAGCACTAGTGAGGCCACACCTTGAGTACTGCGTCCAGTTTTGGGCCCCTCACTGCCAGAAAGACATTGAGGCCCTGGACCGTGCTCAAAGGAGGGCAAGAAAGCTGGTGAGGGGTCTGGAACACAGGCCATATGAGGAGAGGCTGAAGGAGGTGGGAATGTTCAGCCTGGAGAAGAGGAGGCTCAGGGGAGACCTCATTGCTCTCTATAACTTCCTGAAGGGAGGTTGTAGTGAGCTGGGGGTCAGCCTCTTCTCTCGTGTCGTTAGTGATAGGACGAGAGGGAATGGTTTCAAGCTACGGCAGGGGAGATTCAAGCTGGACATTAGGAAGTATTACTTTTCAGAAAGGGTGGTCAGGCACGGGAATGGACTGCCGGGAGGTGGTGGAGTCACCGACCCTGGGGGTGTTCAAGGAAAGACTGGAAGTTGTGTGGAGGAACATGGTTTAGTGGGAGCTATTGGTAATAGGAGAACAGTTGGACTGGATGATCTTTCAGGTCTTTTCCAACCTTGGTGATTCTATGATTCTATGATTCTTTTGTCAGTTTTTCATTGTTCAGCTTTACATTTGCATTGGCAGACTTCTTGGTATGTTATGGACATTAATTCTTTAGCCAACTAGTGGAAAACATAAGGAATGTTCTACAGTTTCCCTTTGGCTTTCGGCTTAGATAGGTGCTGAATTTCCTAGATTAACAGTGACTCTTTTCCATGCACTAAGCTGAAAAGCCCTTGCCCCTAAGTTGTAGCCACCATTAGAGTGTAAGTTGGCAGCATTCCTGTTCATACTTCTGCAGTACTGCTCCGCCAGTGAGGCATGGCACACGGATCATGCTACCAGTCTAATCTAACATGCAGTGATGTGGCCGTGTTTGTGACAGCGTGCAGTGATGTGGCCGTGTTTGTGACAGCGTGCAGTGATGTGGCCGTGTTTGTGACAGCATGCAGACAGGTCACAATGGAGGGTGGGCTGGGGATGTCAGGAGCTGTAAGAGAGGCAGCGCTGTGGCACTTTGCCCTAGGCCTTCAGTGAGTGCGGTACGCACCTGCTAGTGGCTAGCGGCTATGGCTCGGGTGGTGTTCATCACTCTGGCATTCATAGGAATTACCCTTCTGGGGATTCACCTCATGCGTGGCAATATGCTTGTGGAGCAGCTGAGTTGGGGCATGGCTCAGCTCCTTGCTGCCTTTCAGCACTGGCACATCTGGGCCTTCCCCGGAGTCTTTATCCTGTTCTTTGGCCTCATGTGGTGCGTGAGGAAGACGCAAGATTTGCCAGGGAGCAGCATTTTTATTTGGATCTGTGCTGCGATCCTTGTTGTCTTCCTTAAGACCTTCATCTTCCTCATGCAAGTGGCTCGGAAGGTCTTCATCGCCCTGGCCTTTATGGGAATCATCCGTCTGGCAATTCACCTCACGTGTGGCAATATGTATGAGCAGGTTCAGCTGCATATGCTCAGCTGCTGACCAAGACGGTGCAGTGGAAGCAATGGCAGAACTGGGTGGCCAAGGGAGCCCCGCTCCTTGCTGCCCTCCGGCACTGGCACATCTGGGCCTTTCCCGGAGTCTTTATCCTGTTCTTTGGCCTCATTTGGTGCGTGAGGAAGACGCAGTATTTGCCAGGGAGCAGCAGCATTACTTGGATCTGTGCTGCGATCCTTGCCCTCTTCCTTAAGCCCTTCTTCTTCCGCACAAAAGTGGCACGTACGCTGGCCTGTATCAGCAGCAGCCTGAAAAGGTCCAGAAACAAGGAGGAGGACGACAATGAGGAAGAGGACAGTGACTCAGATGAGACATGGGACCTGGGCAGAGTTTGGGCCGACAGCACCGAGTGGCCAGCACCGTACATGGCTGACAAGTGCCAGCCTGGTGGAGCTGGTGGATGACCTTCTGCGTGCCTGCCGAGGACAAACCTGCCACAGCTTCACGCCCCGGCTGCAGCCGGCCATCGGGTTCTGCAGGGTCTGTGAAGAATGGAGCACCCTCTATGACAACGTCATCTACCGCCATGCTCGTGCCCGTGAGGCCTCCTCCCGGGCACACCTTCCATGTGGACCTGGGCGACGTGGAGGAGACAGCGATAAGCAAGTCCTGTCTGCGCGTGCAGCTGGTGTGCACCTGCACGAGGGAGCGGCTGCTGGGGGACATGCTTTGCTTTCTGCACCACGATCAGGAGGAGCTGAGAGACAAGCAGGAGCCCAGCTTGCTCGACACCTTCTGCACGGGCTCCTATGTGCACGTGGAGAAAAGCGGCTCTGGCTCCAGGACCAGGTGAAAGCAGCCTGGAGGCGTCTGCCTCAGTCGCGTGACTGCCGCCTGGAGCTGCAGCCCTCCAGCCACTCAGGCAAGATCCAGCTGACCACCCCCTCCAGCTACACCTTCAACATCCCGATGACTCCTGGGGTGCAGCTTGATGAATCGGACTCATTTCTGAGCATTGAGTAGGCTCAGGATACGTTTCTGTGATCTTTTCTATTTCTCTCTTTCAAAGTATGTAATTCTCTTATTTAAATAAATTGGATACTATTGTTAACACCAGCACTCCTTGTGTAAGAGTATTCTTTTTTGCGTCTACTACACAAATCAACGCCTAAGACTAGTTCTGCTTTGAACGTGGCTTTTTTTCAATCTGTTATTTATTGCTAAGGCTCTTTTCCGCAGCTGCCTTTTGTTTCTGGTAGGTAGGAGCATGTTCAGTAGCATCAAGACATGCTCAGTACCACTGAGATGAGGATGCAGGAGGAGCTTGATGTCTCGGGAACTTTGTTGAGCATCGAATAGGCTGAAGCCAGCTGCACCAGCAGCACGGTGCAGCCAGAAAACTGCGCTGAGGAGGACATACAGATTGCCAGGCATATGGCCAGGCATGCCCATCACTCCAGCTTCTTCCTCAACTGTCTGCAGACCTGCAGTTGTCTGCTGGTGGGCACAGCTTTTTGCCCAAGCCCTGAAGATGGTTGTGATTCGCCACCTCACAACCGTAGCCTCTGAAGCCTGGAGCAAGAGGAATTGCCCCTGTGGCTGGATGACGTCCTGTGGCACTTCTGCTGCTGCCTGGAGTACACCTCAATTGCTTCCTTTTATGATATGAGAGGGTGATTTTTTCCCCTGATTTGCAGCTCTAAAATGGGGAGGAAGTCTGCAGGCAATCCTTCAGAGCATCTAGAATATCAAGAAATCCTCTTAGACTGTTTCTTATTAGCGTCATAGGGCTACTGCTCTATGACGGTAGTGCTGTGCTGTGGGCTAGCAGCTGTGCCTGGGCTAGCAGCTGGCAGGTTGTGGGCGGGCTCCTGACTCACCAGGGGCGGAGCTGACACCTCGTGGCAGTATTCAAGCTACTTACCATGAGTCATCGGTCATTTGCTACAGAGTCTAGCTTCAAGCAGGTAAAACTGCGGTGGGCAAGGGATCTGGAGTCAAGAAAAGCAACCAAAAAAGCTCTTTTTTAGACTTTTTTGGAGCCTGGGCTGGCAGGTTGTGGGCGGGCTCTTGACTCAACAGGGGCAGAGCTGACACTGCCTGCTCTTTATCTCTGGAGCTTGGCCCATTTGCTGTGTGGATAAAATGAGACCCGGGAGGCGGGAACTACAGCACACAACACAACACAGAAGGTGTGGAAAGCTGCTCTAACCACCTAGGGTGGAGATAGTCAGTGTGTGAGGGCCGCCTGCACTGCCCATTCAAGTAGGCAGCAGTGGGAGTGGAGGCTGTGTCTTGTGTCAGTACGGGTGAGTGCTCGTCTTTTTCTCAGTTGACTTGCTCTCTTGTTGACAGGCCCTGACGCCACCACTTCAAACATGGTCCTCACCAGGAAACGTGCTTCCCACGCAAAGACTGTGGCAACCCAGACAGAGGGTCTGCTCAATAATGTGGCGGTTCAGGTCTCTGGCTGCCGGGAGTGCCTCAGCCTGCTGCTGCCGGGGGAGGATGGGAAGGATGCCACTTGCGTGCGGTGTGAGCAGCTGGACGAGCTGCTCAACCTGGTGGTGGAGCTTAGGGAGGAGGTAGATAGACTGCAGACCATCAGAGACTGCGAGCGGCAGACTGACTGGTGGAGTGGCTCTCTGCGAGAAAGGCGCAGAGTTTGCACTTCCCAGACTGAGGGAGTAATGGACCCTTTCTCTCATCATAGTCAAACAGGAAGAGACAGCTTGAGAGGAGAGGAGGAATGGCAGCAGGTCTCAGCCTGGCGTCGCAGGCAACCCCTATCCCGACCTACCTCGGTTCCTCTGGTCCCTCTCTGTAACAGGTATGAAGCCCTGAAACCAGAGGGAGTGGTGAGTGATGATGACGTGGGAGCACTGCCACCAAGCTTACCTAAGGTGAGGCGGTCAGCTCCACGTTTGAAGACTGCCTCCTCCAAGAAAGAAAGGAGGGTGATAGTTGTAGGCAACTCTCTTCTGAGAGGAACAGAGGGTCCAGTATGTCGGCGTGACCCTACCCGTAGGGAGGTGTGCTGCCTTCCTGCGGCCCAGGTCAGGGATATTTCTAGAAAACTCCCCAGCCTTATCCGCCCCTCTGGTTATTACCCTTTATTGATAGTTCAGGCCGGCAGCAATGGGATTGCTGATAGAAGCCTGAGGATTATAAACAATGATTTTAGGAGACTGGGGAAGTTAGTTGATGGAGCGGGCATACAAGTAGTGTTTGCCAGTATTCCCTTGGTGGCAGGGACAAACACTGAGATGACCAGGAAAAGCCATCTTATAAATGCATGGCTGAGAGGCTGGTGCAAGCGCAAACATTTTGGGTTCTTTGATCACGGGGCAGTCTACTCGGCACCTGGCCTGAGGTCTGCTGATGGGAATTGCCTGTCTCCAAAAGGGAGACGGATACTTGCCCAGGAGCTGGCGGGACTTGTAGAGAGAGCTTTAAACTAGATAGGAAGGGGGAAGGGGATAAAGCCAGGCCTACTAGAGATCAGCCTGGGGAAGTGGTGTTGGGATTAGGTGAGAGGCGAGGGGCTCAGCTGAGGTGCGTCTACACTAATGCACGCAGCATGGGCAACAAGCAAGAAGAGTTGGAAGCCATTGTGCAGCAGGCAAACTATGACCTAGTTGCCGTAACGGAAACGTGGTGAGATTGCTCCCATGACTGGAGCGCTGCAATGGATGGCTACAAACTCTTCAGGAAGGACAGGCAAGGAAGACGGGGTGGCGGTGTGGCTCTCTACGTTAGGGAATGCTTTTATGCTACTGAGATTGTGGCTGGGGACGATAACGTTGAATCCCTTTGGGTAAAGATCAGAGGAAGGGCTGACAAGACTGGCACCCTGGTGGGCGTCTGTTATAGACCTCCAAACCGGGATGAAGAGACAGACGAGGTATTCTATAAGCAGCTGGCACGAGCTGCACAGTCGCCAGCCCTTGTCCTCATGGGGGACTTGAACTTCCCTGACATATGCTGGGAGTACAGCACAGCACAGAAGAAGCAGTTTCCAGAGGTTTCTGGAATGCATAGAGGATAACTTCCTGATGCAGCTGGTCAGAGAGCCCGCGAGAGGAACTGCCCCACTAGACCTGCTGTTCACAAACAGGGAAGGTCTGGTGGGAGATGTGGAGGTTGGAGGCTGTCTTGGACAGAGTGACCATGAAATGATAGATTTCTCAATTCATGGTGGAGCCTGGAGGGGGAATAGTAAAACTGCTCCCTTGGACTTCCGGAGGGCGGACTTTGAATTGTTCAAGAGACTAATAGGGGGAGTCCCCTGGCATTCAGTCTTAGCGAGTAAAGGGGTCCAAGAGAGCTGGTTGCTCTTCAAGAAGGAAGTCTTAAGGGCGCAGGAGCAGGCAGTCCCCCTGAGCTGCAAAATGAGCCGGCGGGGAAGAAGACCAGCGTGCATGAATAGGGAGCTATTCTTGAGGCTCCGTGAGAAAAAGAGAATCTACCTACCGCCTGTGGAAAGAGGGACAGGCAACTCAGAATGAATACAAGGAAGTCGTTACGATGTGTAGAGGTGAAATCAGAAAGGCAAAAGCCCAGCTTGAATTTAACCTGGCCGCTGGGGTGAAAAGGAATAAGAAACTCTTTTATAAATACATTGACAGTAAGAGGAGGACAAAGGAGAATATCCACTCTTTGCTGGATGAGGCTGGGAATGTGACCACTGAGGATAAGCAAAAAGGCGGAGGTTCTGAATGCCTTCTTTACATCTGTCTTTAAAAGTCAGACCAGTTATCCTCAGGATACTCCTCTCTCTGACCTGGTAATCTGGGCTGGGGAGCATGCTAACCCCACTGTGATTCTGGAAGAAACAGTCAGAGACCTACTACTCCAACTGGACTGCCACAAGTCTACGGGGCCAGATGAGATCCACCCGAGAGTGCTGAGGGAACTGGTGGAGGTGATAGCTGAGCTGCTTTCCATCATCTATCAGCGCTCCTTGTTGACTGGTGAGGTCCCAGAAGACTGGAGGCTTGCCAATGTGACTCCCATTTACAAGAAGGGTCGTAAGGAGGATCCGGGGAACTACAGGCCTGTTAGCCTGACCTCGGTGCCAGGGAAGGTTATGGAGCAGATTGTCTTGAGGGAGATCATGCGGCACGTGCAGGATGACTGGGGGATCAGGCCTAGCCAGCATGGGTTCATGAAGGGCAGGTCCTGTTTGACCAACCTGATCTCCTTCTATGATCTAGTGACCCATCTGGTGGATGAGGGAAAGGCTGTTGATGTGGTCTACCTAGACTTCAGCAAAGCCTTTGACACTGTCTCCCACAGTATTCTCTTGCGGAAGCTGGCAGCCCGAGGCTTGGATGGGTACACTCTTGGCTGGGTAAGGAGTTGGCTGGACGGCCGGGCTCAGAGAGTGGGGTGAATGGAGTTAAATCCAGCTGGCGACTGGTCGTGAGTGGTGTTCCGCAGGGGTCGGTGCCGGGGGCCTGTCCTCTTCGATATCTTTATTGATGACCTGGATGAAGGCATCGAGTGCACCCTCAGTAAATTCTCAGATGACACCAAATTGGCTGGAAATGCGGATCTGCCTGGGGGTAGCGAGGCCATACAGAGGGATCTGGACAGGCTGGAGAGCTGGGCTGAAGCCAGTGGGATGAGGTTCAACAAGACCAAATGCCGGGTCCTGCACTTCGGCTACAACAACCCCAGGCGACGCTACAGGCTTGGGGCGGTGTGGCTGGAGGACTGCGTAGAGGAAATGGACCTGGGGGTATTGATTGATGCTCGGCTGCACATGAGCCGACAGTGTGCCCAGGTGGCCAAGAAGGCCAATGGCATCCTGGCTTGCATCAGAAACAGTGTTGCCAGCAGGAGCAGAGAGGTGATTGTTCCCCTGTACTCAGCACTAGTGAGGCCACACCTTGAGTACTGCGTCCAGTTTTGGGCCCCTCACTGCCAGAAAGACATTGAGGCCCTGGACCGTGCTCAAAGGAGGGCAAGAAAGCTGGTGAGGGGTCTGGAACACAGGCCATATGAGGAGAGGCTGAAGGAGGTGGGAATGTTCAGCCTGGAGAAGAGGAGGCTCAGGGGAGACCTCATTGCTCTCTATAACTTCCTGAAGGGAGGTTGTAGTGAGCTGGGGGTCAGCCTCTTCTCTCGTGTCGTTAGTGATAGGACGAGAGGGAATGGTTTCAAGCTACGGCAGGGGAGATTCAAGCTGGACATTAGGAAGTATTACCTTTCAGAAAGGGTGGTCAGGCACGGGAATGGACTGCCGGGAGGTGGTGGAGTCACCGACCCTGGGGGTGTTCAAGGAAAGACTGGAAGTTGTGTGGAGGAACATGGTTTAGTGGGAGCTATTGGTAATAGGTGAACAGTTGGACTGGATGATCTTTCAGGTCTTTTCCAACCTTGGTGATTCTATGATTCTATGATTCTTTTGTCAGTTTTTCATTGTTCAGCTTTACATTTGCATTGGCAGACTTCTTGGTATGTTATGGACATTAATTCTTTAGCCAACTAGTGGAAAACATAAGGAATGTTCTACAGTTTCCCTTTGGCTTTCGGCTTAGATAGGTGCTGAATTTCCTAGATTAACAGTGACTTTTTTCCATGCACTAAGCTGAAAAGCTCTTGCCCCTAAGTTGTAGCCACCATTAGAGTGTAAGTTGGCAGCATTCCTGTTCATACTTCTGCAGTACTGCTCCGCCAGTGAGGCATGGCACACGGATCATGCTACCAGTCTAATCTAACATGCAGTGATGTGGCCGTGTTTGTGACAGCGTGCAGACAGGTCACAATGGAGGGTGGGCTGGGGATGTCAGGAGCTGTAAGAGAGGCAGCGCTGTGGCACTTTGCCCTAGGCCTTCAGTGAGTGCGGTACGCACCTGCTAGTGGCTAGCGGCTATGGCTCGGGTGGTGTTCATCACTCTGGCATTCATAGGAATTACCCTTCTGGGGATTCACCTCATGCGTGGCAATATGCTTGTGGAGCAGCTGAGTCGGGACATGGCTCAGCTACTGACCAAGACGGTGCAGTGGAAGCAGTGGCAGAACTGGGCGGCTAAGGGAGCCCCGCTCCTTGCTGCCTTTCAGCACTGGCACATCTGGGCCTTCCCCGGAGTCTTTATCCTGTTCTTTGGCCTCATGTGGTGCGTGAGGAAGACGCAAGATTTGCCAGGGAGCAGCATTATTATTTGGATCTGTGCTGCGATCCTTGTTGTCTTCCTTAAGACCTTCATCTTCCTCATGCAAGTGGCTCGGAAGGTCTTCATCGCCCTGGCCTTTATGGGAATCATCCGTCTGGCAATTCACCTCACGTGTGGCAATATGTATGAGCAGGTTCAGCTGCATATGCTCAGCTGCTGACCAAGACGGTGCAGTGGAAGCAATGGCAGAACTGGGTGGCCAAGGGAGCCCCGCTCCTTGCTGCCCTCCGGCACTGGCACATCTGGGCCTTTCCCGGAGTCTTTGTCCTGTTCTTTGGCCTCATTTGGTGCGTGAGGAATACGCAGTATTTGCCAGGGAGCAGCAGCATTACTTGGATCTGTGCTGCGATCCTTGCCCTCTTCCTTAAGCCCTTCTTCTTCCGCACAAAAGTGGCACGTACGCTGGCCTGTATCAGCAGCAGCTTGAAAAGGTCCAGAAACATGGAGGAGGACGACAATGAGGAAGAGGACAGTGACTCATGTGAGACATGGGTCTTGGGCAGAGTTTGGGCCGACAGCACCGAGTGGCCAGCACCGTACATGGCCGACAAGTGCCAGCCTGATGGAGCCGGTGGATGACCTTCTGCGTGCCTGCCGAGGACAAACCTGCCACAGCTTCACGCCAGCTGCAGCCGGCCATCGGGGTCTGCAGGGTCTGTGAAGAATGGAGCACCCTCTATGACAACGTCATCTACCGCCCTGCTCGTGCCCGTGAGGCCTCCTCCCGGGCACACCTTCCATGTGGACCTGGGCGACGTGGAGGAGACAGCGATAAGCAAGTCCTGTCTGCGCGTGCAGCTGGTGTGCACCTGCACGAGGGAGCGGCTGCTGGGGGACATGCTCTGCTTTCTGCACCACGATCAGGAGGAGCTGAGAGACAAGCAGGAGCCCAGCTTGCTCGACACCTTCTGCACGGGCTCCTATGTGCACGTGGAGAAAAGCGGCTCTGGCTCCAGGACCAGGTGAAAGCAGCCTGGAGGCGTCTGCCTCAGTCGCGTGACTGCCGCCTGGAGCTGCATCCCTCCAGCCACTCAGGCAAGATCCAGCTGACCACCCCCTCCAACTACACCTTCAACATCCCGGTGACTCTTGGGGTGCAGCTTGATGAATCGGACTCATTTCTGAGCATTGAGTAGGCTCAGGATACGTTTCTGTGATCTTTTCTATTTCTCTCTTTCAAAGTATGTAATTCTCTTATTTAAATAAATTGGATACTATTGTTAACTCCAACGTTCTTCTTGTAATGGTTTTCCCTGCAGAAAGGACTTGGGATTATGGCTGTTGGTTGTTGAACGTGATCCAGCAGCATGTCTTGGCAGCCCAATGGGCCAACAGTACCCTGGGGTGCATGAGACCCAACTCTGTTACCAGGCGGCCGGGGAGGGTGTTGTCCTGCTCTGCTCTGTGTTGTGTGGCCTCATCTCCTGCACTGTGTGCTGCTGTGTGTGCCACATTTAAGAAGGAAATAAAACTGTTAGAAGTGCCCAAAGGTTGGCTGCAAAGATGGGGAAGGGTCTGGAAGGCAACTCTTATTAGGAGAGGCTGAGGTCCCTGGGTTTGCTCAGCCCAGAGCAGAGGAGTTGATAGGATGCCTCATGGCAGCCTGCAGCTCCTCACAGGGAGTGGAGGGGCAGTGCTGATCTCTGCTCTCTGTGACAGCGACAGGGCCCGATGGAATACAGGATTTGGATTTTGCATCATCTGAAGAATCAGCGCGTACTGCGGATTTTCTTCATGACCTGGTGGAGGAAGCAACGGGACACACATCAGAATTCAAGTCATGTAGGGTGTTGTTTAGAAAGTCTCGGCTGTTTTAATGCCCAGTGAGTGGAAGAAAGTTTATTTAAAGGCAGAGAGTAGAAGCAGAATGCAAGAGCTGGGTATTAAGGGTGCAGAATAATGCCACTGTCTCCTGGTCAAAGCAAATCGATGTGGGAATACTTCCCCTGGTGTAGATATAAACCACCTGTAGCATGGAAAGCTAAAAAAAGCTTTAGGATTGAGATATTTTTGTGGCAAAAATCTCTTTTTATCTCGCTAAGGAGAAATTATATAAGCAGGAAAGACAGGGCACTTTCTGCTGAAGGTTTTGTATTCATGAGCTCTGCTGCCACTTTGGATTCCTCACCATGCCTCACAGTACCAGGCTTCTAATTAAAAGCTCAGGTCCTTTAGACAAGCGATTAAGTGCTAGCACAAGCGTGCCCTCAGACCTGTCTACACAAATGATAGGAAGTTGATGAGCTGCAGTGAGGAGGAGGAGGAGGATTTCTGTTCCAAATGGCTTGCAGTGCCTAGTTTTCATTTTTTACTGCGTAATTTTTAAGCCAGAGACTATCACTGCCACTAGGTGAGCCACAGCCAGAGCTCGCGTTCAGCTTTGAAAACAACAGCAAACTGTTTGCCTTGCCCAACACAAATCCGACACAACACAGCTGTCATGTCTGCCCATGGTATGGGCTGACATCCTCACGGCATCTGCTTCCATAGGGCACCAAAGCGGCTGCAAACACGTTTTGCCAGTGAGAGAAGTGTATCATTTATCATAAATAATAATGCCATAATATTTTATTTTTTTAAAACAGGAAATATAAAAGGCAGATTGTGTGCTTCAGAACTGAGCTTCCACCACTCTCTCCTGCTGGATGGAGTTACTGTGTGCTGCTGTAGTCTGGCTCACAGCTGCTGCCTACATTTCTACCAATGCTTTCCAGGTAGGATGTGCAGCACCCGAAGACATAGGGGCAGTGTGCAGGAGTTTATGTGCTAACAGAGTAACTGTGCAGAAGTGAAAAGCTGCTGTTATTCTTGTTTTCCATATCACTATGCACATGCAGCAGGACAAATTTAGGCATCTCCAGCATGTGAGCATCTTGTTCATTTTCTCTGTTGGCATCAAAACAAATTGAATATATACTTCCATTACCAGGAAAAATCACTTTTCCCCAGCAGTAGGTGAGACACTGGTAGAGCACCAGAATGGGGGTTCATGCAGCTCAAGGGCTCACATTGTATTCCCTCTTCTCAACAAGGGAAGTGCAGCTTGAAAGCGAGCAGAAAATCACTTCTGCCTTTTTGAGCAGGGATACCCAGTAGAGATGCAGCAGCACTTCTAATCTCAGCCTTATGTCTCTCTGTGGAGGCCCATAGGGCTCACTGCCACTGGGTGGGCTCATCTCTGTCCCCGCTCTTAGCCCATCTCAACCCAAAGTGGCCATCAAAGCAGTGGCAGCAGTGGGACAGCTCTGCTCCCAGCTGGGGGGGAGGCTGTTCCACCTCGGGGTCCTCTGCTACAATAGTTTCCTGGAGGGATAATCAAGAAGCACACTGCTTGGCTTCAAAACATACAATATACTTTATTGCCTGCTAGATAATCAAAGTGAGGAGTAAACACCATAGCTGGAAAAAGCAGAAAAGGACCAGGAAAAGGAAAAGAATATCCAGTCACCAAACAAGTTATCAGGCAATAAACCATACACAATATAAATAATCTGTTTCCCAAACAACTAAATCTTTATTTTGCTAATGGCCTTTAGATGGTTAATTATCAGTAGTAAAATCTCTGGATTTCATTTTCTACACAGCATTAGTAGTAAGAAATATATAAGGGACTCTGCAGAAAGCAATACAAAGGAGTTATATACACAGGCACCTTCTGTGGAGCAAGAACAGAACCTCATCTAGGGAGGAGGGGCTATCTACAAAACAGAAGACCATGGTAATACAATAGTAGCTCAGACTTAGTTCGGCTGCTGCCTTTCCGCGAGGCAGGTCAGCCAACTTATGTATACATATATATTTTAAGATATATAGAGAGATTTATTATTTTAAAAATAATGTGAACTACCAGTAGTTCCTAGGCTAATTTTAAAGAGGCAGTGTACCTTTCTGAAGCTTCATTTTCAGGAAGTATATTAAAAATGGTATATAAAAGACTAGCAGACCCAAGCTCATGTATCAGCAACTGGTATCTTCCCTCAGAATTTTCTTCTCATGCCACAGTTGCCATCCCCAGCGATGGCAATGCCTTCAGTCATCCAGATTGCTATTTACCTTGCTACCACTAAGTTTGCTTGATTATAATGTTGTTAGTAATCATCGATTATTAATAGCAATAATGCTGCAATACGTTGTCAGAGCCTGACTGCATTATGAAGACCTAGTCTGTATGTGCATGCAGAGTTTTGTTGCTTAATATGAAAGAACATTTCTCATACAAGATGTTTCCCCTGCCAACCCCCTGATGTTCCTCCAAATGCACCAAAATGGCCACTTCCATCCACCTAAGGAAGACCACCAGCACATCCTACACCCAAAGTGTTTCTAGAGGCCTCTTCCCAACCCAGCAATGACATCTGAATTCCTCATTGCCTCACACATCACCCTAATGGCAAGGAGATGGCTTTGCATGGAGTACGCCAATAACAGTGTGGCAATACACAAACTGTTTTCCATAGTATGCATGACATTTTGCTGAGGGAGCATAACCATGCCTGCTTTTAAAGATGGATGTCCAGACGGAGCAAGATGTATTTGCAGTATTACAAAATGAAGGGTTGTTTGTATTTAAAAACATACCTGACATTAAAATCAGCATTGTGCCAGGCAACCACATCCTTGCTGAACTCTCTATTAGCCTTAGCATCAGGTTACAAAAGAACAGAGCTATAAAATCCCTGGCTGCTATTGCACCATGCCTTTCAGAAGCAATCTCAGCTATGACAGCAGCAGCAGGTGCCCTCTGCATCCCGCCGAGCACCAATGCTGAGCACGTAGTGATGTCCTGTGAGAAGACTGGAGTACCAAAAAGCGAGGCAGTGACCTGTACCATGGTTACAGGTCTTAAGCTCTTCTGCCTATGCAGGTAAACCCACTATGAAGGGGATCTGCTGAAAACTCAATTATCCCAGTTCCTGCATCATCACAGACAGCATCGCCATGTCTTATTTAAGCGTCTGGACCTTCTCCTGTGCTTGGCATAAGGGCAGATGGATGTATCAGCATCAGGGAAGGGAGATCCGGTACCTCAACAAGCAACTGCAGAGTCAGTGCTTACTGTCAGTGCTGTAACTTCTGTTCAGCTCTATGGGACACACTCAGTGGCAGGGAAAATGCAGGCAGCACCCTGCTGTGCTGGAAAGGGAAAAAACAGGCAGATTTTGAAAGAGAAGTTCTTACTTTGGGTTTAAAACCAACTGAAGCTTCACCTTCACTAGTTGTTGCTGGTTCTTTGACTGCTGAAGAGAAGGGTGAATAGCAGTGCCCAAGTTGATCTCCTGCAATCAACAGCCTTAGCTGTCACTTTTGACCCTCCTGCATCCCAGTTTGGCTTACCCTGGTGGAGCTACAGAGCAGTGTTAGGAATCCCATAGAAGGATGAGGGATTACAGGGTCATTGAAGCCAGACAGAAAGACTTCTCCATGCATTGCTGAGGATTACGTTGATAGTGAAAGCCAAAGAGACTGCTGACATGGTGCATAATTTGCAACTATAACAAAGCTTGACAGACACCCACCATATTTAATAGTTCATATGTGAAACTGCGAACCAAAGATTCTCAGCACAACACAACCCCTGCCAGGGCTGGGAAAATCAGCCAATTCCTTCTACACACATCATTTCCTCCTATATAAAGCCATTTATCTGACTCACAAGCTGTGAATCACATCTTATGAACTGCTCTGGTGTATCTTCTCTTCTTTAAGCCAACAGATTCTTTATCACTTAACGTGCTGATGCTGTCAGCTACTGCAGAGAGATGTCTGTGGAAATATTGCCCTTCAAATGTCAGCCCATGGCCGGTGGGCACCCACACTGGATCTTTTCAAAGGCTTTTACTGCAGTCAAATAGTCTTGGGTCTGCACCCACATACTCCTCACAACGTGCATGCCTGTATCAGTGCCAGACACAACCTGGAGCAAATGAAGAAGGAGTTCAGTTTTTCTGGTCCTCCAGTCTGCACCCTACCATGGTTTCACTTAATGTAGCACTTGGATGCAGCACCCAGCCTCTTGATTTTCTTCCTTCTTGGCCTGGACGTCAGTGCCAGGGTCTGCCCCACTGTACACAGAGTGACCAAGGGGCAGCACCTGATGGTCATGTCATGCCTCCAGCAGGACCTGCATCTTGCTGCCCTTTCTCCTTGAGCTAGTAGGGCCAGTGATAGCATTGGCAGCACAGAGCAGACAAGATGCTGCGGAAGGCTGTGGTGCTGTGGTGGCTTTCCTGCTCTGGGCTGTGTAGATGAAGAATGGGGAAGTTAGACCTGGGCAGATCAGAAAGCAGGCTGAATGCAGGCATGGCCTTCATCCAGCACTTGGGGCACTGGTGTGGAAGAGGCATCCCATTGAGAGGCCGGGCACGACCCAAGGCTGGACACAAGGCTGGTTGCTGGGACCCTACTGAAAGCCCAGCAAAATGCCCACTGCTCAGCTTGCTGGTGGCCATGAGAGGAACAGCCCGAAAATGTGGGCACGTTCTGGCATTTACCAGTGTCACAGTACAGCTGAACAAGAGCACTGCCACATGAGATGGGTGTTTTCTTTCTTTGGGTTCCACCTCACGGTAGTATGGCTTTAAGGATTGATTTGTAGCATCTGCACAAGGGTACTGAGGAAAAAGCTGACAGGTTTGCTTTTGTTTTGTCTTTACTGTCAGAACTCCATAAAACAAATTGAAGGCAACTGCTAGATAGAAAACGCAGCGCTGGGAGAAAGGTTGCTTTGAACCTCTCTGGTATGGCTATTAACGGACAACCTGACAAACTATTCAGGAGAAAAAGTTTTTGAAGGCATGTGGCAGTCCTGTGGCTAGTGATCATGCTGGGCTGGCACTCTGTGACAAATCTCACCTCAGATCTTATCCAATCGTTATTTTTAATGTCACAAAAAACAACATACTTATCTAGCATCTTCTGAAGATGCAGCCTTTTTTTACATCTCTATCTCCTAAAATTAGGTACATGGGCACTGTGGAAGTAAGAGTGGATTCCACAACCAGCTTTCAGGAAGGCGCAGCTTAACCTGTCCTGGGATAGAGAAGCACTCCAGGTGACACCTCAAAGTCCCTGTGACTTCGTGCTGGGTAAATACCACCAATATCTTGTCTTATCCCAACAAAGGATATGTTGAACATCTTGGCAGGATGCTCGGTTTTCTACTTTGGCTTCCTGTTTAGCCCAGAGCGCACACAAGGATGTGTCCTGTCAAGAGTCAGTTTATATCTTCCTGACAAGCCATTACGAGCCTCTCTACTTTTCACATGAAACACCTGAGGAACAGCACACAGAGAAGAGCACAGTGCAATGGCCACTGTGCAATTTCAAAAGCTGCCATGGACAGCCTTTGCCCCACATTTTGGGATCTTGAAAAACGTTGGCCAAACTGCTATCAAGTTGGTAATGAGCAAGAGAAAGAAAACACAACACTGATAGGCTAGTCAGGTTCTTGCCTAAAGCTTGCAGGGGATGGCCATTCTAAGAGCAGCTGCTTTTAAACTTGCTACAAGCAGCATTAAAAATTAATTAATCTAGAGAAAATATGACTCTGCTTCAAAAGAAAAAAAAAAAAAAAAAATAGGACCCCAGGATATTGTAAACAGGTACTCACAAACATTGAGGTGAGACATCATTAGGAAAGACCGGCATTACCGTGTAGATGATTTGTGGTATTTTTTTTTCACATATTACAATTGCCCAGAGAGATGACCTCACATAAGTGAGTCGCTCTCAGCTGTTGATGGAAAGGAAGTAATACAATGACATCAAGAGCAACCAACTTCCAAAGATGAAGGAAACAAATAGCAGCAGCGACCAGCCGTGGGAATCTGTTTACCACTTCTGAAGTGAACAGCTATTTTAACAGCTTGCTAACCTGACTTCACCATAGAAACACAAGTGGCACAAGCAGAATCTGATGTACGGAAATGCTGGCTTTTCCTATGGGCTTGTCTGCATGCCAGTTTCGCTTTTTTAAGGTTCACGTGGGTGAGAAAAGACCATCTAGAGACACATTTAGCAATGCAAGTCAGTGGCATCTTTCCTGATTTAATGCTCCCTGGTTAAACCAATGCCCAGTAGCAATAATAAAAGAATAAAAAATGTCTTTGCATCAGCTGCACAATACGTGCCCAAGGGTTCCATATGCCACCACCACAAGCACTTTTTCAAGGACATGGCTGAGGCTACACCCCCAAGTGTCTGGCACCACTGCAGCCAGCCCGCACCTGAAGGAGGATCCCTTGTGCATTCATCAGCATTTGGTACTCACCGGGCTGGTGGTGTTCAGCCACGTCACTACTGAGTGTATCAGTGCTGCAGTTTTTAAAACATTTTCAACCTGAGACCCAAACAACCACAGAGAATCTGCTCACCTGACACAAGCAAAGCCACCAGGTTAGACTTCAAACAGAAGATGAAAGACATAGAAATCAAAAAACATGTTATTGCCTGACAAGATCTGCAGACTAAAAGACCTGACTTGTATAGAAGGGCTTAGCTGTTACTGAGACGTGACTTGTTGGTGCAGTTTCCTGCAATGGTGTTTATGGGGTCCGTTTGTGTTCTTCGTCTGGAAGCACAATTCAACCCATTCTGATGGAGTTTGCCAGTGTAATTGCCATGGTGCTCTCATTCTCCTGTTGCCTTATTTGAGCTGAGGATTTCCTCAATAATTACAGAGAAATAAAATTTAAATGTCTGGGAACTTTCCTTTTTTTCCTCCAAGAAAGAAATTCAGAGGTGTGTCAAGATTTATTTTGCCAGTTAAGGCTTAGTATGGATTAACACCAACAGTGTAGGTCTAATAGGCAGCACTGAAGTTCGGCTTTGTTTTTCAGCATGCTACTTCCACATTAGTTGCTGTTACAAGCCACCCATTAAAAATAAGGCAAGCTTTTCTCAATAACAAACTGCTGGGAGAAGGAATTAGTTGATTGTATTTCAAAGAACTGCTGGATTCCTGGAACTGGTGCTCTCTGGCTCTTCTACAGAAAGCCAAGCTGGAAGAAAAGCTCCGCTGCTTTGCTGGCACTGCTGGCAGATCCCATTGCCCTGTGCTTCTCTCTCTGCAGAAGCTGCAGCTGATTGTCCATGGCCAGGAAAAGTTGCTATTAAAAGCATTATGAAATAAAGAATGCTCTCTGCATATTTTTCAGAGCTGTGAAATAGCTCAGGATGGTCCGGTACTGCTCCCATCCCACTGAAAATGAGTGGGAAGTTTGGAATTGATGTCAGTCAAGTAGTAAGCCGTGCGAGGAAAGTTGAGATGACTGAGAAGGAAGGTGAGAAATTCGTAAGTGAAGCTCAGCATGTCCAACTTCCAGCAAGATAAACAAACCCACACATTACATGAGATTTTCTTCCAGCAAATATAAAATAGATTTCAGTTGGACAGTGGATTCGACAAAGCCAAGAGGTTTCCACTTGGATTCAATGCAACACGTGCCATCTGAACAAGGACATCCAGCACTATACATTGGCATGAAGGTTGTTGACTTAATTGGGTTTTGGTGGTCTTTTTTTTTTAGTTTTATTTTTTATTTTTAAGTAATAAAATAATAAAACATGACTGATCCTGCAAAGCACTTGGGAATATTTTCTGAATTCTCTGAATTGTTATTTAAGAATGTATTTCTGCCTCTATTAAAGATGCTTTTAAATCCCTGATGGCCATCCTTAGCTGCCGACCACAGAATTGCCAGCATGCACTAATTTTTTGTCTAGGCTTTTTAAAATTAGCTGCAGATTATCAGTCTGTGACTATGCAACTAAGCTCTTCTATGATCAGAGCGCATGGTACCAGTGACAACATGTAAGACTTGGGGAATCAAACTGGCTTTAAATACAGCTGTCCTCATGCTTAAACAATAGGCTCTTTTGCCCTCATGCTAGTCAGCACAATTAGGTGGTGAACCTGTACTGATAAATGCCAACAGTCTGGCTCAGAGATCTGTGATCACACTTCTTGTATAAATACATCTGAGCTATAGTGTTTCCATAAGGCATCCTCTAGCAGCCCTTCACTCCTAAGAAATTCCTTTACTGCTGTGGATTCCTGCATTAGAATTACCCAAACTCAGTACTATTATTTTCTTATTATTTTCTTGAAGCACAGCACGAACAATTTGCTTAAGTACAGATTAAACCAATGGCCGACACCTCATATTGTTACGAAGTACACACACAGAAGCAGTTGTTATTAACAACACTTGCCATGTGCCAAATACACCTGTCATCTGATGGAATGCTTCCAAACTGCATCACACCTCATGCAGCTCACACACTACTGACTGAAAAATTACTGCTGCAGTGACTGAAACAAAATATAGTATCCATTCCCAAGTAATGAAGTGAAGAAGGACTTGAACTTCAATTTCTCATCTTTTTCTTTTTTAAATTTTTGCTAATGGTTGGCAAACCTTGCTTTTGAAAATTGAACTTCTTGAAGACAATGAAATGCTCCATCTGCTGTGATGGTGATTTTTCTGCCTCCTCACTTCCAATAGAAAACAGTGCTCCCCAAACCAAGATGAAAACTAACATTGTTGTGATGACCTGCTGGTATCTGCAGGCAATTTACATGGCTGCTGTAACCAAGGACACATCAAGCCTGCGATCCACAAGCTCAAAGGTGGTTGTAAGCACCTGGATGCTCATGAAGGCCTGACTTCATCTGGTTCCAGCTAAGTTTGTTTCATTTTTACTTAGGAGGTCCTATCTAGAACAGAAATCGCCTGGTAGTGTTTAGTATCTGAGGTACTAGGCCTTGAAACTTCTGGCAACATGCTGCTAAGTTGTAAGACCTCTCGCAGCAGAATCATTTTAAGAACCCAGTCATGAAGACATCAAGGAACTGTTCTTCATACTTGGAAAGCCTGCAGGGAAAACACCAGTCCTAACTGCAGGTGCTGACTAGGTACTAAGAGCACTCACAAAAGGCTTGGAAGGAACATGACTGAGTACCAGAAGGATCTGACCTGAGCCCAATGGCTGCCATCACCAGGAAGCTTGACCATGTAGGACCTCCTGCCAACCAACACCTTGGCAAAGGAAGATCACCAAGTGCCCCCACATCACATTATCAAATGCCTGAGCAGACAGCTCTGACCTCAGAAAGGAGTGAGTGCATCTGGAAGATGCGCCAGTGTAAGCCATGCAGATATTTGGGTTTCCCTTCGCAGGAAAAGACTTAGCCACAAATACAGTGAATGCAAATACAAGCTTTAATTTGAGCAAGGGAACAGGTGCCTGTGAAACATCTTCCCAGATGACCTAGCAAACTAGCCAAACACAAACTGTAATGAATGCATCTAACACTCTCAGTGTTACCTCTCCATATCCAAGCAGAAGTAATAAACAAAATGCTGCAGATTAAAGTACTAGGTGTTTGCATTCAGCAAAGTACACTTTGGTGTTAAGCTTGAAATTCTACAGTAACTGATTTGGTTTTGGGGTCTATTTCAACGAGTTCCTCTTGTTTCACAGACAAATAGACTGAAGTACATATATATAAATACTGAAGTAGTATTTATACGGAATAAACTTTTGGTATGGATTTATGCAAGCTGGATTTTCAATCAGTTTCAGCTGCGGTACAGACAGCTACATCCTGTGTTAGATTACTTCTGCTGAAGACCTAATCTGCCTTCTCCTGCCAGTAGGTAACAAATGAAGCCTAGCTGAAATCTAGTACAACTGTATCAGAGCTCAGTTTCTTACTGTTTCTGTGCCAAGAACAGTCCACATAAAGAAGTTCACACTGAATAGCTGGTAGGCATTATATCTTATAGGTTTTATTTTTGAAAACAAAACAAAACAGAACTTTGCAGCAGATATAGAAATGTTGTCTCATATTTTGTTACTGAAGAACTGGCAGCTCCATGTGCTATATCACGGTAATGGTATGCTCGAGTAACCTTTGCATCTCACTTAATACTTTTACACTTCAAAAAATACGAGGAAAAAAAAAAAAAAAAGGCTGCTTCAGAGCAGGATTAACTGCACATTAAAAAAGAAATGTGATGAGCAATGAAAATAGCCCAACAAATGGAATCAATGGAGAATGTTGTAATGCCAGGCAGAAGCATGTCACCTTAGGAGGAGGATGTCATTCCATCCTGTGTCTTGAAAGTATTAGTGGAATTTGTCTTACCTGACAGTTAAGAGAGTGTCAGTGTAATGCCAAACAGCTGCAAGTAGCAGTGTGAGAGCTGGGTAACAAACCAGGTCTAGATGCACCGAGTGGGCTGCACTACGCAGGTGTTTCATTGGAAGAACAAAATGAGAGCAGACACAAAAACACAGGGGTCTGAGGAATGAAGATGACTATACTTTAAGGTAATTTGGTAAGAAAAAAAATGGAATTGTAACTTCAGTGTCCCTGACTGAGCATACTGTACTGAGAAAAAAGATATTTTCTAAAATTCCTTCCAGCTTTTTAACTTGCTGCATCAGAGCTTTTCTCTCCCTTTCCCAAATATGACCATTACATGGCCTTTAGCTCTGAGGCTCTTTCATTCCTGGTATTTCTTTGCAGACAGCTGATGTGTAACCAGCAAAGGCAGTGCAAGATTGCGTACATTTCTTCTTCCCTGAGTAAGTGGCACACAGCTGAAAAAAAAAAAAGAAAAAAACCCACACAAAAACCCAAACCATAGCCCCCCTCCCCACCAAAAGTAAAAGCTTCCCTTCTGCTGCTTTTGACCCAAAAGCAGATCTCTGCTTGCAAGTGAACAACTGCTTTCTACTGGTTTCATATATTCTGTACCTGGGTCTTGCGTGATACGAAAAATGCAACCAAGGAATCTTCAGGTATCCAAGGCCAGAAAAAAAAAGACAAGACCTCCCAAAGTCTAATTTTTAATCCTAAATAAAGAAGGTAAAATACGGGGGCAGAACAGAATACTGGTTTAAATAAGCTTTGAAAGTAGTGGGGATCTTTAAATATGGATGATGCCTGCTATTTACTTTTAAAAGAGAAGCCATTCTGAAGTTCTTCTGGTGATCAGAAACTGAAAACGTGGCAGGGGCTTCTTTATGTGAGATGACTTCACTTATTTCTGTGGGTTAGAAATGAGCTTTCCAGTTGTGTGAAGACAAAATCCAGAAGCACATTGTGGAAACCTGGAAAGCTTAGAAGAATGGGCAAATGGCTTTCCCCCAGTTTAACTACACTGAGTCCTGCCTCCCTTGTCCACAGTCTCCAGCTTCATGCCAATATACATTCAATGAATCCTGTGGCACTGGCATGGGTCTGCAGATCTTTCCAACAGTGTCAAAAGCGTTGATCAAGGCTCAAGTTTGTAAAAATAAAATGAAAGCTCCCATTATAGACATCTTTAAGCAAGAACAAATGGGTGTAGATTCTTTGTAAATATGCAGTGTTTTGATAGTGTGCAGAAGTTGGATGGATGATCTGATGGGAAACTACAGCTCACAGTTTCGGGGATCCATCTCTGTTTTTTGGCATCTTCCATTTTCAGGTGGAAAACGAGCTTGCTTCTTTTTAAGTGGGAAAAAAAAAAAAAAAAAAGCCAACAACTCATACTCTAGCTAAAAACAAGTTCTGCAAACACTACTCAGTCAGCCATATGTTGAAGTAAACAACCGCTTAATAGTAAAGCAGGGGAAGTATCAAAGCAGCTCTGTTTCAATAGCATTTATTTGCAATCATTAGTTTTAAATGGGAAACTGTTTACAGGCACACACTAGATAACCAAAATAGAACGAACATAAAGAAATCTATTTGACGGTCCTTTTCAAATATTTCAAATATTTTATTAAATATTTTATTCAGGTTTTGATCACAGTTTAATGTACTGTAGCATGTTATACACATGACTTAACATGTGCACTTAATATCAAATTAGATAGAGGTTTTTGAAGAAAGTACATTTTATAAATGTGCTTATTGACTTCTAACTACACACATCTAAGAAGGCAGTAGCTCCGTTATACCACTTATGGAGATGAACTATTATAAGGCATGTTTACACCAAGCTTTGGAGAGAATAAAGCCAAATACTGGGTCAAAATTTAGTGGAATTACTTATGAGAATAAAAGTTGAAGAACTGGGCTCTACAAAGAGATCACAGCAAATCAGATGTGTTAAAACTGTCAACCCAGACTGGTTATTAAAAGCAAGCACTGCTGAGAAAGAAGATTCTCACAGTGTCTGTATTTTTTCAGACATTTTTGAAAATTACACCTTATGATGTAACGTGAAGGAAGGAGAATGAAATCTTCCAAGAAAGTTTGAAAACCACTGTCTGAGAAACCTCAAGTTGTTTTGGGACCTAACATGGAATGCTTTTATACAGGCAACATCTTCCAAGCCACTGCATATCAATGTGTGTGTGTGCGTGTGTGTGTGTGGCACACACACACACACACAGACACACACAGACACACACACACACATCTCTCTCCCTCTTGCCTTTGTCACCTTCAGACCACTGAATAAAGTGTAGCAGTGAGTGGAAAAAACAAGGTTAAAAGAGTAGGTTGGAGCACTGTATTCAGAAGCCTGGTTAGTTAGGATGTACTGTGTGACAGCAGAAGTGTTTTTTTTTTTTTCCAGTGGAGTACAATGTGGGTCTGCTGGCATAAGTTAACGATCAAGACCCAGAAATTACAATATAATTCTTTGGAAGAACTCAACAAACATTAAGGTATTTGCATTTGTTTTTAAAACTCTGTGTCAATGAAGGCCCTAGGTCAAAATAACATGCCTCCTCCAGAAGCATCACAAAAGCCAAAGCTCAATTCTAGGGGCACCGTAGACCGTAATCAGGGCTTCTGCACTGTCACACTGCAAACTACAATGCTGCCCCTCAAATAAGGATAGTTTTAGGCAGAAGCTCAGGAGTGCTGCTGAGTGGAGGTCTCAAGTCAGTTCTTCCTAGATGTCTGCCTCAGAAGAATCAGTGGGGGAACATAAAACGTGCATCCACTTCATAAGCTCCTTCAAAGTTGTCAATTCAGTAGAAAATACTGAGTATAGAAAAGACTATAATAGCAGTTAGGTGAGAGAATAAACCTCTCTGTGCCTTTTTATTGGGAAATTCAGGAAAGGAGGCAAAAAAAAACTTTCACAGCCTAAATGCACTCATTCTCATCTCTCAGTGTCCTGAAAATGACTCAATGTTCTGGCAGCTTTAGATGATAGTTTCATAATATGTACAAGGTAAGAAGAATGCCACAGATAGTACAAAACTTGGCAAAGATACCTACGAGCTCTACAATCTAGAAAACAAGCATGGCAAACAAACAGTGTCTAATGAATAATGTATGGTATACAACACAAAAGTTGCACAGTTGCGTTTCCTTGTGAAATTAGGATTGCAAATGTAAACTCCAGAATAAATTTCAAGAGCAGCATTTGGCTTACTGCATGACCACTGGGAGTATCTGAAGTCCACCACCTGATGAGCACTGCAATTCCTGCTCTTACACAACCCATTCTACTGGGCCTATATCCCGCAACTCATGTGACTATGGCAGAGGTTCAACAAAAAATGCTCCAGCAACACAGTTTGGCTACCACTGTATATTCAGCCTGATGTTGTCAGATAAATGTTGCTGTTGGGAAGAAAAGCGTACAGCGATATACAAATGGTATCAATGGCTGAAAAGATTAAACGATCAAGTCCGAAAGCAAATGGAAGTTAACAAAAGTAGTCTTTTGGGAGAGGTAGCCATATTAGACTCAGCATTCAAAAAAAGGGAGTGCACTCAAAGGACCAAAATACATTACAAGATCTTGTACACCCATTATGTTTTTGTCTTTCCTACAGTTTTTTTTTTTTTTTTCCAGAATGTACACACACACGCGCGCACACATATATATCTTTTTACCTAACTCCTCTTTGTTGCCACAACTTCACCATACTGAGAACAAAGGCCAGCTTTCCTTTTAACCTCTCTTAGCTGTCCCGTGACTACAACTGTAGCCTTCAATCTGTTCCAGTACCCGTACAGTAGCTAACAGGCAGCAGAATTAAATTGCTCCAATTTAATATCCTGTTCCAAATGACAGCATCCAAACTATAAGGCATTCCCTCATTCTGATGCAAGTTACAACTCTTTTGGGTTTCTGCTTGGTACAGACTGCAGAGTGCTCTTCGGCCTTACGCTACAAAAGTAGATCTCACCCAAACAGTAAAGCGCGACGATGGAATTTGAACACTGGTTCACATGCTTCCATCTATCCCTTGTTCCTGCACCCTTTTCCGACAACGATGTTTACCACATTAATTTCAAAAGTCATGCACCAATGCTATAAAAGAGAAATCCAAATTAACAAGAAATCTTTTGCTCATGACTTTGGGATACTGTATTAGTATAAAAGAGCATTCAGTCATCTTAAATAAATATATTCTATTTCTGAAATCACAGCACATTCAAGGGGTAGTTACTGCCGTAAGCAGAGCATTAAGTGATCTCCATGGATGTTTTTAATCGATTTGGTCTAATATCTGGAAAATAACCTACTGTGGGGATAAGAATCTGCATCTCAAATGTTCTGCAGAACGTTCTTCCCATATTTGCATACAGTACTAGAATAATTAAGAAGACATTACAGTATTTTCCTCCCAGCTGCTTACATCTGTAGCTTTGGCTACAACAATATATTCTGTATACCTCAAAACTATATATGAAATACCCAAGATCACTAAATAAATAAAAGCCAAAGAAACCTGGGACAGTACTGCATTTTACACTTGAGATGAGATTCCCCCACTCCCATGGATAAGTGAGAGAGAACAACTAAGGTAACTGTTTTTTTTTTTTTTTTTTTTTTTTTTTTTAAAGAAAGATTTATACACAGGTTCAGATCCAGAAAATAATGTGAAATGCATAAATATTGATAGCTTTAGCTAAGTTAAAATGGGTTCAGTAAAGTATGATACAACATATTCAGAATAAACAAAGCAGAAAAGCATCATATTTTGGTTTGCTTGAGATATACATAAGGTGCAACAATTTCTTTTCTAGAGGCATTTGTGGACAATGTGTTAACAGGTAACAGTGTTTGCTGGTATACTGAAGTACACACAATAGCAATATGATTTTTTCAAAACAAAAGCAGCTGAAATTAATAAAAATTAAAACAAAACAAACAAGGAAAAAAAAAAACCCAACCCCAATACAGTAAGATATTGGTCTGAAATTTTTGTTGTGCTAACAGACTTTGTTACCTGAAAATACTGATACCCCTTCTAGTAGATTCAGGGAAAACTCTAGCTACTGAAATCAAGACGTCACTCAGAGAACCAACGAAGGCAAATGCCTAGTGAACTATAAAGCTTTGCAGGATTTCTGCTACTCTCAGTGCCTAATCGCTTAAAAATTAAGCATATCTACAAAAAGGTTTATAAGTATCTGAAAACAGTCATATCCAGTAAACTGACCCAACCCTACCCCCTCTCTAAGGGAAAGTCAAGGAAAAGCAGATCAAGTAAGATATTAATTCATATAGAAAAAAGTAATTTTCTGTTTCTTTTAAAAAAGGTACCATTAATATACAGAAATATCTTCAGGAACAATATTGAAATTTAAATTGAGGAAGGATGGGGTGCTTTGACAAAAATATATCTACTCTAAAGGTTTCTAGAGAAATAAGTTAGTACCATTGTCAAGGTGAACGGCCTGCACTGTAACATATTTGGATTTCAGCTAATTATAAAGTGGTCCAAAACTCCAACAGCCACCTTGCTGTGACCCAACAGTTTAAAGTCTTTAGCTTTTCCTGTCTTGTTAAAATAACTTATAAAACTTTAATAAAATCTTATTAAAAAATACTGCCATAGGCTACAATGGCATTTGAGGGGCTCTTAGTCATATATTCACCTGAATTTTTAAAAAAGCCTTTTCACTGACTCATTGGCTCTGAAATTTTGTTGTTCTTTTGTAGTTGTTCCCTTCTTCCAACACATGCATCTTTGATGGTGCTGTTTTAGTGAGACTTTCCAAGCTGTCTACCCTAGTCAAACCTTTAACCCTTTGTTACAACTCTCGTGGTATCCTGTTATACTGATTCTCAACAATGAACCAAAGACTTTCACTTAGCTACAACAATGAAAGGCTAAACTTAGCAAGCATTAATAGAGTTACTGTCCATATGGCTATTACATCAAATTAGTTACAAAATAACCCCAAAACATATTATCAATTCAGTCAAGTATAAATAAGAATGCCTGATAGAATGATGTAAACTCGCATCATTTAAAGACTTAATTCAAAGAACTTCAAACTCAATCTAATACTATCAAAAATTCAGCCAGTATGACGAAGACTAATATAAAATTATTGCTGGAGTCCAATTTGGTAAATTGTTGTGCTACAATGCAAAAATTAGGGAAACATCTTGTGCTATTGAAGAAGTACCCTGTTGAATTTGTAGCTTTAGTTTAATTACTAGTGATCATTTTGCATCTGTTGGTAGGAATCAATGCTTGGTTATACAATAGTGTAAGTCGAAATAGTGAAGACAGCAGGCCAAGTGATACAATTGGCCTGGATTTTGGGATGCATTTATGAGAGCAAACCACAAAAATTCAGCATAAGCAAAGATAGAAGCTGGCAGGTGGATCTGTGGTAGTCTGAATTCAGTCAAACATTACTCTTCAGTTGTAGTTTATCTGCATAAAACTTTCCCCTTGACCAACACAAACTGTAATTGGCCCTTTATACAAACTCTGAAGCCATCTGTGCATAGTAACTACAACAATGCCAGTGTCTTTAAAATGTAAAAGGTATGCTTATCAGAGTACATGTATATTGAAAAGTCATGCTTTTAGGTCTTTCAGAATGGTGAAATAATACTAAGGTCACTTTTGAAAAACATACTCGCAGTACTTTTTGTTTACAGGAAAGTTTCACCAAGTCACTCAGATATCTATGCAAAAATAAAGGAACCTTCCAAGGCATTAAAGACAAGTCAATTCTCTGCAGTATTTTTCTTTTCCATACACCACTCCTTTTTCTAATGCACATCATCCTGGTTATTCAAAGCTAAATTAAAAAGAAATAAAACCCAAACATAGCCTGTCAGAATTTTTGCCAGTAAACTCTACCACTCTGGTGGCAAATATAAAAGTGCAGAACATCTGGACCACGTGGCTGCCCAAACACCGCTAACAATGGTACATCTGTCCAGGCTGCCTTGAGTTCTCTGGAACAGGTTTTATATTCATTCTACAATATAAACGTAGGCATAACCTATTAATATAAACCATCTTAGAACTTAAATCTTCATGTACAAAAATGACTAAGAATATCTAATAATAACTAGTGCAGTGCGTCAGTGTTTTTGTTGTTGTTGATTTTTTCATTTTCATTTAACTAGGCATTATATGAAACTAGTTGCCATACTCTCTGGTTGGTAAAAGAGATGCTGTGTGAACTAACAGTAAAGGCAGCCTTCTTCATATCAACCACCTATTTACTGTTTAAAAGCCTTCAATAGAAAGCAAGCTCTGGGATCATTCCATTCCTGTTCATTAATAGACAAATAATATCACCCTCCTACATACTGGGTTCCGATTTGAAGACCTGGCCCAAGTTGCTAATGTCTGGCTTCCAGTGAATTCTGGGCCACTCAGAGCAATAAGCACTTGCTTGCAGTCTATAGTTTCCATCACATGGACTGACTAGCTTCCCTTGGTAAAGACAAGGCTAGGATATTAGGTAAAGCACAATGTTTTACAATAAAGTGGAGCTTCACTGGTCAGCGCAGGAAATAAGCACCGGAGCCTGAGACATTTCATTTGGCTGTCCATCATGTGGGAGAGGCGTGGCCCTCTGATTTCTGCAAAGAAGAAAAGAAACCCACTGTTATTCAGAGCATGGAAATGCTTGTATCAGACAGGAAAGACAGAAATTAGCAAGTGATATAGTTCAGCATCTAGTGAGTTCCACGCTGGCACAGATGTCCACATATTGCTGGCTACGAACTATGTTTATAGGTATTCCTGCAACAGTAAGAAAATATCCTGAGGACAGCCTGCAATATAATGCAAAGTCAGACAAGTCTTGATGGTATTTGATTACACAAAACAAAATAGATGGCCAAAGAGTAAGTTAAGAGCACACAAGTGCTGTTACACATTTTGTAAGTGAGTGGTTTCAGCCCACAGTAGTGGAGAGCACAGCTCATGTATAGCAAAAGATGGCAAATGCACAGAGGCGTATGTCATGTTAATGAGAGTCAATAGCTAGCTTTGAAGCAAAACAAAAATATACCTATCAGCAGTTACATGCTGGGATGACTCCAAGTTTCAGGACTTAACAATTCATCAGCCCAGCAACAACATCTCTTTCATTACTTCAGCAGTGTTAATTTACAAATGATCCCCTGGCACCGGATATCATAAAAATACACCACACCGGAATTACATGCTGAAAATCAACATCAGTCATTGAAGCAGATGGACCTGGGAGAACTCCTTTGCAGCCTGCCTTTTAAAATGCATGCAGAAGAATGTCACCGCCTGTTATCTAATTACTCAAGTCAGATTCTATTATTGTTACATTATGTGTCACTTTAAGCAGGGAAAATCTGGAGCCTAATTCTTACTTACACAAAGGCCACTTTGATTGCACTTTGGCAGAGACGTAGGAACAGAAACGTATGTACTGACATGCTTTGCACATCTGTAGTGCAGTGAAATGGCCTTGGTACAAACTGCAGCTCAGGATCACAAGTGCTTTAACTATGGCACACACAAGGCAACCAAAGCTAAACAAACATTCAAATGACAACCATGCTGCCACTTGCAGACAAGCTTTAATTACATTTAGAAAGGACTCCGGCTTCTGAGGCCCAAGACTGTAAAATTATATAATAATTGAACTTAGACTCTGAAAAGAACACATCAAGCAAACCTCTAATGCTATTCTTCTCATTTCTAGTTATTCAGAGATAAAGAAGTTGCACAGATAATAAACAGTCAACAGAGTAGAAGTTAGAGAAGCATGCAGCCCGTCAGATTCAGGTTTCTGTTTTGACTTCCATTTGACAAGTCTGTAAGAGACCTATGGCAAAATTGTTAACTTGGAAAGAGTCTCCCTTTTCATTTGCCCTAGTGATAGAAGCCGGAATTTACAACAGTTGCTAGACAATTGCTGGTTCGGTGTTTTCAGGCCTCATAGAAGGTGCCACGCTGCTCTAACTGCATGATGAGATGACAAAATATGGTTGTAGGTAAGGAAGACCCAAACAGAAGGGTAAGTAAAACACTGGTTCAAAACATTATTTTTAATGAGGAAAAATGGAGGAGAAAAAACTGTTAGAAAAACAAAGAGGACATCATCATAACTAAGTGAATCTTAGTTATGTTAACTAAGTCACTCTTGTGCTGCTCTTCTCACAGCATTACTGGAAATCAATGAAATCACAAAGATGCAAATGAGAGCAGAACTCAGGACTGCGCTTCTCCAGGTTTCACTTCATAGCTTCCAGCCATGGAAAATGACAGAAACAAGTTCATGCTTTTGCAGTCTCAATAGCAGATTGCTGTTTTGCAAAACTGGAAGAAAAGTCTGGGCTGACTGTAGTATGAAAACATTTCTCACTTGAAATGCTATTGTGTAAGCAAGGTAACAGCTTCGGCAGAGAAAAGGTACCAGGCTGAGTTCATCAGACTTTCTTTCTTGGTGCCCTTCAAGCTTCTAAAAAAAGTCAGTGTTTCACATTAAGTCTGAATACACAGAACTGGATTGCCCAACAGGGGTCACCAAGATCAACAGGAGGTTGTGAGGTTGTGAATGGCTTCATCAACCGCTGCCTTGTGGTTTCTTAGGGAGCCAGTAATCTGTTACATGTCATTTGCTCAGGCTGTGATGGTTTCAGACTGGCCTAGATTTCCTTACTGACTTTCCACCATAGCAAAGAATATAGGCCATCATATCTCCGACAGGTGGGAGCATCAAAGGACAATACTAGATAATTAAGAGCTAAAGACGACTTGCTGTCATTCATTTCCTCCCATCACAGGTCTAGAATGCAAGATCCGACTGTGCTGGCTAAACTGACCTAACAGGCCTAAGAGATCTGTGCATTCTCCGTATTATGAGTGTGGATGGCCTAACTCTAAAACTGAAAGGACCAGACCAAAGTAACGTGACTTTCCATCACTCAGAGCTGTTCTGCCCTGAGGACATTCTGCAGATGCTTTTCCTCCTACACAGCAAAGGACAAGAGTAAAAATAACAAGCAAGCTTCATTCAGTCATGCTCAGTAAAAAATCTGTGCTAAAGTTACATGAAATTCTCTGTGCAGTGTTAGGCCACAGAGACATAGAAAACAGAGTGCAATAGCTGTTTAAATCTGTCATCTGACAAATGGTGACTGAAAATTAGAAACTCTCCATTATTAGGATCTCAAAGAGCATATTAAGTGGTTTATACACAAAATTTGGGAGACAAGTTTACAAAGGAGGATAATTTTACTGACTACTGAAATAGACTACAGTGTCATGTAGGTGTTGACTCAACATTAGGAAGCTAGTAGAGAACAGACATTCAGAGAAAGCAGTGGAGGAAGAAGCACAGGCCAAATTAAACACTATGCAATTCACATGCTTTCTGAATATTCTGGCATCAAAGAGAAAAGAAAATCATACCTGTGTACATTTTCCATTGCTGCTACCTCTGCCAGAGCTGCTAAGCTAAAAAATGCAGACACTGCTGGCATATCAGATGTAATACTATGATTTTCTTGTGTCTCTGCATTTCCGGAGCATTCACTGTTGCAATCCGTTTCTGCACTCGACGCTTTTTGAAGACTGCTCTGTGGAAGATCTTTTGGCTTTTCCTCTGTAACAAAAAAGAGTTAAGCTTGCAAGTCTAGTTCTTACATTCATAGCAGCACACTGAGGTACTGACCAGTCCAGTGTTAACAGAAACTTCACCATTAGGACTTCGATTTTGCTAGTAAAATTAATTCATGCTGCAACCTCTTCTGAACCAAGCTAATGACTGAAGCATACAGAGATTTATGAAGCAGTTTACTGACTTTGGATTCAGCTAAGTTTGATCCTCCAGGTCAGTCAACAGAGCTTGTGTCTCTGTGTATGTTTAAGATACAAGAAGTGCTGAAAGATTATCTTAACCACTGAGGCTTTTGCACAGATTGTCATACCACAGAATTGTTTTTATGTCACATTACTAAGCGCAGTATGATTACTTTGCTGGGCTGGAAAGAAAGTATGAAATGTAACTGTTTTTCATTTCTCTTTGTAATCAGCTCTTAGAAAAATACCAGGGAGAGATGACAGATGTGGACAGTCAAACAAATGGAGTTGGCCATTAAGGATGTAACCATTTCACAGTTAATCGATATCTGCATTTTATAGAATGATCTTTCTGAGCAGGTCTGAGAACGTGCTGGCTGAACAGTACTAATTAGTTGCTCGTGCTCCAATATCATCTCCAACTATTCAATTTTAACAAAATTTAAACTTAAACTACCATTTCCTTACCCAGTGTCCCTCCTGCTGGTGACACGCGACCATCTGCTGTTCGAACAAGATGAGTGATCTTAGTTTTCCTCGCTTTCCTTTTCTGGCTTCCAACTAAAGGCTCATGCATCATTGCTGGCTCTGGAGTGTTTAGGGCAGATATACAAATTTTATTCCTCCAGGCAAGCTCAATGGGATTTCTGTCTTCTGAGAGTATGGCTGAAAAAGAACAAAAATAAATTAATCTCCATTTAAGATACAACTCCTGGCTATTCTCATTTAACATTTTGTAAATATCTACATAATGTACTAAGCTTTTCCTCACAAGTACTCAGAGCACAAATCAAGGCAAAATATCATCTTGATCCTGCAGGGGCTTGCACTGAAATAGTAACATAAGATTTCCTAGGAGGTTCAAAAAACCTAGGAGGTTTTTAACATTTGCAAAGGAAACTGTGAGACAGGAAGTAGCATTTCAGATTGAGCACGTTATCAGACAGCGTACAACACTCTACAACAGAAGATGCCAATGAGTAGCTAACAGACAAACACATTTAAATAACAGTAACAGCTAGGGTCCTCACTTAAACTTATCTTAGCTCATAGTCAGACTCACAAACGGCATTCAGGAATTCCTGAATAACCATCACACTTCTCTTTCAACTCACTCTATTTCACCTCCTTTAAGCAGAAGGAAATGCTGCCTTCTACAAAACAATAACACTTACAGAAACCCAAACGCAGCAAATACAAAAGCCAAGCTAGATCACTCAAATACAAGAATACTTAAAAAAGAAAAGAAAACAAGCACAGGACAGAATACTATAATTATTACTACATTGGGATCACTGCCTACATAAAGTGAGAGTACAAACGGAACTGTTTGAAATTCTTTCAACAGTACCAGTGTTGACATTTCAAAGCAGCTTTCCATCATGAAGTGGAACATGATGACAGATTTTCACCTGACTAGACAATAACTTCACTCTTGCTCATGCAGAAACTGGTCAGACAGTAATCACAGGCAGTATTTAAGTTTCCAAAGTCTGAGATCAGCATACAGTCATAAACTGCCTGCCATTTCCAGTGATTTAATAAACCACACTGCTGATACCACAGGATTTCACAAGTTCATAAATTCAGTCTGGGAAAGATTTTCTCCTTTGGTAAAACCATTACCTCACTTGTGCTTACAGAAAGATAGGGTTAGCAACAAAGGGAATGCCCGGGTCATTTCTTAGATGCTTCCCTAGACTATTTTGAAACTGAGAGCACTCATGACATCTTCACCAAGTCCACAGGTTGTTTCTCTCCCAGATGCACTGCCTCCTGAACGATTACATAATTTTTCCTAACATCTCTATCTCGTCTTTTCTGTGCATTTTCAACTCATTATTTTCTTTACTTCTCATCAGGTTACAGCTCATCTCTTTTTATTTCACAGTTGTTACCATGTCCACATTTTGCTTCCTCTTCCCCACCGTTTCCTTCAATCTTTGTTCCTGTTTTTCAAGAAACGTTTAAAACCCATTTGTTCACTCTGTGAGTGACAGGACAAGCAAAAAAATGGCATATGCAGAACTTCAGTCGGAATGCCAGCAACTGCACTTTCAGAAGAGTTAAGCATTGAAGAAGACCAACCTTCTACAGTGAGACTGGGAATATCATGCAGGAGCAACCAAACCTGACAGATCGCACACAACAGTCCACATTTCATTTTAATAATATTTACTGTTTAGGTACTGGTTAGATATGGCTAATATAAACTCTTTTCTTTTGATAGCTTCTTTGAATGCTAACTATGAGACTGGGAACGGGCTGAAGAGAATAGCTATAACACAATTTTGTCCTGCAATCTGCTGCCCTTTGCTTTCTTAGAAAGGAACCCCATTTTACTTTTAATGTCTTATAGCAAAAGAATATGAACAGATCTAGTGTATACATGTAAAAGCATCTGGAAATGTTACAAAACTTAATGAATGGTCTTGAATCCACCTTTGTGCTTTCCCTCATAAACCATTTTTGGATTTATGCGTTTTTGTTATTTTGAAAAACGCACAGCACTTCAGTGAGCTTTCCTCAGTGTTTACCCATAAATACCGATACTCTGCAGAGCAGAGTTTTGTTGTAAAACTTTTTATTTTATTGAAGAGTACATGAGTGATTGCAATCACATCTGCCCAAAAGCAGTACAATTAAGAAGAAGCAGTAGTGACTATAAATGTGACTTCCAAGTAATTCAATTTACCTAATAGTAAGATGTTCAGATAAGCTTATTGCGCTGACTGGGACCAAAATCTTAATTGGAATGTATAATTAAACAGGCAGCTTTATCTGTAGATTTCTAATTTGGGAATTCAAAAGCGTTGGTTATGTATTAATGTAATGGCTTGGTTGTAGTCCAACTGTATTTGTTAATTCTGATTCAGGGATTTGCTCTAATTAGATACTACTTTGACAATGCTGTTTAATTCTAAGGTTGAGTTTTTAATGGCTTTAATTTTAGCAATGCAAATTTTATTTTATTTTATTTTTTTTTTAACATTTAATAAAACCATTAAAGACACGATTTCAAATAATGAACATTTGAAAGAAAGGAACTTGGGTATGTTTTTAGTTAAATGTGTATTACTTCATGAGCTATGCCTGGTCACTGGGAATTATCTTGATTGGTAAATACAATAGACAGTTCTTATTAAAATTCATGTTTTATTTTACACATTGCATCCATCAAAAAACTTCCAGAAGATATAAAGTCTTGAAAGGTATAAAATAAAAATTAAAAAAAATTAAAAAGGCAATAGTTAGCATTATTAAAGACATAAAATGGTAAAAAAATAAAAAATAAAAAATTCAACAGATTAGGATAAAGCAGTACATCATATCCTAAGTGTTTCACTAAGAAACAACAGAAGGTGACTGACAAATTCAGGATTAAGTGTATCCTCCCCCTGTTTTAAGGTAACTCAGTCTTTAAAAGGAGACTTAGAGTCCTCTATAATTATTCACTTAGCTTAGGAGAGCTAACACTTCATTGTAAAATTGCTGCCATGCATTCTGAATAAGAAAGGAATAAAAATGAAGAGTGAATGAGTGGGGTTTTGTCTTTCTTCCTCCACCCTTTGGGGTGAAAAGAATGGGTGCTGAAGGGAAGAGTTGCTTTCTTCAAGAGGACTTTTCTACTTTTCTTGGTGGAAGTTGGGTTAAGAGATTATTTCATTGTTTTCTTTATAGATTATTTATTCAAACAGAGATAAAACCGAATTCAGAGGAAATTATACAAGACTAAAGGCTCTCAAGACCATTTGCACCGAACTTGAGACAAACAACTGGATTGCAAAGCAAGGTGCAAACAAGGGTCCTCATTCTGCACTGTTTTCAAGAAAATCAGTACCCTGCTGCTCCCAGTGACAAAGGTGCGTCTGGATGCTTCAAATCAAGCCTTTGATTTGCAGTGCTGAAATGACAGGGCTAAACAAGTTTGATTCCCTGTTTTTTTTCAGTCATTTCTTGAATCCATTTTGTATCCCTTCTGCTTCCATGCTCTCCTACCTGCATGAGCGGTGTAGAACTCATCTAATTTTCAGGAGAATGCTTTCTAGAAATGAAATGAGGTTCTGTTCTACTGTTCAGTCCTACAAACATTTCTGTGGTTAGCTTACTACATGACAGTAGAGCATGCAGAACTTGGGAAATATTTTTTGCAAGAGGAGTTCAGCACATGATATGAAAATCTGGTATACTTTCAATGTGGTCACAAAAATGACTTAGGAAAAAAAAGCACCTGGAACTGTATGCCAGATGATTTCCTGAGCAAGATTTGTTTAATTTGTTTAGCATGGACCGTTTACCCTACTCCACAGAGTACATGAAGTCTTCTTATTGCTTCCATCTACGGTTGGTTCTTTCTTGCATTGTAGAGTGCAAGCTGCAGCACAGCAGAACACAAGTCTAACACAGCAGACGAGAAACTGGCATAGCTCTAACTCAAGTCTTACACATACAGAAAAAAACCCCACAAAAATCAATGAAGAAAAAAAGTGAGGATTTAAATGCAATTAGAGCAAAACCAGCTAAAGTGGTATCAAGAACACTGACAAATGTCTTCACCTCAGCCCTTTTCTAATGCCATACTAAACAAGGGTAAGACAAGACAGAGCTTCCTTTGAGAAATGCTAGTGCCAAAACCTCATTCAAACCACAGAGGCAGGTCTACAATAAGAATGCTCTATTCAAGGGCCCACTCAACAGCTACTGGACTCACTCAAAACTGAAGAGCTATTTATCACCTGCCTTTGTGACCGTAAAATGACAAAGCAGCTCAGCACACCACAGAAACTGTGTCAGTAAGGCACCAGGTAGATCAAAAATGATTTCTTCAACATCTGGTAACAGGAGTTGTAGCAGTTCTCAAGCTGTCAAAGATGAAGGCAGCGTGACCCCTGCTGACAGCAACACTTATAGGTATCTCCTCTCCAGCTATCAGAATATCCAAGTCTCTCCTTCCCCCAGCAAAATTAACTTCACAAAAATCATAACATATACATACTTGTGACTCATCAGGAGTACAAAATAACCAAAATAACTAAGCCCTTGTTTATTTTTTAACTCAAATAAAATACACAGGGATTCCCAGCTTGATGCTTCTGAACATGGGACAGTTCTTGGATTCAAAGAGTTTAGGGCCACACTGCCAAGAAATTCATGAAACTATGATGTCTGATGTACATCAAGGCCATACCCTGACTGCATTTGGCTGATAACTATTCCTCACTGTGCAGTTATGGTAGCCAAGACACCAAATTTTCACCACTTTAACTCAGAAAATACAATTGCCCTTGAACACGTATGTGTATATATATGTATCAGTGTCTTTCCTTTGATGATTTCCATGTGGGCTGTGTAAGACTGGTAGGTTCAATCTTCTCATGCCTTTCTTCAGTCTTGGGATGACCTTAGCAAACTGGCCCTGCTCCAGCAAATGCATAGACATGTCCTTAATGTTTAGACACTATGATACTATTCACATTCTCAATTTCCTGGGGCATGCCACTGTTGTACTGGAATAAGGCCAGGGTATTCAACACTTGTCAAGCTTTAATCTTTGATCATAGTGCATACTTCATTTTATACCAAAACAGGCTGATTTCTTTTAATCAAATATGTTTTCGTGTGTTGTTTCTTTTTTTTTTAAGAAAAAAAAAACACTTCACGTTTTATCTATAGATATTTTTTACTTTATCTTGTATTAAATGCTTCTATTTCTTTTCCTATAGGATAATTTTAATATTGCTTTTTAATGTTAGATTTTAGTTTTACTTAAACTTATTTATCTCTATGGTCTATTAATAATTAAGACACAGCAATTTGACTGGCACCCAGTGATAATGTATGGTGACATCTTTCTCACTCTGGTGCGGAAGCATGATAGTTACTTTTTATGAGCAACTCCCACAATATGTTTGTTATGCAAATCCCATGAGAAAAGAATAAGTAATTTAAAAATATATGCATTGCTGGATGCAGAAGAGCTGGCAGAGCCTATAAGGGAAAACAGTGCAAGTGCACCACAGAGGATACAAAACATAGCATGAGGAAAGGAGAGCAAATGACACAGCTAAGCCTTAGGGAAAGGGATCAAACATAAAGATCCTGGGGAAGCTGTCATTTTATTATCTTAAAATGGGATACACGTGGAGAGGGAAAAAAAAAAAATAAATGGAAGAATTTAATAGAGCCTTATAAATGAGTGACCAGAGAGGCCCTGCTGCACTACCAGGATGATGTGGGAGAGAACTCTACTCCAAGATCTGGCTATCATGCAGGAGGGGGAAAAAAGAAAAGATAAAAAAAAACAGGCCTTGGAAAACAGGCTTAGTTATTATTGTGTACACCCAGTACACATAAAAATGACCCTAGAAGTTATGAGGTGTAGGTAAGTGGGATCAGAATGCTGTAGCAAGAAAAAGACTTTGGAGATCTACTGGTAGGATAGAGGACTGAGCAAGTCTCTAGCAGAATTTAAACTATAGATGTTATCTTCAACCTAAGGGGAAAAAACAGGAAGCTGGTTAAGACTTCTGCAGAGGGAGGATTGGTTCAGGGTTGGCAGGACTATTTCTGAAAACTGGTGCAGAAACCAGCTTTCAAGCTCTGACCAGCTGCAGTCTGCAGAGTTCTAGACAGATGGAAATCAGAGATAAAGGAGCAAACAACATGAATAAATGGTCTGGCCAAGTGCAAACAATCCGGTCTCTGATGTAGAAAGGGATGAAGATAAGGGAAACCAAAGGACTAGAGAGCTATGAGCAGTGGAAGACAAAAGTAGTTCAGGGCCAAATACAGAACTGCCCATGCTTTGCCAGCTCTGTTGCATAGAGTCTAGAACAGGGAAATTGTAATTGGAGATCCCAAATAGCAGCAAAACAGTATCATACTGGAATATTGTAATATGATCGACTGGAGCCAGGAGCTAGTGGAATCAAAACAGACAGGGTCATAAGGGATCAAAGCAATCAAATACCAGAGAGCTGAGTAGCCTCTGCCTAGAAGTATTACCCAAGACTGAATTCAGAGAGCTCTAAACCTTAACTAAGTAATTCACTACCAGTACCTTTGTCCGGAACATTAAGCTTCTTCTTTTTGTGCTTATATTTGCTGACAATTTTTGGGAAAAAGTTCTTTCTCTTAGACTGGACTGAACCTACAGACAACATTAATAATACATACTTTTAATTAGCAGTTTTTAAAAAAAACTATAACAGTTACAGTATCTATTATAAAATCTCTAATTCCACTAACGCAGGAGACCATTTCACAGGGAAGCACAATAGAGAAAGTCTCCATTATGACTCCTGGAGGCTTTTCGTGGGCTTCAGTAGGCTGTACTTCAACTCATCAGTTTTTAATTCTTAAGGGTCTCAACACATTTTGAAGAATGACCACTTGAAACTTTGCCATACCATAATACAAAAGTTTTGTTTGTTTGAAGACATGCTCCCTTTTGGATGTATAATGGGGTGGAGGTAACCTTCTTCACAGCAGCCCATACCGTGCTGTTTTAAATTGGTGACCAAAACTGTGTTGCCAACACCCCACTGTTTCAGTTGTTATTGAACAGTGCTTGCATCTAGGCCTTGTGTTTTCAGACTCCCCACTAAAGAGACTGGAGGTGAACAAGAGGGAGGTTGACAGAGGACACAGGCATGACAGTTGACCCTAACAAACCCAAAAGATGTTTCATACCATGTTTCATCACACTGAACAGTACAACTGGGGACAGGTTTCCAAAGTAGCTGTTACTCAGGAACTAGCTAGGCATGGATTTGTTGGTGGTGAGTGATTGTTTTTGCATTATTTCCTCTTTTTTTTTTTTTTTCCTTTCTTCCTTCCTCCTCCCTC
This sequence comes from Meleagris gallopavo, assembly GCF_905368555.1. Classification (NCBI taxonomy): domain Eukaryota; kingdom Metazoa; phylum Chordata; class Aves; order Galliformes; family Phasianidae; genus Meleagris; species Meleagris gallopavo. Next base: position 85,914,318 of record NC_139404.1, on the reverse strand, counting down.
CAGTTGCTCAAATTGTCTTATCTAGATCCACAAATTTTTCTTTCCCACTTTTGCACTTCTGATTCTTGGGGAAGTCACAGTAACTTACTTACCAGACAGAGCCAATCCACCATAAGATGCAAGAGTTAGGTTTGATTTTTTGGAGACCAGAAATAAGTTTATAGTAAATGCAGAAGCAAAAGCTCCCAGGAGAGAAAAGCGAGAGTGTGTTCAGCTGTCATTGTTCCCTCTTTGATAGTACTCTTTACTAGAAATAGTCCAAAGACACTTTAAGTGACAGTAACCAACAAAGCATACCACTAGCAAAGGTGAAAAGGAAGCCATCCTTTGACACACTAATGGGACAAACCGCAGTACAGCAGCAAAGGTATAACAGACCAAAGACGCAATAGATAGATCATCTCTACACACTGCAAAGCCGTTTTTATGGAGTTACTTCTCAGAAATAAACTACACATATTGCCAAAGGTAAGCAAGTCTTCAGGCTAGCTCAAACAGAGCTGTCTAAACAGAAGGGAGATGAGCTGCAGATGAAAAGATGGCTGATATCCTACCAAGAGGGCATCCAACTGCTGTGTGGTGGGTTCTGTATTCTAGTTGTCACGAACACTGATCTCCACTTCTCCTTACAAGAAACCAGACATACATTGCCTACTGATACAAAACTGCAACTACATAATGATGTGCAAGCAAGATAAATCCATGTTATGCATTTGAGTTTTTGATCACTACCTATCTCTGTACATCACAAATGAAGAAGGAAAATGTGTAGCACTTGCAAGAAGGATCAAGATTTAGGAGAACAACATTCACAGAAATCAGGTTCCATTTCAAAAATACTGAAAAAATAGAGAGAGAAAGGTAAATTCCAGACAGAAACAGGTATAGAAATACTAGGATTTTTTATACTTTGGCTTTGTGGATAACAACAGCCTTTAAAAACTAAACAAAATTAAAAAGCTTAATCAAAAACAATAAAGCTACTACAGAAATCAAAATTTGGGAACAGATAAATAATATGAAATATCCAGACATCAAAGAAAAAAACAAAGCAAAAAGTATTCCAGGCACCATCTTAGACAGCATTAGCTTGAATTTTAATAGCTTTATTAGAAGACAGAGAGAGAATGCTAGAGGGCTTAGTAGAATAGACTGTATTCACTCAAACTTATTTGACTGTTTCTGTGAATTCTGTAATAGGTTCCTGAGTATCACAGAGTTGGATGAGCAATATACTGCCAGAGCAGCAAAAATGCAAAATAAGGCACACAAAAAATCTCAGAGAGGTTAAGGTAAAGTGTAAGTGAAAAAAATGGTCTTTTCTAAGAACTGACATCTAACACTTCATTCAAATGAAATGAATGAAAGACAAATCCTTCTGACAGTTCGTTCCACCAGATATGCAAGAGAGGACTCTCAGGACATTTCTGTTACTACAGTTGTGTTTCTTCGGTTTGTTTTTTATTTTTGCAGGTGTTTGGTACTGGCAACACTTTCCATAGTATCACATTAGTCTCCACTTCTATAGCTCAGCCTGCACTCTTAAAATCCGCTTAAACCAATTCCATAGACTGACAGCAACTAAGGAGCATAAACGAGATTAAAAACTCTCTAGAAAATAACAGTCATTTCATGAAGAAGGAAAACTATCTTTAATTTCTCCTCTACTATCCAAGGAACATTTCTGATAAGCTTACACCTGCAACATGAAGGGCATTTTGCAACACATGACACTTGCATATGGCATTCTGTTCCCATTTGGAAAATTCAAAACATTGACCTCATTGGGATGAAACAAGAAGACATCTTATAAAGAAATTTCCAATATCCTACCCCTTTAGCCTTTTTCTTGTGAGACAATGTCTGCAGTTACTTCCACATTTACATGTACAAATTGTCTAGCAATTGCTTAATAGACTGTTCAGTTCTTTGAAAACTGCCACATCCAATCCTTTCCTTAGATTAAGAAACGAATCAATGAACTGCCAAATGCAGATCTCAGCTGGAGAGACAAAAAGACCAACCTCCTGCTGAGGTCCTTGCCTCATCCTATGAGGCCGCTGGGCTGGTGTAACTCCCACATTCTGCACAGCTCCCAGAAGAACTGAGCTCACCAAATAGTAATCTCTGCATTTCGAAATCTCTCAGGAGAACAACGTCGTGTTTTACCTTTGAAATTTTACAGCATGTCATCTCCAGACATCATAATGCTCAAAACTGAGTCCCTAAAATCCCAAGCTAAGGCTGAAAGGAATGCCACAGAGAAGTTATTTTAAATTGATGCTTTATATCTAGTCCTAGAGTCCATAAAAAAAATAAAAATGCAGAAAATTCCTTTCATAAATAACAGTATAATATGCTTTCCTCTACTCGCCTTCCCAAAACAAGAGCTTTAGTGAAGTGCTTAGTGTGTAAGCGAGCATTTCTTCACAGCACACCACAGAAATAATGACTATGCCTGCTGCTCATTTTTGCAAATAAGTGTATTAGTGACTCACTGTAGACTGATGGCTTCTGTGCGGTAGGATGTTTTGGCACAGATGCCATTGGAAAGAAGAAAAATAAAATCAGTCACAGATCCAGCGAATGTTGGAGCAGGCCATCTGTACAAATTCAGGATGGCTGTATTTTTCAGCCATTTTGTTACATTACCATAGTAGGTGCACAACCCTGGTATCACAGAATTGGAGTGGGATTTGCAGAAAGGTTGTGGCTTGTTCAGTTCTACTCCTACTGAAGATTCCTGCTAACATGATGGGAGCAGAATTTGGACAAATTAGAAACTTCTGGGGAAAAAAAAAACCTCTTTAATTTAAGAAAATTCAGCTCTCACTTTACACATGGATTTAAAACAGTTACGTCACAGGGTTCTGTAAGTGTTTTTATATTGAAAGAACTACCTGAATTGAGGACTGGGCACGACAAGATAATGGAAGAATTCAGTGGACACTGATCTACTGATTTTCTACTTTAGAGTAAAAAAATGTCCTGACAATCCTGTCTGTTTGGGTCAGGCAACAAACCAGGCTTATCTCCTTATTTAGCTTCCTGTAACTATAGTTTAATCATATTTGACAGAAAATCAAATGTGGCACCCTTGTCAGGCAGGGTAGAATATGTTTTTTTGTTTTGCTTTAAGGCATAGAAACCTAGTTATGAAACAAACATCCCACCTCCGAACCAAAAAAAAATCCTCTATTTTTATTTTCCAAGCATCCTGTGGAAGTTTCAGCGTGCATCACTCCGATCTACTTTCCAGATTTAGTAAGCACTAATCCAAAGTCTGCAGAAAATATACTTATCTGAAGACTGAAAACGCATGGGAAGTTTATCATTCTGCAGATGCTCATTCAGGAAAAGTTGGGCTCAATTTTAAAGAGCGCTTGCTAAACCTACTCTTAATGATCATTATATATTGTTGGAAAAGTACACACATAGGAGGTCTCAGCCACTAGTAGGCACCATTTGTAATGGATGCCTTTTCAAAAGTCTTTACACCAGAAACAATTCCAAGAAAGCATAAGCTGCAGAGACAACTCCACACAAGAGGACAAGACAGAGCACAGCAAAGTTAAGGTCTCCTATGTCTGAACACAGAACCACATCCATAGAGTTGTACTGCCTGTTAACAGTTCATGCTCATCACACTGCAAGAAAAAAAATGCTACTTCTGCTTTTGCTGAATTCTAATGGTATAAACATGGTAATTCAAAAAACTCAGAACCATTCCAAAGCAGTCTCCATCATTTTGCACAACATGTCTGCTTCCCATGCTTCCCTTTAGCAGAAGCCCAGTTTGTAGACCTGTATGCATAACACCACTGGAGGCCAGAATTCTCTAGGTGTCTTTGGACTAACAGTTTGTAAGCAAGCCAACAGCATGTCTAGGGCGAACAGTCTGTCAGAAGACAACAAATTAATTTGGGAATTCAGCTTAATGGGTGTTTGGCACAGCTGGAACTGTTTCCCTATAGATCTAGTAAGCTTGGTTGCGTGCAGTTTTGTTCAAATACACAGCTTGCATGCTAATTTTAAGAATTCTAAAAAGTCTGGAAGAAAACAAATTAAAAATCAACCCACTATCATGGAATGCCTATAATTTTAGCAATTTTTATTTTTCTTTTCCAAAAGAGAAAAAAAAAAAAAAGGTGGGAAGTTTTTCAATTAGCTTTTGAGAGCTGAGCCTCACTCTCCAGGGAGTTGGAATGACTGATGCAAGCTGCCAGCTCTCTCAGCTAGCTGTTGTGAATTCAGCATTCACTGCAATTGGGAACAGATAGTGATATCTCAGCCTGGATTTATTTCAGGGTTATGGTTATATGTTCACTGCATAAACACTGGTGTCACCATCAGATATTCCTGCCCCTGGCGCTGCTTGTTGCAACCCCACAGCTCAGTTGGTGGAAGAGCTCATATGACTGCTGGCCATCTGCTTCAGCACAGAATCAGTTGGTTTAGCTTTATGAGCCCTTATTGATAGCTACAGGCAAATGCTCCACAGCCTCCTCCTCAGGGCTGTGCCAAAACTACTTGTATCAGGGTTGTGACCTGCTTGCAGTTATGCTTCTGACCTTCCTTTGAGACATGGCTAAAATATATATCTTGTTCACAAAAGATGTTGCATAACAGACCATTGTATTAACATACTGTAAAAAATAATAATAAAAAATCATCCGTGCATATTAAGGAGGTTCTGTCAAATATATCCCATTAAAAAAAAAAAAGACAGAACTCAGTTGGTACTAGCACAAGTCTAAATCTGCAAAAGTCTGACTGTTCCATATCTAATTATATATATACGAAAGTCAATACCAAAATTGACATGTGCTAGAAAGGAACAGCTGCTCAATCTTGCATATTCTAATGTAATTATTTTTGAAGCATTCAAAAAGCAAAGATCTAATCCAGGGTTGCCTGGCTAATATACTGGATTTGAAAATCAGCCAGTTTATGATACTAGCATAGTAGCAGAACATGATTTTGTGATGCCGGAGTCGAAAAAGCATCTTCTGTAACATATATTTGCTTCTCTACTACCTTTGTTACACAGGTTGTCTGTAAATAAAAAGGCCTGATGTGTCATGAGTTTTTCTTCCTTTATAACCCTCAGCAATGGAGCTGAGCAGAAGCAAACCATTTTTATCAGAACAAACTGACAATGGAGAATTAATTAATCCCGAGGGGGAAAAAAAAAATCACATTTCATTCAGACACTTCTGGTATCCTATGTTTTAGTTTATAGAGCCTAAAAGCACTCTTAAATGCAAAACTGCCTAGAACTATTCTCTAAAAAAACTTCAAAATAACTTCTTGATGTTCTGCCATTTTCTCCCTATTTTCCCCCAAGAAAACCTGACAAATCCACTTTTCTAACAAATATTCCCATTTTTGTTAAATTTGTTTGCTATGAGGAAATTATTTTGTGTACAAGCTCCAACAAGCTCTACTCAGCATGTAAATCAGAATTTAAGACTACATCTTAGTATTTAATCCATGTGAGAACCAAGTAGCTTCAGTGCTAGAAAAATGTTTTGACTACACACTTTCCACATGTATAACAGTAAGGTAAGAAGACAAATCTCTGAGCTTGTCAAAGTGTTGTTATTAAGAACGTAGTGCACACTAATTTACCTTTGTTGGATTTTGGTTGTTCAGATGAGCTGCTTCCAACCTTTCTCTTTTTCCTTGGAACAGATGAATTTTTCCTGTCAAAGGTAATAGGACTGTATTGAGGGAGGCTGTTGAATTTCTTTTCAAATTCTTCTTCCAACTTTGCTAAGCTAAAGGGGAAACAAAACCAATCAAATTAAATGTAACTGCATTTCTGGATAAAAAATATGTTATGAATACGAGTGCGTACACACATACACATGTATATATATTGAGAAGGAAAAGATGCATACATGCTGTAAAAGCAAACTATAATATATTAATCCAACTTTGGGATGAGTACATACAATCCAGCTTCTGCATTTGTAATTGAGTACAAAGTAAGTTTTAATATATGCAAATAATGTAAAAATAAAAATCAGTGTCATGCTGGTGACACTTAGCTGCACAGATCTGTAAATTAGATTTGTCTGTTCTATGAGGGGAATGAAAAAAGGCAAAACCAATAGATAAACAATCTGGACAATTTCACATAAAGAAGTCACATCACACTGGAATGGAAATAACAATTCAAACTAGAGCAAAAATGTCACGCTATCTTAAAAAAAAATGGCAAGTCATCCAATCTTTTGGGGAAATAAATAATTATAGAATGCTGTGCTTCAGGATTACAATTAGCCTTGTATTTCTTCTGGGGGATTATATTTCCTCTCTTCTTATTTTATTTGTTGGGAGATGAGAAATACAATAAGCTCATAGCTTCAGTAACGCTACATTTCTCATAGGTCAGCCAGACCTGAATGACTGAAATATGCTTTACTTATAACACAAGAAACACAGATAAAATATTGTTTGCAATAGCCAGATGAAAACAAAACACTTGAACTGGTTGGTATGGCATGGCCTTTCTGGCTGTAGTGACAGTGCTATCTTGTGTAAGCCCTACTTGTCAACAAACACCTGCAACCAAGCAGGACCAGCAGAAGCAAGAATGTTTTAATAAAAGGCAATTCACAGTGATAGGCAGATTATAAATAGGACTGCCCATGACAAGGGAATAGTATCATTTTCTACTAAATCTTAAGTGCTACTTGCTATGGAAAACTAAAACTCAATAGATATTGGCATGACTGTGATTCTGTGACTGTTGAAAGAGATGGCCATCAGACTCTATACACTTGGAAGTGCCTCAAGAAACATTAATTCTATTTTTCTTGAAACATGATGTAAATCCAATTGCATTCTGAAAGCTTTGGTACACAGAATGATCCTTTGTTTGACCTCTACTCAGCTGTTCATGGACAAAGCACACCTGGCATGCATCACCAGGGCAAACGTAGGTAGCTACCAATGGAGAAGAAGCTAAGAGGACACAGGAAAGTAAGGGGAGAAAGGAGCAATTCCAATGGCAGCAAGTGGTGAGGACCCAGCAGACAGATGCCCTAATGCTGAAAAGTGATGATGAAGGGAGCGAAAAGGTTTAAGAAGAGTGGGTAAAAGTAAAAACAGCTCTTTGAGTAGACAGAAGATCAGGCAGAGTAAGGAACAAGGACAATCAATACCTTCTTCAGCACTTTGGCTCCACAAATTCTGCCTTTACAGAGCTCACTGAACAATATTCATTAATGGCATGGCTAAATCAGGAAGCAACATCTGTAAATATGTATTTTTCCCACCCAGCCAGGTAACTATGGTAGAACAGTATCTGTCAAATGAATTGGTACATAGTTTTCATAAAACCTTGAATAAGTTATTTGAAACTACAGTATTTTTTTAGCTAGGAGATGCATTTGGTTTTCATGCCATAAGGTGACTTAAGAGTTTCCCAATTTTCTATTTAAAATCTGGATAATTACAAAGTTTATATGCACTGCACTAGAAATACAAGATGTACCACTAGTTTTGCTCTAAACAAGAGAATGCTTAGAGACTTTCATCATTTTAATATCTTTGCTGTAGAGTGTGCTGCAGCTATATTTCCTATAGACCAGGCTATAAAAAGGGCATAAAAAAGGCTGGCAGAAAAGAAACACATTATAGTTTTAAGCATGAAGCATGGAAAATCTCCTTTTTAAATTCATTTTCACCCTTTGAATTCAGATAATTGAAAGTCTTCAAGAATATGCAAGTTAGTATGAATGGCCAAACAAATTTAACAGCTACGCCTGCAGTTAAATAAGTCTGTTAGTACTCTTACAAAAATTATTATTCAAATAGTTGGAGATTAATTCTATGCAGCTGTACTAAATTTCAATGCATTTGAAATCATTAATTATTCTTCTGGTATACTTAATTCCTTTACTGTATATACATTTTGCCTCCGTGGATGCAAAATGGTGTATTTATCATAATTATTTGCAAATATTAGAATGGTACTTAGTTTTCTTCTGTCAGCAATTTCAAGTGGGCAAAGAAATCTCTTTTTTCCTAGTCTAATTCTGTTTTTGCTGCTTGAACACCTACACAAATCTTCAAATACTGTTTGTAAAGTGCTTTGAAAATATCATTAACCCTCTTCATCTCTTGAGCAGGTAAATATTGTATTTTGTTGTTTTTTTTCATAAGCAAGTGAGCAAATAATGTCATTCAAATTTGTTTACATTTGTGCAAACCGGGAAAGATCTCAGAGAAACTACTTTGGGATATATAACCAGCAGGAACCTAGAGTATAACTCAACCAAACAGGGTTGGCAATTTTCAAGAATTCTATCTAATTCTGATTATGTAGTTTAAAATGTTTGAGTGTTAGATATTCACTAACTGCTATGGGGGAGATTCACTCTTAAGATACCAGGCTGACCTTGTTAAAACTTTGAACAGTGTTAAACTGCAACTTACCCAAAAACAAATTCTTCCTTTGGCTTAGGCCTTTTCAGTTTTTTGTTCCCGCTTGTCCCACTTTGAGAAAAAGCCCAGTTTTCTTCATTCCAGCATCCTTCATGATCTGAGGAGTTGCCTTTTCCTGAGCTTCTTTTTCCTGGGATGAGGGCAGAAAATCGTTTCTCATCTTAGAAAAATGTGCTAAGGTGGGCTCAGAAGGAACTTGCATATCCATTCATCAATGCAATTTATGATGTCTGACCTTTCTGAAGGAGTTGCAAAACAATCCTTTTTCCCCTGCCTGAACAAGATAATCAACTTGTTGGCAACTTCCCCCCCTCCTTTACATATATACTACCTTCAAAATCAGGATTCTCTGAGGTATGAAGGAAGACAAAGAAATGAGTAGATTTACAGTAACAAACTTACCTAAATTACAAGCATTTTTTTTTCATTTCCACTTTGAATAATTACCCATTTAAATCTACTACTTGGAAAAATACATTTCAGTATATCTCATGAAAATTTCTGGAAGCTTTCAGTCTCAAATGTATCCTTCCACAAGGCAAAGTTTTCCTGTTCACCACCTACAGCAAAACTAACAACCAAAGGGAAAGCACAACATTTCTGCCTTTTGTAGGATGGGTAACTGTGCTCAGAGCCACAGTTTCAAGAGATGTTTACACGGAAAGCAATTGTTCAGGGTTATATGCACCACAGGTCCTACAGACTACTATCAGCAGGCTGATGAATCAACTGGACAAGCCTTCAGTCAAAAAGCTAAATCTCATATCACGAAAGACAAAACCAAAGAGGCACAGATAAGTAGGAATGCAGACTGCAGGACTCAAGATGACCTGCCCTGGACCAAGGAGCCCCCAAGCCCAGTATTTCAGGCAATCCGACACAGAAACCCCATCACACACTTCTTAAACACCAGTTTAACATAAACCATTGCTCTTCCTCCCACACCATGGTAGACTTGTGTGGTTCATGCTGTAAATGAAGCAGTCAAAACCACCCACCTCTGTCCACGTTAGCACGCAGAGACGTAAGCATGCCCTCTGACACCAGAGTTTTATAAAGAGCACCTTTGCAAGATCTCTCTGATTTCCTGGAGCCACAGGTTTCTATTTTTTTAACACAGTCACTGTCCTCAGTTTTGACCTGTTCTGGTAAGCTCTGGGGCACCACCTCCTCTGTTGGGGTCAGTGGTTCCACTTTAATGCTATCAGAAGCCTCACAGGGTACTTCCTTGTTGGCTGTAATACTAAGGAAATCAGGAGGCTTCGATTCTTTGGTGGTCTCCATGGGTTTCTCCTTTGATGTCTTCTTCTCTTTAGATTTCACTTTTTTCTTTGGTGATTTTGTATCCAACATGCTTCCCTTCACATTTGAGGATGGGCGGGCTTTTTTGCGTGGAGTTTCTTCAAGTCTCTCAGCACCCCAATCTCCTTTTGCAACAGCTTCAATTGTATACATTACACTCTCAATGTCCGACTCGGAGGACTGCCTCTTTTTACAAGGCTTTTTAGGGGTGGATTTTTCATTTGTGTGCCGGTCCAACTTATTTTTCTTCTTCTTCTTCTTCAACTTTTCTGGCTTGCCTAGCCCAAGGATACTCATTTCAGCTAATGAAAGCTCTGGAGAACGGCACATGTAATCCTTTGTGTTATCATTTCTCTCAAAAGGATTGCTATCCTTTAGAAGACTAGTAAAATCACTGCATTTTACAGTTTCTAATTCCTCAGCTTTTGTCTCATCCCAGTTTTGCAATGTCTCTGATTGTTCCATTTTTCTTGTACAGGAGTCTTTTATTGTTGTCTTCTCCAGTTCTTCCACTTCCATTTCTGGAACTTCCCTTGTCACATCTTCTGATACTTCCACTTTTATTTTCCCAGGCTCTTTCACTTTTACCCCTTCCGAAGCAAGGCACATCTAAAGCGAGTTAAAAATAGTTACTATGAAATAAATATCAACTGTTAACATTACTTACCTGTATTAACAGGAATGCTACATGGGAAATCTCTCTAGGATCCTAATTTATGAAAGCAAAGTATGCTGAAGAACAATATTAAAAAAATGCTGAAGTTCTAATGTAGCAGATGAAATAAGAGTAGTGGATTCTATTGCTGTAAAAGACAATAACAACAACAAAAAAACCCTACAAAAAAAATAATATTCTAAGTTGTGTTTCCATGATTCTTCAAGTGTCTTTTATATATCCTGGAAAGACATTGCTAGACTGATTTTTCAGAATATCTCAAGTGCAATAGAACAATACAGTATCTCACTATCACTACAGTCAAGCTACATGGAATCTCAAATCCATACCCCTCGCAGTTTCCAAATATCTCCACAAACAATTCTCTCCTCCAATTTCCAAATGGCTTCCAAAAGTGAATAAAAAAACTGACCAAATCTCAGCAATCATTTTCCTTTATTTCAAAGTGCAAAATAATTTGGAAGATACTATAAAAGCCTTCCAAATCTTTATTCTAATGTCACAGCCCTATCCTGCAAAGAACTGCAAAGCAGTAGTAGTTGCCATGGTTATCTCCTCCTGGAGATAATGTTAATGGAAACCAAAACAGCTCATTCTGTCTGAAGAATAGTGACATTCAAAATAAGAGCTATAACAAGGTCTCTCAAACTGCCATGTTCCTTCAGCAATTACTTGGAAGATGCACTCAGTTTTGGATCATTTGTAAGTCATGCTGACACTGCTACAGAGGCTAGTACTTTCCAGTGTCAAGCAGTTGTCCATGGGAAGGCAGGCTTTCTTCTTAGTCTGTCTTATGGCTTCCTAAGCTGAATTCCAAGTTCTATTTTGTTTCTGAAACAACTGTCAATTGAACAGCCACATGGAGTGAAATGAGATGGCAGAGACTTGCTTTGAACCAGACATCAGTGTCTCTATCCTGTAGCTCAGCCCACAGGCCATGTGGTCAGAATGGACATACTCTGCAAGTCACTGGGTTTTCCTTGGATCGATTTTAGATTTCTCAAATTTTTGCAAAGTAAAAAGATCACTTACAACAGCAATGATAGGACTCTGAAGTAAGTTTCCAAAATTCCTTCTGTATCATATTGGGTAGATGTGGCACAAGGCAAACTAGGCTAACCTTTAGAAACACTGAAGCTTTAGCAGCTCAGTGTCTGTTCATAAGCAGGTTGGATTGTACATAAAACTTTGTTGAGCTGGGCTCTGGCACCAGTGTACCTCTGTGGCTTCACTACACTATGATGTAAACCCAGTCTGTGATTTCCAGAAGCCAAAGATCAATCTTACAAATGCAACTCATTGAACATTAATGATACTTTGTCAATTAAACACACTCTCTCACCAAAGGATTTTTTTTCTACCTTTGCTTCTCCTGCAGCAACCAATAGTACAGAAGGCTATATATGTAGCTACAAAAAAGTGTTTTTTGTTTTGTAAGATCTAAATAAACTCACAATTCAGTCTTTAAGATTAGGAAAATCTACCAAAAAAAAAAAAAAAAAAAAAGCTTAGAAACAAAAGAAATACAACATTCCTGTAAGAAGGCATTGGTTTTAACTGGTCTTAGATGGAGAATTATAACAGTGCTTCTAGAGAAGTTATTGACCTGCTCATTCTTCCAGTAGTATGTATGAAAGGCAAAAAATAACAAAAGTGGCTAATGCCATCTAACAGGTATTTGTAATGACAATGCAATTTGAACAACAGACCCACCCAGCCCTTCCTTTGAACTCCATTCTGATACCCCACCAACCAAACCAATCTAGTCAAAACCCTAATTACTAAAACTAGGGATTGAAGCGATTCAAATGGAGATTGGATAACCTCTATCAGGGATTGGTACTTCTCATCAACTGCAACATGGACACCTAGAAGTCTCCAAATTGATTGCTTATCTGGAGTAATTTTAGCATTTTACACCCAAGCTATAAAAACTTCTATAAACTAGTGTAATTATAACTGTGGCAATGTACTGCCTTCCAGACTTGGGCAATCAACATCATTAACTTCTCTGTCCCACTGCACCTGTAGTAATTAGTCATCAGTACTTTAATACTACCTCTGCCAGTTGAAATAATGCTGATGTTCCACACTGCTTTGTTAAATCAGGACCTGAATGGGATGTACTTGAAGAAATCTAAAAAAAAAAAAAAAAAAAAAAAAAGGAGAAAAATAAAGAAAAACATTATTTCACCAGAATAATTCTTCTATGTTTATCACATATCATTTGAAAGGATTATTTCCTTCCTCTTGACAAAATGCATTCATAAGATTACATAAGCATATCAAAAAGAAGCATAGACATGTGTGTGCTGTTACAAATAAAACCTCACTACTTCACTGCACCAGTAGAAAACACCAAGCTATTTCAAGACTTGGGGATCTTCTTGACAGGATTCTCTCTGGAGGATGAACTGAAGCACATACTTTCTCAGGTGTAAGTAGACTCCAGAGGCTCTGTTAGGGCACTGCATCAACCTATACCAGCACACGATCCAGTTGATGCTTCTGAAAGCTTTGTTAGACATTGGTTTGCTAATTCCTTTCACTGTCACAGTTTAAGAAGCTTAGTTCTGTCAGGACATGGCACTGCCTCGTAGTGTCCTTCAGGATTCATATAACAGATTTGCTATGAAACCAAAGTCATGTAGGAGCTCTCAAGCCTTTGATAACCTTTCATGATTACTCTTCAGCATATGGGAAACTGTTTGGTAAGCAGATATCCAGTTATTCTCAAATAAACTTTTTTCTTCTATGAGATTGTGTTCTACTTCAACATGTTAGTGTTTTGCAACAGTTTTCAGCTAGACATAAAGAAATAATTTTCTGAATTTATCAAAGCATCAGTCTCAGAACATCAGTATGAAGAAGAAAATAATTACTGTTAAGGATATGTTCTAAAATCTTTGATCAGGCTTGCAGGTTTCTTACAATTGCTCCCTTGGAAAGAACTTGAATTCTAGGAACTGAGGAACAAAAGCAAATGTATTTGCTTTCATTCCAGTACCTCTATCAGTTCAGTTTTTACTGTTTCCAACCAACACGGGCCCAAAAACCTGCTTTGCAGAAATCATACTCATCACTGCCATACAGGAAAGAACAAAAAAAGTTAAGAATGCTATCTCTATGCCTCCCAAATTATGATGATTCCAGCACAAGTCTCTGATTGCTGCTTACAGCCAGGCATTGTTAGTGCTGCAAGCACCCGGAAGAACAGGAGAGGCCTCCTTGCCTCCTGGAAGTGACATGCACCCAGCCCCTGCCTTCCCCGTGCACTGAAGGCTGAAGACAAAATGTGCATTCAGACACTGCACAAGGCCTAGCAGAGCTGATTAGTAGCAGCCTGTCAGGCTTCAGCCTGCAGCATGGCTGCTCCAACTGTTTTTAGAGCTTTGAAATTCTTAGAAATCTTTAGGAAAGTATTACATCTGCTTTTACATTTTATCACCATCTGTGAAATACAGAAAATGAAGGCACAGAGTGGAGAATAAATAAGATAAAATTGGCGAATCCACATAAGAGAGAGGTAGGAGAAGCAGAGCAGTGTGGCATGCCGAAGCTGACAGGCTCCCACGCTCAGGATCTCTGCCATGGAAGCAGCATGCAGACAGCAGTCCAGCCCCCTCCAGTGCACAGCATCTGTGGTTTGGAGTTACAGCGGCACAGCACAAATGTCTGCCAAATGAACCCGTAAACTTAAGATGCCCTGGAGATGATGTGAGCATAGTTTATGTGGGATACTCCAAACCAGGTCCTAAATTGCTATCTGAAAAGTTAAGCTGAATCTCACTTTATTTGTCCAATTACATTCCAGCATCATAGATATCTCCAAAAACCAACCAACAAACAAAAAAATGAACAAAATCAACAGTTCTAATTTACTATAAGAACTAGAAATAAGGAAGATGTGCTTGGCATGCCTTTGTCATTTCAAATCATAGCCTTTAACACTAATTCTGTATATTTACTTAGCCTTGTAGGAATCCATCTGTACAGTAGTCGAGACAGAGACCGTGGAAACCTGCCCAACTCGCTGAAGCCACACTGCCACACTCAAGCTTCACTTCTTTCACAAAATGCAGCACTAACCCTGCACTACTGTGCACAGGCTTCTGCATTTCCCTGAATTTGGGTCTTCATAGTCACATCTCAACTCTGAATGGTGACTTCCAAAAGTCAGGCTGGACTCAACAGCCCTGTACAGAACAGTACTTCTGTCTCATAACAAAGCACACCTCTGAAACTTCTAGCATCTCCAATTTGGTGTTATGAGCCTTTTTTCTGTCCCAGGGCTGCAGCAGTCACTGATGGTAGCTAAGGGTAATGACCCTTGCATTGGCACTGCTGATAATGTTGCAGCACACATGAACAAACAGTATTCCTGCCAGAGATTGCCGCTAGGGTAAGGTAAATTTTCTTCTACTCGTGTAAGTCCTCAAAGTTAATCTTCCTAGTAGCATTACCATCCTTGCAAGGCATGAAATACTCATCTATGCAGGCTCAAAGCATGGCGTTTTCTTTCAGTGTTTCCAATCTTTTTTTCCTCTGAGAGGGATTAGTCTCAGCAGGAAGAACATATGCATGGATACTGCCAGAAAAGATCCAAAGAACCACTTCCCTCATTGAAGGAAATCATTTTGAAAATAACAACAAAAAGTAGATGAGTAAGGTGGTAGGAACCTCCCTTATTCACTTGGAAAGCAGCATATAATTTTCATTTGCAGCATATAATTTTAACATTTATAGGCCAAGTCTCAAAAGTTTGATTTATCCATGTAAAAGAGGAGACCTCCAAAAGGAGGTCTAGGATCTTGGGAGACCTTGCTTTGTATTCTTGATTTCTACTGACAACTGTCTATTTCATAATTCAGCATACTACTTCAACATCCAAGCCTGCATACAGATTCCTGAATGATCTCAAAATTTACTTTTCTTCTCTTACTATTGGGTCCCCAGTTCAGCAATACACTTTCCAGTCTCTAAAATAAAACTTCACATTTTGAATCCCAGTATTCACCTCTTCATTAAAAATAATGCAATTGTCTTGTCTTTGCTATTGTCCTGGGGTTAGTTTTTATTACAGTAATAAGGTTAATATTCCTGAAAAGAGATAAAACTTCCGTACGGTATCCAATAAATGATGCACATTTACAAGTGCATGAAGAAGAACTAGGTTCCTCAGGCCCACTACAACTGCCTAACTCTCTTTCTATTTGATTATTTACTGAGTTATGCCTCTGGAAATACTAAATTTAATGCTAGAGCAAGCCTTATACAACTCATATTCTGAGGGGGGGAAAAACCACACATCTTCTCATTGTGTTGTTAATGGGTATAAATTTTACCTCTGCCAACTGGAAGAGTGCCGACTTCCCACAGTGCTTTACTGGCTCAGGACTTGACAGCTGGGAAGTATTTGATGAAATCTAGGTTTTAAATGAACAGAGGAGAAAATATTTCAGTGTTAATCAGGAAAGAAAAGAAGGAAACGAGAAAAATAGTGAAGAAAGAATTAGTTAAATCTGTCACTTTTAGATCTTTCTGGCAAAAGGCTCTACTTCAAACTAGCAATCTCATTCAAAAAACATGTAGCAGGCATTTAGAAGTTAGCAGAAGACAAGCACCAATCATATTCTGATCACACTGTGTATTTTATGCAACTCCAAGTAAACAAAACATACTTAAAAAACATGAACTTGGTGCTCAGTGTTCAATAAAATTCTACTGTAAAGCCCAGGCATTATTTGGTCAGATATAGAGGAAGATTATTTTACAGGCACTGGATGCTCGTTTTACCTCCTTTCTTTAGGAAAGAATGTCTTTACATTTGGAGATCAGCTTTCTATACAAATGTTGCTGTGCTAGCACCAGTGCTTGCTAAATAACTCTCACCGCATTTCAGAATTGCCTTTGCTGCCAAACTGTTCTGACCTGCTTCCAAGCACAGTATTATGAGTTCACCAACACAACAATTATCCATTATTTCTTGTATTTTATTTTGTCTGGCATGGCATTACATAGTAGTACTTGGCCTGGAAGTCCTGGAAAACCCTTAGATAGGGACAAGATCACGAGTGTTTCTTTGACATCTGCCTCATTATAAAAATATACATATATGACCGAGACCTTTTGGGTGGAAAAATTATCAAAGTAGCCTCTTAGTATTTGAGTTTGTTGTTGTTATTAACTGGATTATTTGAACAGCTTTCCCATGGTCAAGGAGATTAATTATATGAAAAAAAATAATTCTGAAAAATCCTGAAGTTTTCTTTTTTTTTTTTTTTTTTTTTTTTTTTTTACTGCCAGCTACTAAAGATATGTTGAGTAATATTTGACCATGCATTATTATTTTAGTATTAAACTAAAATAATTCAAAATCCTATTTTTCCCTTGGTGCAGCTCAGTGAACACACTCAAGATCCCAAGACTCCTTGTATCCTGCACCTCATGGGAAGAGAGCTTTACATTTTCCTTTTTACTGTAATACATTCTCAGTTCTTAATGGTTTCTTCAGCACAGTATGAATGGTAGAAAAGGAACACTCACACATTAAAGTGCAACCTGAGAATATACAGGCATATCTTGCCTTCTGATACGCAATGTGAGAAAAGAGGAAAAAAATCAGTTTTGACAGTAGGTTGGGCACTCTTAACAAAATGTGAGAATGTTGTAGTACCAATTAGAAGAGAGGGAGGCAAAATTCTTCAGAAAAAAAAACACAGAAACACACAAAAATCTTCATCAGCAAGACAACAAGTAGAAAGAAAAGATGGAAAGAGACCAACTTAGAACCTGTTCTGCCAAAGTTCCTCGCCAAATGACAGAAGATTGAAGCTGATCAATCAGGTCTCCAAGAGATTACATAGCTCATTCTGTGCTTAAACACTATCTTCCTTTGTCAATCAGAGTAATCAGTACCTGCAGTACCACAATCACAAATAGCTCCTTCTTATGCTGAGGCTTAATTTAGGGACCATTAGGATCCAGTTACTTACTATACCTTGAACAATGCAGGTGATATTTTAGCTCCTGTATTACGCTGTAGTTTGCACAGGATGCACATGTCAGTTTTTCACTCATCTCTCCACCTCCCAGCCATTTCATTTCAATAAAGATATTTAATGATTGCAGTTCATAGACAAACATCAAGTATATTTATTTTAAATAATGACTTTGCCATGGAAGACTACAGATTTACCTAAGAGAAGTTGGAAGAGAACAAACTGAACTAGATCTCACAGTCTCAGTTTCACAGCATTTTGATCAAAGTTTCGGATTCAAGACTTCTTCAAGGCTTTAATGGAAAGGGTTGCCATCAAGTCTACTAAAAGTGAGTATGTGAGAAGAGAAAAAGCCATCCTCAAGCACACATTTTTTTCTTCAACAATGATAAACTGTTGTAGCAAGGAGAATTCTACTCTACTGAATGCTGGATATGATTGTACGTATTTCAGTTAAATAACCTAGAGGAAGGCTTCTGAAAAGCAGCTGTAAGTGAAGAGTTTGGGTTTTTCAACTTCATTTTGTTTAAGATGCTTAAACCAGCAGTTTTATTGCTGTTACTCTCTAGAAGCTTTATCTATGTTTAATAAATGATAAAACTTTATGTAAGTATGCCTAAGAGGTACTAGCGTTTCTTTTCTGCAGAGCAGTCATCACCATCTGTTTGCATTTGCCAAACACACATCCATGCAAGACCAAGAGAGCAAGGGGCCCCATCTGCTCTGCTTCCCTCACACGGCAAGGAGAACAACAGCAAGCAGCCCATGCAAAGTAGCACAACCCACTGCTGAGAAATAACTGGCCTATATACTGGCTTTCCACAAAGGTAGCAGAGAGAAGAAAAAAAAATAGGACCAAATATTTGCAAGATCAGAGGAGAGAGAAAAAGCCAAGAACATAACTTGGCCACAAACCAAAATTAAAAACAAACAAACAAACAACAACTTATGAGGACACTGTATTATCTTGGAAGACCACTGCAATTGCTGCATGCACACCCAGAGGATCCAGCAAAGTATCACTCCCATGATTCTGATCAGCTGTTGCAGCAAGTCAACATAGGGCAGGTCTCATTAATCGTATCCTTATCAGCTTTAATTGAAGACAACAGCACACGTAGGACAGAAAGCCAGGCTGACTGACTGAGGCTCTAAAGAAAGAATTCTATACTGCATCAGCATATAATGAGCCATTTCTGAGTGACAGCAGTCTTGGACACCTCTACTCAAGGAGTACATTTAAGATGACAAATCTACTCAATGGGACCACCGTCTTCACAAAGAAACATTCTCACTCACTCTGCTGTAAAGGCAGTAAAGAGAAAAGAAACATATGAAGAACGCCTAGTCAGAACCAAAAATGAGTTGGGATGGCTGCCAGAAGTCTCCAGGCACATCAGACCACAGCACAATTCACATTTCTTCACAAGTCTACTTGGCCACTAGCTATATAACTACTTTCTCTCCCTCTCTCCCTCTTTTTCTTTTGTAGCACCGCACACTGCTGACAGCAATCTACTGCAAATTGCTTACCATAATTTAGTTTACTAAATGCAGTAATGCATTCATATTGACAAGACCCAGTAAGAAGTGGCTCAAAAAGGAATGGGATTTTTGCCAGACTTGACAAAGACACCCTGTGCAAATGTAAGCCTTTATAACTGAAGGAGCACAAGCAGCTTTAATAGCAAGAATAATTACAAAAAAAAAAAAAAAAAAAAGCAGCTTAAAGAATTTCTTTAGCATGCATGCATACTATTTTCCCCTGGAACAAAGCAAATGAAAATCAAGTGGCAATCTTAAAATCATTTCTCTATTATTTTAGATAAAAAGACAAAGTTAGCCACTGCCATTGAGGTTTTATAATGACAGTGAAACATATGAGGAATAACCTTGAAATAAAGTTTATTTTGGGATGATAGGTAGTTCTAGACACTGAAATAATAGCCAAGAAAATACAACTTCCCCCAGACTACAGTAACATTTCAGGATTTTTAACAGGAAAAAAGATTAGCCCTGACTTAAAAACTGTCCTCTCCAATACCTAACTAATTTTTTAGGTACCTCTTTTTCCCCAATATTTGATGATTCATGATGATGCACTCCAATGTAACAAGCGAGCTGCCTTAGCATAGCGGTATGAGATTCAATATACTTCCACATTCTTAAGATAGTTTTCAGGTTTGATGTTCTGTTGTTTAATCATTTAGGGGATAACTGATTTTAGATTCTGTGAAGCTTTGAAGGTGCTGTGAGTCAGGTTTCATGAAATGTTTGAAATTGCTGCACTCATGGGACTTTGAGCAACCTGGTCTAGAGGGAGGTGACCCTGCCAATAGTAAGGGGTTGGAACTAGATGACCTTAAAGGTTTCTTTCTTTGTCATTCTGTGATTCTATACTGGAGGGATATCATATTCTACTCAACTTCACATATAACTAAAACTGCTGTTTAACTGAAATGTATGATGGCCAAGATTTTTGAAACTAACTTAGCAAATTTACTTGTGCAGGTCTCATCAAAAAAATTCACAAGAATGTTCTGTAGTTTAGATCTTTTACTTTCTTGGCTTCAGCACATGGCTTCACCTGCTAAATTCCACTAACTCTCCTTGGGACAGCTTTCCACTTTAACCTGTAAATTAAAAAAAAAAAAAAAAAAAAAAAAAAAAAGTAGCTTCTTTACAATTACAGACACTACTGTATATTTTATAGGGTTGCTTCTATTCGTTTATTTCATGGCACCTGAATCACATTTTTTTTTTTTTTTTTCCTAATTAGAATTTTTAAGGAATAAGTCAAGGTCTAATAAATCGTCCTAACCAAGCTAAAAATACAATGTATACAATTAGATTAACAGAACATCTAACAGAAAGAAGTCTGTTGTCTGTAGTCAAGCCTCTGCAACCCCACGGAATAATCAACAGGGCATCTTTTCATCCCATAATGTTCCTCCAGAATAGTACTAGCTCCAATAGTTGTTTCTTTACACACACACTGAATATGCCTTTAGCTTAAGAGACTCTATGAGCAGTATCAGACTCCCCCAAATGGAGAAAAAGAGAATGTGTGAGAAATCAGTTTACAGAGGAACATTAAACACATCAGTGAAGAAACTTCTAAAAATCAAATATAAGAAGTCTAAATTTTCAACACATGAAGGAAGGAGGATAGCTTACATACTGAAGAGTAGTTTACAGACTTAGAGGTCACCACCTAACAACGCTGCTACATATCCTTGCCGTTGTTGTAAGCCAACTTTGACCTGCAAGTTTATTTTTTAGAGAATTCCTATGCCTAGGGCAGCTACCGTTTTCCACTACTGCAACCTCTTCCATAAGCAGTGAATAGTGTCACTTCCGAAGATCTTATTTTTTCAATAACCCTAAGCTGCTTAACCTTCAGTGACAACTCTTATTGGCTCCTTGCCTCCTCAGAGCCTCCCCTTCCATGTTTTAGTTATCATACCTCAGCAAACTGAAATAATGCAGACTCCTCTGTTTGTTTTACAGCTCCTGGAACTCCTGGCTGTGATGTGCTTGAAGAGATCTGCGAGGAAAATAATTTTTAAATTATTTAGCTCTTCGGTTTCATTATCAAACTTCAACATATAAGCTTCAACATGCAAACAGTATCTGCTTTCCCAGGAGACATGTAAATGGTGATCCTGAATCGTTTTTAGCAATGGAAATCTTTCCTAGGATCAACTAAACAGACTAGAACCCTTCTGAGTGGCTTGTTTTTGCCCACTGATATGTTAAAAGAGAGTTAATAACAGGAACTTGACACTGTATTATATTTCACTACTCAGTTAAAGACCCAACCACAGAATGGTGGTGCTGATAGAGCACAAATTGCTACTTTGTGTGGAAGATAAGTGAGGGCAGAGGCACAACACATGCGCATACTTTTAGAAGAGATAACAGATCTATTCCAATGACTAAGGAAGCTGCATTTTTTAAAAAGTATTTTTTACCTTTTTTTAACTTGTGTCACTTCTTTTTGTTGCAAACAGCACTTTGAGTTAATCGTACATCTAGGTACAAGTAATGTTTATTTTGCTGCTAATACACATACTTACTACATACCAAATGTGTGCATCCTCACTACAAACAGCTTAACATCCATGAAAAATAAACTCACTAATATGCATTTCTAGTTACTGAATATCAGTGAACTACTTCTGAACTGCAGGCTTCAGCAGTACAGGTGAACTTATTTCCTCGCATTCACTGAAATTCTTTGATGGGTAATGCGAAGTCAGAGTTCACAAGCCCTTAGCAAGAGCATATCTTGCAGCACATAGCACAGTTCCTCTGTACAGTCACATGATTCTGGTACTTTTTTGTTTAAGCACTGTAAAATAAACTCAGTAAGTGAACTTGTATTTGTCTTCTTGGTTGGAAGACTTTACAGCAACACTGAAGAAACAGACCATTATCAAAACGAACCATACAAAATACCATGTTGTTCAAATGACAGGGTAAGTAATCAGAAGTATCTCACTGGATTTTGAATTATTATCATAATTAACACTAGAATTTATCAATTTTAAGGAGCTTCTAAAAATTGTTTTTAATTGATGGCAAATCAGGCATTCCTCTCTTGCTAACAAGAAAAGCCAGTAAGTTGTTTAGGAGCCTAATAACAGATTTTATATTTCACACTGCCTTTAATCAGAAATAAGGATTCAGCGCATTAATCTATCTCTACTACATTTTGAAAGTCTCAGCTTTTAAGTTAGAGCTCAAGGTCTTGTGAGCTAGCTAATGTTAAAACTAAAATCACTTTATGTATGCAAGGATTGGCATCTACCCGCTCTGTAAGCGATGACATCTAGAGAGAAATATGAAAGTATATGCAGAGATGGATAATATGGATAAGGCAGTGAGATTTATGGCTGATGTGAAACCAAATAACAAAATGAAGCCCCTCCTGTGACAATTTTTTTTTTCCCCACAGACACTCAAATACTGTCTAGTATCCTGTCTAATCAATATTTCTTTAGCTAAATATTTATGTCACTGGATTATGACCATTTCAAAAGTTGAAAAGATGTAAGCAAGCAAGTGATGCTTACAAAGGGCCAGGATTCTTTGCAGCCCTGTGTTATTTATGCCAATTAAACCTGTTAAAGTTTAAATGAAGTAGGGTATATTTAAAAACAAAAAACCTCAGTAGCACTGTATAGCAGTTCCTAGAAATACATTAATAGCAATGTTGTAGAAGCACACAGAGCTGTTTTGTGGTTATAGAAGAAAACTTTGGAAATTCCAGAACTACAATTATTTTTGATACAGCTGATGATTAAAGCAGTCACAAAGAATCATAGAATGGTTTGTATGGGACCTCAAGGAACCTCAACAAACTCCCTGCCACAGGCAGAGCTGCTAAGCACTAGATCAAGTACCACATCAGGCTGCCCAAGGGCCATCTGACCTGGCTAGATGACATAATATCCAAACATAGGTATCAACTGGAGTCTAACTCTCAACACAAGTGCAGGAATGAGATCTCCAAATCACTGCTTAAACCACAGCTCCATTATTACACTAGGGTTTCAATTGTGTTCCTGAACACATCTGTACTTCAAATCAGATGCATCTACCTGACACGTGATCCAATAATTGTAACCCACAAAAGAAGGAAGAAATGCTACCATGAAATTCAGTCAGTTGTTTTGATTTCTCTTTCAGCTGAACACCAGATACCTCTTGAAAGAAAACAATGGGGAAAAAAACCAATCCCTTTTTAAAGAAACTCACCTCTGCAAACTGAAACAACGACGACTTCTGACACACTTCTGTAGAATCGGTCGCATCAGATTGGCAAGTATTTGAGGAAACCTGAAACAAGGAGTGTGGAGATTAAGACATCATTGGTGTTTCTCTCAAGCTAAGAACAACTGGAGGCAAAATGAAATGGCAGGCAGTAGTAACATGAAGAGCTGTTTAAGAAAAGATGGACAATGTCATGCTTCACATTCCTGGACTAGCTAAATCAAATTAAAAAGTGAAAACAGCTCAGTACCTATATTAAAACGTTTGACAATCACATAAGAAATAGCACAAAAATACCAGGGACTGGGTTTTTGGTTTTGTTCTTTTACTTCCTGTTATTCCAAATTCTGCAAGAGTTATATGCAACAAAACACTGATTGTTTTGGGCTGCATACACAGCTATCTTGTATTCAGGATGCAATCCATGCCACTATCTCTTCAATTTACACTTCCACTAATTACTTAGAAGCTAAAAAAAGTTTTTCAAACCACTGAGTGTTGCTAAGTGACAGAAATAATTGCTAATCACTGCACAGCATGAAATAAGTAGTTAAGGGCACCACAAGCCTAGAACTGCTTAAATAACTTACATAAAGGGATATCTGTTTAGAGGTGCTTTTGAGGAGTAGTGCAAGAAAGTATTGTAATTTCCAATATCAAAATTCAGAAAAGAGACTGCTCAAAAAAAAAAAAAAAAAAAAATCACAACACAACAGCCGTATTAGGATTCACACAGACCTTATCCATAGTACTGAAAATTATTATTCTAGCATCCTTCAGTAAAATAATTGTCTTGAATATCAAGTGATGCATTTGAGTATAAAAGACTTACAATATGCAATTCCCAGAAGTTAATGTACTGCTAATATAAAATAGAGTATGTAGAACAACATACAGGAAACAGCAGAAAGGAGTGAGGCTTTGTGGGATTTTTGGAAAATCGAGTAACAGGATGGAATTTTTTTCCCCCAATGATTTTTAATTTTTCATGAAATTCCAACTCATTTGAAATATTTCAAGAAGAATGTGGTTTTTATCTTCTTTATTATCAGAGCAGGTATGTCAATAGCATATATTGGCGAATACCCAATTCAGCTAGCAAGTGCATCTGTTGCTGCAGGAACCAAGCACCACAGGGTAACCAGGCCTACAGTTTGTACTGCTGCTCATGCTGCTGTCTGCTCCAGATGCTTGAGCATGACAGCAGCAGCAGAACATTTTGCTTCAGGAATCTGCCAGCAGTACTACTCCCAGAACACTGGATCCAAACGCAGGAGAATGATGCCACATGACAATTTGCTGAGGTACGCAGCTGAACTTGTTTTTTTACCCTGCCGCAAAACCACATAGCAACAATGCTCCCATTCTATTTACTGAATGTGGCCCCAAGCCTGCTGGAATTCAGTAAGTATTTAGACAACGCTCTCAGACACAAGGTTTGAATGTTGGGTGGTCCTGTGTGGAGCCAAGGGTTGGACTCAGTGATCCCTGTTAGCCCCTTCCTACTCAGGACATTCTGCGATTCTAACCCAGGAGCACAGTCTGAGGCCACGTGCTGGGGACAGGCACAATTTCTTCATGTCACAAAGTGGGAACAGCGTGCTGTGGAATGAGCGAGGCCCCATTTCCCTACTGTTTTGTGCTTAAAGCATAGATTTTTTTGGTGCCCTGTCAGTCAGCAATTCTAAGATGATTTTGTGGTTAGAACAATCATGTTTTTGCTATTAATTTCTGATATCTTAAGACAGTGCTGCTGCCTTCATTTAACAGTAGCAGTAAGTTGAGGATGTCATTTTTACCCAGCTGTTGTCCCCACGCTCTTGGGGGAAATTGATCATCTCCAGGACTTCTGGAGACACACATACCTACTGCCAGATCAAATTTAACTCAAGTATTACAATAATTACTGGAGGGAACAGCTGTACAAGTAGTGCCATTGTACAGCTTTTCTTTTCAGCAGTAATAAAATGTCCTCAATCTTTCATCATTTCTTCTTCTCTTTCCTCCTACTTGCTCATCCTCCACTGCACTGAAGACATCTGTTTCTAATTTACAGCCTGGGCCATGGCACTCTGTAAAGACCTGGGCAGATCAGCACCACACACTGCACAACCGTCCTTCAGCAGCGAGGAAGAAGCCATAAGGATGCTGCCACCATATGCCACAGTCCCTTGTGGTTACCAAAGCCTGCTTTAAAATGATTGAAAACAGATCGTCTTCCTCACTGACTGATGCAAGGCTTCAATGTGGCCCTGATATCCAGCAGCAAGGGGAAACTGGTACAAGAGTCAGGTCTTGGACAGTGCTACACATTCAGCATTTTCTAGGAAGTAACCACAGAGGCCACTAGGTGCTGCTGTAAGGCAAGCAACGGATCTCGTGGGCAGGGAAGGGAAGCGAGCTTTAAAGCGAGGAGCACTCTTCACATTTTCAGGTTTTCTGTAAATAAAACAGCTGCAATAAAGTAACAGGATGAGGCTTTCTCTCCTGTAATGAGAGTAATAAGAGCGAGCCTGTTAAGCATTTTTATTCCGGTGTTAAGCAAGATGTGCTTGTATGTGCATCACAGTTTTGCTTAACTGGTAAAAGGACCCAAATGCCAGGCAAAAATTGCTTGTGTCCATCTTGTATTTGCTGTTGCTAAGGTTTTTAACTTCCCTCGCCTACCATTTAATAATAGCTCGAAGCCTCTGTTTGGAAATCCACCATATTAGAATGAATTCTCTTATTAGATGAAAAACCTTTTGTCTATTGAAAAAAAAAATGATGGACATAGAAACATAACTAGCATATAACTACATCATCAAAGCACTTTTGTAAATATCACTACTGTGCCTCTTTCACCTTTTTTTGTTAGTATATGCTCACTCTGTTACCTGATATCTAAAGCATGTTAACTCTAACTTTAAAACTGATTTGAAAAACCCCTTTACATCCATTTAACACATGCTTCAGAAAATATATATATATCAGTGGGTATTGAATCAATTTATTTGGAATTAGAAGAGTTATTACCTAAGTATTCTTCTTCTCATCTTTTCTGAAGTCCTGAACAAACTGTGTGACAGTGCTCCTCTCCTTTATATCAACAACTTTTAAGATGTTAATAGTATCTTAAAACATATGCTTACAAGGCCACCCAAGCCTGCATTATAATACACAGACAGTCAAACTAAATAGTCTCCACTAAGGCAATTCCCCAATTGAAGAACCCTATATACACTTTTTTTTTTAAATGGACACGCACATTTTAATAGAAATGAAGACTACATGATTTCATTTAGAACGTTCTTTTAAAAAACGATACCTTTTTTTTTTTCCTTCCCTTTTTCAATGCAAGTGTCAAGAGTTTTAGATACTGCATACACTTATTGACTTATGTAAAAACAATATCTATATTTTCCACAGTTAAGCAACAGCTGAACCTTTTTACTGAGGGATACTTCAACAGTTACCTCAGGATAAAGAATTCTCTCTCCCTCATATCAATAAAATCCAGCTGAAGTCTCCCCATTCAAGAGGGAAGAATCTTAGCACTTCTACAATGAATTCTTGAGCTTTTCTTTTTTAGCTAGTCATGCCACCTCCTGGCTTATTCTGCCACCTCCCAAACACTGTTTAAGTGTGAAACTATTCAAGCATAAACATGGAAATACAGCTGCAGGCTGTCAAGGTGTGCAGAGGTGAACATTTCATGAATCCTCTTTCCTCTATCCTACAGATGACAAGACAGAAGTGCTGTTCGGTTAAACAAGTCTAAGCATTTTGGGGAATTTTATTGCATTTGGGGTAACACAAGCCTACAAAGTATTTGCTCCATATCTAACCATCACAGACAGACTGAATCAAAAGGTAGTAAGTGAAAATGACTATCTATTTTACGCAATATATCAGGTACTTTATGAACAATTTTCAAAACCGTCCCATAAAGAAGGTCATGAATAACAATCAGTCTAAAGAAAGACCAGAGCTCTCTACCCTCCTGGAGATATGCAGGAAACACTTATTTACTGCAGTCTTCTATAAAAATAAAATGTTTGCAATTGCAAGTAAACTGCTAACTTCCCTTTAGACCCAGAGTCAATAGGAATAGACTGCAATACTTTGATTACTTGTTAGCACTTGCATGGTTTCAGAATGCATATATAATGACTATATGGAAATTATTAAATATTTATTCTGCTATTTGTGCCAAGCTGAGTTCCTGTATTATGCAAGAACATAAGCACATGAGTTCCTTGACCAAAAGAGCTTGCAAATCACTTGTTTGTTTACAGTCACTATATCTCATCTTTTCCATCTGTGATAATATCCTCTCATTGGGCAGATTTGCCTGGTTGGCTCATGTATTCATCAGTCCATGGAGTGAGTACCAAACTGGTATCAAACCCAGGACCGGTTGGAGAACAAGACCCACATCACTGGATTCACATTTCAGTTCCACCTGAGGTTACCCATGAAGTATCTTAAGTTCTGCCTCTCACCTGACAAATATTTCCCTTCAGAGTTCTTTTTAGGCTGAGAACTTCTGGTAAGGGTAAAGAAGAGAGATCCTTACCTCTTGTGCAGTCAGGGCATGTTCCCCAGCTAAAAGCAGCATACTCAGGCCTCCCATTTGTGTAGGATCTGTTAAAGAATAAAACCAAGTCTTACACGTTTATTCATTTGCTTGTTTAAAGAACCATTTGCAGGGCTAAACCCCCAGAAGACTACTTGTCACAGACACTCTAAGCAAGCTGGCATAAAAGGCAGTTCAAGAGAATCACAAATAACCATTTCTGTACCCTCTGGGAAAGGCTTTCAAAGCTGTTTGAAGGATTTAATTGGATTTGTGTGCTTAACACCCCATTGCGTGGATTTACAAATTTTACCGCCAAAGGTTTTATGCACTACAGAGATGAATATCTTTAAAACAGCAAGTGTAATGATCTCATACACAAATATATACAAAGAAACTTTAATATCACACTTGTTTATAACTCAATGGATGCTCCTACCAAGGGATTGGCTACCTACCTTAGATAATGAACAAGTAAAGGGATGGAACAGAATGACATGATAAAGCTCTGAAGCAAAATCCCTATTTTCTTTTTAATTTAGAACTGCATTTAGTGGTGAATAGTGTCAGCCTGACAACCCTGAAGCATGAAGCACTCTCAATCCTCTGTGCCAATACAGCACAGGCACTGGCCAGGCAGGCTGCCTGCCTACTTGTTGCCCAACCAATACAACATTTAGCTGAGGAAAATAGAAAGAAGATAAATGTTATTCCTCCAACTATTCGGTTCTGACAGTTTCTAGCCTCCAGCCTTCCTGCACCTCACAAGTTCTGAAAAAAATAGGAACAAAAAGTGAAAACTATCAACACTGGTACAACATTACTCATGGAGTAGCTTTTCCACTCCAAACAGTGTTTGCTCTTCATCATTATGAAGACTAATTGTCTGATTTTGGGAGAGTGCCTTGGAAGCAATACAGGGTCACAATTTAACAAAGAGCTATACAGAAGGAAAGACAAAGTCCGTGGTCCAAATGGCTCATACAGCAGCTACACTGTGAGAGAAAGAAGAATCATTATCTTGCTTCGAACAAGAGGGAATCAGAACAATTCAAAACTGAACACACATCTTGAAAGACAATGACTCGGCAGACAGGTAGTTTGGAAAAAAAGCTGGAAGAAATCTCCAGATCTCCATATGATCTTACTGAGCTCCATATTTCACAGTTAGGGGCTGGCTAGTTGCTTTCTACTTTGTTTATTCCCATTGAAAAGACAACGTAGAAGCCAAATCTTAAGCATTTAGAGCTATCTTCCAGTTTTCAGCTTAAATCCATTCAGAGTAAAGCAAAGGTACACTTCTATTTTTCTGTTGCTCACACCTTCAAGCTGAGATCACTGTTTTTTTTTAAATGGTGTTTTCCCGTTATATTTACAGGAGTGACCCCTGTTCATCCTCTACTAGCTTTACTAGCCTAAAGAAATCAAGATCTTCTGATGTCATCAAACGTTCATCTTCCACAGTCCTTGTGATTCCTGCAGCTCTCCCCTTCAGTTATTCCAGGTAGAGTCAGACCTTCTTGAGTATGTATGATCAGTAGGGCAACCATGTCAGATGAGCTCTGTGGTCTGTTCAACAGCATTAGTTTTTCTCTACTGTTCCTGAAAATGCTTTGCCTGACAGCACTGTCTTATGCCCTCATCACACTGATCATCCATAGCCACTCTCTTGAGTTTCACCCCAATTGCCTTAGGTCTTCCTCCTTAGTTTTTGCCAACTGAAGAACTAGTGTTCTTCACTAACTGCTAACTTCAGAACTAGCTCTAAAATTCTTCCTCTACTTCTTAAATATCTTCTTTGCTGAGTACGTGGTCTCAGATTTCTGCTATTCAAATAAGTAGTCTAACAACAGGTCAAGGATAGACCTTTTTTTCCCCACTTCCTTCAAGTAAGCAAATACTTAAAGTGTTTATTTAAAACTAAAAATCATGAGGAGAAAAAAATGACAGCTTAGTGTAAAGTGAACATTTAATTTTGCGCTCAAGCAACTTGAATATTTATGCTGCAGCTGGAGCAAAGGGCTAGCATTTAACTGTCTGATCTTGATAAAGACAGAAATACTTCCACAAAGGTTTTAAATTACAAAATAACTTCACTTAAAGGAAGACAAAAATGTATACACACAAACTGTGCCATGTGCTTATAGTGCCTTCTCAGCACAATGCTTCTCTTATGGCACTAAGAACCTACTAGCATGAAAGAGAAAGAATTCTAAGTGCTACTTTTAAGTACTTTACAGTTAAATCAACAGTTATGAGAAAATAGCACACACATCTGACTTGCAGAATAGGAAGTGATTTGTGGCTTCCTCAACAGCCTTCAGCAGTGATTAAGCTTACACCATCTCACTGTATGGAAATTATATGTTTTCTTTGTATTAGTCTGGTTAGAAACTTAGAAGGCTGGCTTGTTCAACATCACAATTTTTCAATCTGAGAAAAAGAAAGAACTGAGAAAGAGCTAAGTGCAAAGATCATCGAGTAAGAGTTTCAATTAACTTTCACCTGAGTTCAGAATTAAGCTTCTTTCTAAAGAATAAAATTTGCATCTCTATCATGACATTGGCTATTCTAGGGAGTGTCTTCTTCTGAGACAGAAATGTAAAAGCATTTAAATCTTCCACTTTCCTCCTGAAAAGATGTTGCCCACTTTAGCTCTGTAGTTGTGATAGTAGATGCTGTAATGGACACCTTCACTTGAGAACAACAGCTGTCTTTGCCTTACACCCTCAAACAGAACACAGGAGAGCCATGCCATGACAAAAGCATGCTCAAATGCAACTCACAGGCTGGACAAGCAAGGACACCACTAGTGATGCTGCAGATCAGAAGCCCAGTGATGCTGTTACATTGCAGGTAAGAGCAGAGACGGCCAGCAGGGGGACATATTTCATTTAATTTTGGAAAACATAACAAGCAAAAATAAATCAAAAAAGGATTTACAGTTGCAAACAAGTAAAGCGGGTTTCCTGGAATGACTGTGGATTGTCATATAATCCTTGTCCTAATGAAGCTATCTGCCTTGAAGACACAAAACAGTCAAGTCAGAAGCATTTCAGAGACAAAGGTATTTCTATGGTCATTCAGCTACATTTTAGTTAATCAGCCAGTACACAGCCTGGATTTTAAAAGAGGATGTCCTAGACTCAGCAGTCAGATCTGAACTAAGCTATCACATGAACTTGAGGAAAGAACACAAAACATGGTTACTATGACACATATAATCCATTTCGTGTGACAGACCTGTTGTGACTTAGATGCTGCTACATCTCTGTCAGAAGCAGTCATTAATTCATGGACAACTGCTATTCTCATAAAATAGCCAGACTTCATTTGCAGGGGAATGGAGCAAGACCCCTATGAATCACTATACTTGCTTACTCAGTTCAAAGTGAAGGAATTTAAAAAAAAAAATAAAAAAATCACATTAAAACAAAATAAGGCCTTCCTCAGAATTGAATGTCTCTATAGATTAAATGGATTACTTTCTAATTAATTCTTAAGTTCTCTGTCATATGTTGATTAAAGATCTCTCCTATCAGGTGAGGGACAGCAGCTGGGCAGACCAAGAGTTACTCCTTGTTCTTCCAGTTAAGTCTATGAACTTGTAATGAGAATAAATTATGCCCCTCTGCTAGCCAAAGCAGAATGGGATGAGGAGGCTTGAAGGTTTTAGAACTGATCTCTCATTGTAACTATGTGCCATGAAAAAGTATGCTGAATTACATTTCACAGTTTCGTTGTAGCCAGGAGGAAATTTCATTACAGGAAATTTCATACCACTAAGCTGGCAAAAAAAAGTATAAATGCCTTTTTATCCCTTTTTTTCCCTACTTGTTCCACAAAATCATTTTCCCTTCTCCAGCACATGATGTCACTAAGCAGAAAAATCCTGTGACACAATCATCATAAACTAGGTAGGATACAGAAAAGTCTGTAGTGCATCGGCATTTATAAAATGAGAAACTTTAAAGAGGAAAGGTGTGTGTGTGAGGGAATAATTTTTCACTCAGTTCTTAAGCTGCCAGTATTTAAGAACATTAATATATCTATATTTAAAGGTCACAACTGCAACAGCTTCTGCTAGTTTTGGCTATCAGCAAGAGATTATCTGTTCTTCACCAGTACAAGCTCTCCAGCTGTACTGACTTTTGTTTATACTTCTTTTTATTTTTTAAGTAAAATGAAATCATACTTTTCTTGCTTTAAATACAGACAACTTAGCTCCTTAGGAACAACCATCCACAAGAACTAGAAAATGAAAATCTCTAGTTTTAACAGCAGACAATCCTGAGCTAAAGAATTAATCACATCTGGACTCCAAATGACTACACCTTAAAAGATGTCATATATATCTGGACTTGACTCTAAAAAAAAAAAAAACAAACATAAGCTATAGAAAATGGTACAAAGTTGTTATGCAGAAGTTTAAATACTGTCTTAGCAACCTAATTTGGGAACATGAAACATATTCGTAGGTCTTGCAGTTCAACCTCAATGTCAAGTCCTCAAACAAAATAAGGATGTTCACCTATGAGAAACCTCCCAAGACTGAAGTCTCACCTGCCATCCCAAAGTTAAGCTGTGGCATTTCTTCACTTTTTGTCACTTTCCTTGGGCTTGGTATATCTTTTGCAGAGTCTGAAGGGAAGGCCCACAGCTTCTTCCTGCTTGTAACAGTGGATGTCTGGGTTTTCACAGGTTTGTTTGTTGTGGGGCACCACTTGTACCCTGGATTTGCCTTCATAAATGCATCTTTGTACTAGAAAAGTAAAGAAAAGAAAAAATTACTGATCGTGACATTATCTACAAGGCAGCAGAGTGCACTGCCTGTAAGAGGATTCAATAAATAATCCTTAAATGCCTTGATTTTTTTAACCGAGTGCTTAAGAGTCCAACCACCAACATAGTCTAAAAAGAAGATAAGCAAAGCCATATTTTAAAAAAAGTCACTTTTCTCTTTCCTTTCCTGAGGGTTTATTATGCACATCAGGCCTAAGTTCTGATCCTACAAACAACTCCCTGGGGCTTGTATGCTCACTGTCTGAGAGAGTGAGAGATATCTTCTCTGAGAGAGAAGATAGCTTTCTGAATTCTTTTTCAGGTACACTCTGTTTGTTTTCTAGTTTGAATGAAATGAAAACATTCACTTGGCAATAAATGCAGAGTAATGTCCCTTCGCACTTGTTCTCTAACAGGTCGATATTTTAAAATATTTGAAGTAAATTCTTTTCCAAGCCAAGCACGTTCATTTGAAAAGAAACTGCTACCAGGATTCTCTCTTTTTTAGTAGCTTCTGAAGTCACCCCAGCCTTCTCTCCAAAACAATCCTGTGTGACTGCAATAAAATGAAGTAGGACCATTTAAAATTTCCTTTGGCCTTGACCACGTATCTTAGTTGTTTGCTGTCTTCTTGGTATGAGGCATCAAAACAACCTAAGCAAGACTACACACGGGGAAGTAAGTCCTGGATCCTACAGGGTTTGGCTGGGGGAGGTAATAAAGGGGAGGATGGGGATCTATTCTATTCTCAAACGCAGAGGTGACATCTCCCAACTATCTTGCTGCCCAGGAAAGAATTTTTTTAAAAAAATTAAATAGTAACAGCAGTAAGATGAGCACACTTCACTATTTCAAATTTGCTGACCTGCAAGGTAGAAAACAGACGAATCAGAGGAACATGCCAAACATTCCAGCTGCAAATGTTTGCCTAACAAGCAATAGTGACTTGGAGCACTTGCTGCTGTGGGAGGCACACTGCCAAGCATGAACCAGGGCTCACTGCAGGGAGAAGGGGCTGAATTCCTCCCAAGCCATTATTAGGTAGGTCTGGTCTTGATGGCTACAAGCAACCAAGTGAGTTCCTTGGCTATATGCCAGGGCAGCTGCAAAGAGCTGCTTCTGTGATGAGACATGCTCCCACCTACCCAGTTGTTCACGATCCCAATTCTACCACAGAAAAGCACCTATGTTTCACACACATACATGCACAGGAACTCACAGAGAGGGGAAAAAACTCCCTCTGGTATCAAACAGAAAGGGCACTCAGAGCCCTGTCCTCTAGCAGAGATACTGCCATACTTTCCCAGCTCAACACACAACACCGTGCCTTGTGGCAGCCTCCCTGCCACATGCACATCTCTCTTACTTTCACTTCTGTCTTACACTGTCAGCTGGCACTCTCTACCTCCAGACTGTAGCAAGGATAAAAATGATCCAATTTACAAGCAGCACGGCACTGTGTGAACCTACTGTGTCAAGTCCTGTATTTATAGAAATGGCTATAAATAATAAAAATCTGCAGGGGCTGCTGACCCACATACACCCTGTATTTTCTGAACAGGGAAGATGTACTAAATCTGCAGATGAAGGTCCGTGGCACCTCTCACTTCACCCCTTTTCCTCAGTTTGGTTTGGGAGTTCATTTCACCAGTGAATGCAGACCACAAAAATAGCCTCACCAGGGAAGGGAAGGGGAGGGGATAAGGAAAGAGTTGGAAAGGAAATTCACAAAGAAAGCTTTGCCTTCCATTGTTAAAGCTCCAGCCCACTCATGAATCATGTTTCCAGCCTGCTGAGTTAAAAGCACAGAACCTCTAGCGATGAAGTACGTAAGCTCTTTGTATCAGCACTGCTGCTCTAAATAATTGAATTATTCTACAGATTAATTTGACAGGCTGTCCATCAAATGAGGACCATAATTCACACCATTTGTAAGACGAAGCAGCAATAAGCTTTTAATCAGTTTCCAACAAGGGCAATACAAGTGGCATAGTGTATTAATGGATTTTTTGCGTCTGCAAAGCCAAAAAGCTAATGTTAAGAGCACTCTTGAAACTCCATTCAGGAGTCACTTCAGGGAGGACAACTCAGTGGCTATTTTCAGAATTTCAACACTTGTGATAAAAGGAAAATAAATAAATGTAAAAGTTAAACAAGAACCAAGAAGCAGTTTTATAAAAGGCTTACAGGGGCCTGGTCCAAACCTCTGGCAGACTTTCAGTATTGATTGTTGTGACTATTAGACCAAGACCTAAAAAGAAGTGATAGATTCTGCTTGGCAGGTCATGAGAAGATAACTTAAATGAGCTACACAGGAACAAGAAACAGCCTAAGGCAATAGGAGAGCTTACTCCTTTCCTCCACTCAACCAACTGTGCAGTAAACCAATTTAACACAGTGGCCTAAGGAAGTCTCTAAAGTCACTTTAAGAAAAAAGAAAAAGAAATTTCCTTATTCTGGAAAGTAAAGACATCACATTTGTTCCCAGGCAGAGTGGCACACACCAGTGCCTTCAGGACTGCCCTTTAGGGTCATGTCCTGAAATCTCAGATAGAATAATAATAATTTAAAAAAAAGGATATGTTTGTGAGCTTGGTATGATGCATCATTCCTCTTTGTGAAAGCTTGGGGAAGGATGCATTATGTGGTGGGACAGATGCCACTTCAAAGCCGAAGTCAGAAGAGGTATTGCACTTAAATGTAACTTCCTTGAGTTGCTGTCATCACCAAATAAAAAGTTTGCTTC
This sequence comes from Meleagris gallopavo, assembly GCF_905368555.1. Classification (NCBI taxonomy): domain Eukaryota; kingdom Metazoa; phylum Chordata; class Aves; order Galliformes; family Phasianidae; genus Meleagris; species Meleagris gallopavo. The sequence goes on along the minus strand of NC_139404.1, from coordinate 85,879,018 downwards.
TTCAGAAGCTCACAGAGCGGATTCAAGCTACACCTCTGGGCAGCAGTCACCATGTTCTAAATGCTAAACATATGTTTAAATTCCACCAACTTTCTATGAAAAAGTAAATAAGTAAAAATCATACTAGAGATCTACATAAACAAACAAAAAAGTAAAACTATCCCCCAAAATACTACACTGTTCTTCACATTCCTGAAGGCTGTTGGGTTACCTAGTGAGCTCATTGGTGAGCTCATCAGGGAAGACCAGGCATTTGTCTTCTCCTGTGCCAAGGCAGCTATACTTTGATTTGCATACTGCTGAGATAGTATCAGTTGCTGGTACTACACAAGTGATAAACAAAGTTGCTTACTAGATGCTAGACCTGATTTAACTGGTTTTATGATCTCTGGCTTCAAGTAATAAAACCATTCTCAAGTTTATAATCCAACAGAAGTTGTAACCATTGCAATTTATATATATATACACACACACACACACATATACATATATAAACTCACTGAGGTTTAAAATACAATGAATGAGCTTATTTTACCTAAATGTGTCTTGTCAGTATATGTATGTCCTTAAAGACAAAATTACAGCAGTACTTTGAAGTCATTCCAAAGGCACTCAACTGGTTGATTTTTAAATACGCTCTTGTTAGGAAAAAACAAAATATCAATACAGTCTCTCTCTGGAATTAATATTAGCATCTTTCAAACAGTCTCAGCAGTAAACCTAACTATAAGAATGAGCGTTAAACAAGCGATTCACACACAGAAGAGGCTTGTTTGCAAAGATACTTTCAGTGGCATATTATAGCTTCTAATTATTGTTGTAACACAACTATTTAAGGAATAGAAATTATACATTGTCTCTGTTCTACACATTCTTGGAACTGGTGGTAATGATCTGAACTACTAAAGATTTATTGTTTCTCTTTGACGTTGAACATGCAATTTGTACTGTGCCAGAAGAAATAAAAAAATTACTATAGAAACAATGATTTTTTCGACAGTATGATTAATAGCTTCAGATGTGTCACTTCATACAGAAGTTCTGCAATTATTTTCCTTCTTAATGAATGAGTTTCCATCAGCAAGACAAAAGGCTAAATAAACAGTCACATCAGGTTTGTTTCTTCCAAAAAAACCACTTTCTTCATTTTCATTTTTCCTCTCTCTGTATCTGTACCAAGTCTCCTAATTGCCCTTTTTCCACACATTTCAAGAAGCATCACTAATCTGTAAGTGGGAATGCAGAACATATCAGGAATGGTTGGACAAAGCCGAGAGTCAAGTTTTTAAACACCATGTCATACCCTGCCTTATGCTTTAAAAAGGACCTTTCTGCAGAACACTTGGCTGTTCCTGCGAGCCTTTCCATGTTCACACAAACTACTGAATGTCCAGATCTTACATACATGTGTTAACAGTAGTAGTCAAGTTCAAGTGACATGGAAGACACAGGCTATGTTTTCCCCAACTGTTTCACAGCTATCTGCACTTCTTGAAGTATCCTAACAATATCAGCAAATGAGAGTTCTTCCTACTAACTGGCTCTTTGCTGTTTTTTCTAAGATTGAATTCAATGGTTACACAAAATCTACATCACACATATCAATTACTACTGCATTTTCTTTCAGAGCAATATTAACCAAAGTAACTTGCATGCTCTACTATCAATATATGGGGAGAGTACTTAAACTAGGAAGTACTTAGTAGTTAAACTAATATTAAAAGTAAAAAGGGACTGAATTTGTTCACTATACTTTTGGCTTGGTCAAGCTACATTATTGACAGCAAATGCGCAGCACGATGTAAGTATCATTACAGTCAATTGACAAGAACTGTATAATTTAGTGCTTTCAAATGCCACAATCTATCAGGTAAATGTTTGCACTGCTGGGATTATCAGGTTTTATCTACCACAAAAGGCATATGCTTTGTTCAAATGATTACTAGAGCCATACTAATTTGCATATACAGACTTCTTTACTCCCTTTCTGGTCAGCAAGACCAGGAGAATCAAAGCGAGAACAACTTGGTTCTGGGTACCATAATCCCATTGGGTAAGCTAAGGAGTTCAGAGAAGAGAAAGACCCCACCAAAATTTTTTAATATACTAAAAAACATGAGACAGATAACCGCGTAATAAGCTCCCTTTGCATCATCCATTCATGTAGAACCTACCTCCTTGGCCATGTCAGTGTATTTCTGCTTCTCTTTTGGATCTAGAACAGCCCACCAATCTGCCAAGATCTTGGTTGCGCCACGGTTATCGAGGCGAGGGTGTTCTTTCCGCACCAGAGAGCGATGGCGTTTGCAGAACAAGAGAAATGCATTCATTGGTCGGCGAGCTCGCTGCTCTGAGGACTCGTCATCTTCAGTTTCATCAGCATCCTGCTCTAAACCATCAGCGCCAAGGAGTGGCACCTAACAGAACCAAAGGAAAGGGATGTAAACATGGTTATTCATGCCTCTCAGAGACTGAGTTTATGCTCTGTCTGAACGAGGAAGATGCATATAGACTTGGACGCGTGTCTCTAAAGGCCATCCATTCCACCTAGAAGATCAGGAATTCCATATCAGACTTTGCCCAAAGGCCCAAGGTTCATTAAAGACTTAAGCACTGATTTGCAAGTGGAGCAGATTTCTAAGTTGAGGACTATTCTCTAACAACCTCCCTAAAAGGGATAAAAGGAGGATAATCCTCCCTACACCCATTTCCTACATAGTAGATACCATCTTTGTCTTTTCTCACTAAGTGAGCTGAGTTGCCTTGTACTTCAGTGACACATGTTCACAATGACAAAGTCCACAGGAACAAGAGCACACAGGTACCAGTTGCTTCCCCAGCTCCTGACGTTCATTTCCCAGCTTATGGGCTGAACTGCACTACAATCACTGCATTGCAGCCCGGTCATTGCCAGAGGGCAATTCTCAACAGAATCCACTACCAAAATGCACTCACTCAGCTCAGAGACCAGCACACTATTCACGCAACAGCCACACCACATAAAGCTAATTATAACTTAATTAAGTTATTAGCAGACAGAAAGCCACAACCTACCTAACCACAACACTGCTATTTTATACTGCATAGTGGAAGGTGATCCATGAGCTCAATAGTCAGCACTGCCACCTTCTAGTTGCTCCTTATCCTCTTCAAGGACCACTCGTCCTTTCCAGTATACCTCCTCAGCACTGATCTCTCACTCTTGTCTTAGCAGGGCATCAAGGAGATGCCAATATGAACGTTATCCACACGATGGAAATATCGTGTCTCCAAAACAAACAGCTCCCATACCCGCTTCTCATTATAGAGGTTGACTCTAAGTGTATATCTGTGAGGTGACACAGTGGGGTCCTTATGAAAGAAGGTTACATCTAATATCATTAAACAACACCAAAGTATCAAGTGTCAGAACAGGGAGATTATTCCATTTGTGCTCACAATATTCCAGAAGAGAGGTCAAATTTCTTACACAAAGATAGCATAAATTTTTGTCAGCCTTTCCTTCTTTTTCCCTTTCAATCTTTCAGATTTGAGGAAAAATATGAGTATGATAGCTGGGTATGTCTTCAAAGTCACAGGAGGCAGATATTGAGCACCGGCTAACACTATGTCTAAAATAAACAATTAAAAATACATCATAAGAACAACCTTAAGCAATCAAGACCAAGATGTGCAACATGCTATTAAAGTAACTTGATTAAAACTACTAAACTAACTCTACAAAACAGGGGTTTGTCAAAAATTTTCAAATCATGATTGGCAATCCACATTTGCTTGTTGTTTGCTACTTCTCATTACAGCATTATGTGCATGGTATCACCTTATTTATCTTTTTAATTGACTGGGTTAGCTTGGGAAAGAGAACAGCAAGAAATAAAATAAAAACACTGCTGAAGTGAATCTGACCCATCATTCACCTTCTGCAGTCCAAGTATCCAATGAAGTCTACCTTATCAATATCTTCCTCCTCCTCTTCTTCCTCTTCCTCTTCAGAAAAGTCAAGGAGTTTCTTGGCAAGCAGGGGATGCCACTGAAGACACTTTCTTTTTGGTCGTTTCCCAGTTCCTTCTCCTTCTGTCGAATGATCCTTATTCCTACTACTGCCTTTCATTACTGTGACCTGCCATGCAAAAACAGTCATATGTTCACAACAAACCCTTAAGCACAAATGACCATCATACTTATAGAAATCTAAAATGCCAGAGGCACCAATGCAAGACTCTGAGAAGATTCTGGCAGGGCAGTAGGTAGAGGTTTATTTCAACCATCACTGCCAACAAGGATGCATCTTTCTTAACTTTTCCCACCTGATCAACTAGTGACAAACAGTTTAAGAAAATGAAACCAGTACACTAGCCAACTCGGCTCTCAGGTATACTCTTCCCTAAATGGTAGCACAGAAGTGCTCACAGTTCTCACACTCCATCGAGTGAAACTCACTACTCTCCTAGTGCTGTTCCCACTATATTTTTTCATATTTTGCTATAGAATAAGTCAGAAAATCCCTCTTTTTAACCATAAAATGTATAACTACCTACTCATCTGTTAATCATACACATATATAGCAATATTGATGCAGAACCCCATGACACTATGAGCTAGGATTTCCAGAGTGCTACTAATAAAAAGTATCATAAGGAAATCTGACTCCCTGCCTGACAGAAATGAATTTTCACAGACAAATTTGAAGCAGTACAACAACCAGAAGTAGTTATTCTGACACTCTTAAAAGTACTTATCTACAAAAGCCTATGCACCATCCACACAGGTAAACAAATTTCTCATACTTGTCTTGCACATGTGTCCTTCAAAGTACCTCTTAAAGTACCTCTCAGTAAGAACATATCCTCACCACAGGCTAACTACCAATGTCAGAGATGGCTCAGAAGATCTGCTACATCCAGGTAAGATCTGCAGTGCACTTACATAGCTCTTACACCTCACTTACACAGATCAAACACCTTGCTGGGACCACTTCACGCAGCAGTGCCCAGCAGCAAGAGCCGTCACAGCTCCTGCCACACTCATACATATTTCTCAACTACTAATTCTACTTTTGGCTGATGTATTCCCAGGGTGATTCTTGGTGGTTAATTCACTGGCATTTTGGTGGTACGCTCTTGTTTGCTCCAGAAACGCATATAAACAGCTGCTTCCCTTGCTGACTTGAAAAGTACAGAAAGCAGAAGGAACTTCGGACACCACTCATTGAAGAAAAAACTGAACCCTGAATTAGATAGATTCAAGCATTTTAACTTAGGAATATGTAAAAACAGCATTTTCTTGTATGTACACTAGACTTTATAAGTCCTGCCATCCCTCCTTGTTTATCAGTGGTATTTGCTGCCCTGTGAATGCTTCCAGGGAGGGGGACTTAGCAGTTTTCTGTTCGGTTCCACACTTTGCTGCTCCTATCATCCTGCTTCTGAACAGAGCACATTTAAACTTTGATTGCATGGCTATCACTGTTAATTTATCACAAGTAACAATTGCCCTCTCAGCAAGTATTATATAGCAAACAATCAAGCAACATTTCACCAAAATCTTTATCTAGGACTTGCAAAGAGGATACAACACACACTCTGGAAATGAAATACACAGAAACAACTTCAGCTTCAGAAGAATAATAAAGGGTGAAAAAAATTGAGCAGCAGTTCAGTATAGTGAAATGCAAGTTTGAAGTTTTTCCTATCCAAAAGTAAATTTTGCCATGTACACTGCTGCACGGTGATTCCCACCTGCGTCTCCTCCTAAAACACTGAATAACCATCTGCTTTTGCCACTCAGGGTATTTTCTGATGCTGATCAACAGTATAGCAGTATTACTGTTGAAGATCTTCAGTTTTCAAGTCTCAGATTTTTTTTTTTTTTGCATGGAACATTTTGACAATGTAATTACATAAGCAAGATGTTCAATTTTCAAGTGAATGCACACATGATTAAATGACAACACAAGTTTTATTGCAATTAATTACTTTCTGAATGGCAAAACACCAAAGGAATTCATTCAGCAGATCCCTTAGATTCTACTTATTTTTCCCTTTTCCCCCTTTGACGTATGATCAATGGCATGTTAGTTTCTTGTTTTGTCTGGGAGAAAAATAACTGGTAGAGGGAAATCAGCAGCAAAAACATCACTTCCTTCTCTCCCTCACAAGGATCCCTGAATGCTGGCAAGTATCCCTACCAGCAAGCTTTTCACCTGGACTTGGATCCTATAAGAACTGAAGCACGTTAATGCAATTAAATGGTTCCACTGAAAGTCACAAAACAAGTCATGGGCAGTTTCTGTGGGATCTGTGGCAGAAATAGGATAGAATACACACAGCACTTCAACTATGAAGTTTGTAATAGCTGGAACTTATGAACCACATCTCAAAAAAATGTAATTTCTACTATAATATCAGTAAAAATATCATATAAGTTTTAAGTTAGATTTAGTAACTTTTCAAAGTTTGCAAGAGTAAAAACCATTAAAGCCAGCTAACAAAATTTTACCAGAAATGTTTTGGCTTAAGAATGATTAAGTGAGACACAAGGGAAAAGGAACAGTACAAGAAGACAAGATGAAAGCATGAACAGCTTTGCTTAAAATAAGTAAAATACACTTCATAACATGATCATACAGATCAAATGTTCCAGAAGCAGTGCACCAATAAAAAGATCTTTTAAATTATTTTTTTATTATTATTTTTATTTTTTGTGCTGGCTGATCTATTTCCTTTCTGGTCTTGGACACACTGATCAGAGAGTCACAAATTTCTTGGATGTCTTATAAATACACACATATATAGGGCTTCGGAGGAAAAAAAAAAAAAAAAGAGAAGAAAATAGATTCCTCAAGAAAGGAGGTGGATGAGAGAGAGAAGTGAGAAGAATGATTGCTCATCTTTTTCTGTTATTTACTATGCATCTGTATGTAAGTCTTCTGCTTCTCACGGTCAAAATTCTCATTTCATAAAACCAAAAATGACAAGAGGACAACTGTGATATTAATGCCTCATAGTCTTGGAGGCTATGGAGTCCCTGAAATGAACTGTTTAAATAAAGAAGTAGGAGACTAGGCAATGAAGTCACTTTCTCAAGTTTAGTGGGCTGAAGAGGCATTAGAATTCTCATACAAAAGTAGATTGCTGCATTGTAAAAAAAAAAAAAAAATACACCTATATGAATACAAAAGGATTTTTTTTTTTTTAAATAACTTTCTTTTAGTTCTAGAATAATTGAGTCAGAATACTTCTGTAATGAAGGACAAAAGCTAGTTGGCACTAATTATTGGCCAGTCTGTGAATATATTGTTTATTGTTTCACAGCAGAAAGCCATTAATGAGCTTTATTACTTTCAGAGATGCGATGGCTTAATAGGGGACATGCTGAGACTCAGTGGAGTTCTGTTTGCTGGCAGACATTTGGGATAGGCTGTCACCACATGCAACACAGCAACAAGTCAGCAACAAGTCTTCCTTAATTTTTAATGGCACACTTTCATTTTGCTAAGATTTTAAACTATTCCTTATTTTCTTAAACTAAGCTCTGAGTTGCCTCCTTTTTTTTTTTTCCCTCAAAAACAAAAATTTAAAGTCTTAAACCAAAGCCCAAGAAGAACATCAGCTATTCCTATGCTATCAAGATGATTATATTAAAAAAAAAAAAAAACAACAACACAAAAAAACAGGAATACATGTATTACTAGAGTTCACTTGCCTTTTTACGTGGACATCATTTAGTTCTGCTTTTGGTTAATATTGTCATTGTTAATTCTTCAGAATTGTCAGTCGGAATGGAAATAAGGGTATCTCAAGTGCTGACTGTACCAAGATCTGCTTTTCAAACAGAAGCCACAAGCAGACAGCAAAAATGCAGGATGGAAAAACAAAACCTCATAATGCTTTTACTTAATACACAGGAAAGTTTACCTGTGCTGTGTCAGGAGTACTGGATGTGCGTGTGTTACCACTTAAAGTAACTGGTTTTTCAAAGGCATTAACATGAACATTAATCTTCCCATGAAGTTTAAGTGTAACATAAGGAAAAAAAGACTTCAAAAGATGGCAGGAGATACATAATCTATTGAGAAGTCATTATATTGAAACTGATTTTAAATAATTATATTCAGGTTTGGTGGTTTTTCCCCCCCCCCCCCCTCTTTCTACTTCTCTTTTTTCCCCCTCTTCATTTATAGAAGACAACTAGAAAAAAAATACAATAAGGTAATATTTTGCTTTGTAAGAAGTTCATCAGGAACATCCTCATTAAAAAAAAGAGGATAAACCCACTTTTACAAATATTGCCTCCAAAAGGCTAACATTTAGGAACTGGGTGCTACTGCTACTATGTATGCATGAGTAAACTGACTAGGAAATTAAAAAACAAAACTCTAGCACAGACATAAACCTTTGAGTTTTCCTTATGAAGAACAAACAGCTGACTGCACCCTATTATGGCAAATGGCTATTTCAGACAACACTCTGCTTGAAACTTAGTAATTGAATGTCTTTCCCCAGTCTAAACACCAGGTAACAGCCACTCATTAGGTAAGCACTACCAGCAGTTAGTTACCTTACAACTGTCACTGCTGGGAGATACCAATTGCAGAACCTACAAAGTCAACATCTGAACCTAGAAAAGCAACCTTTAGGAAGTGACAAAATGGCTTGGGAAATGGTCAGAAACGCTTATTTTCTCCTTTGTTTTACCCTAAATATAACCTTTGAAAACAGACAGGAGTTCAAACACCAATTACACATTTAAAAAGCAAATAGTAAAATGATCACGTGGTGGAGAACAACTTTTCAAATAACCTCACTGAAGCAGTGGACACGGGTCCTGCTGCATTTTGGATATGGCTCTTAACGAAAGCCTCAGGGATTGCATAGCAACCACCCACCCCCATGTTTGCTCTGGTTAGGCTGCACAGTTCCTTTCCAGCAGAAATACCACCACTTCCACACACGACCAAACACCCCACAGCCACCCACAGAAGCCACAATGAATACCTGCTAAAGGAAAGAGAGCATAACGCTGGCCCTTGGGGCGGTGCCCTCTCAGGAGGGGCAGCCGCAGGCTCAGGCAGCTGGTGGGGGCCTTGAGGCACTCTCAGCACTCTGGTAGAGGGACAAAGCTGAGTGCAGGGGGAGATGAAGCCAAGGATGGAGGAGACCTCCACCAGTGAGAGCAAGGATGCAGTTGAGGTGCAGCTGTTTACTTTCAAATTTGCCACCGCTCCACAGAATTCCGAGCCCTCCCAACTGCACAGGCGGGGGAGGGGGAGATGGAAAACTCACCCTAATGCTCCATGTTTTTAAACATACAACTCCCCACTGCTGACAGGTACACGTGATGAAAAAAGAAAAAGGCCAAGCCACTCGAATGATTTCCATGCCACTGTCCTTAGGACACGGCTCACTGAGGTGGCAGAGAGGAGCGCTGCTCCCCTTCCCCGTGCTGCAAAGTGCTCCTGTGCTTAACAGGGGAAGCCATGTTGCACCATAGGGTTTGGAAATGTAAATCACTAACATCTTTACAACAGCATCAGTGCCTCCGAACAGAAACCCCAGAAATACAACATTTAAACTTCTTAAATAACCAGACTAACTGCACCCTCCTTTTTGTGTCAGTGTCTCTTTCCAGACTGTGTGGCTTCGTCCCACAGCCACTTGTTGTCTGAAGACTTTGCGTCTCAACCAACACAGGCCATTTACCATTATAGGATTCATTTCAGCCTTCAGCAGCTGCAGAGGCAGAAGTAACAAAACATCCATAGCAGTCCGCAGCTAGGCCTACTCGAGGGACACATTACGGTGGCCTCCCCCACCCGCTGGTCAGCATCTCTGCCTCCCCCAGCAGGAGGAGGGCAGGGCTCCCTGGGCAGGCAGGTGTCAGGGAGCAGCATCATGCCTCCTACATACCTATCTTAGGGCAGCTACCCTAACACCCTCATATCTGGGCTACTAATTCAAAGTAAGTGAGAGAAGCAATCCCTCAGGGCAGAGGGATTTAGCACCTATTTTCTCCAAAGCAGTATTTCTGCTCCCTTTTTTATTTTTCCCCTTTCACAACAGGACAGAGAGTCAACAAATCCTGCTAGATGAGCAAAATAAAAGCCTAAGACATGACAGAGTCCAACGTGTTTTGTGATGCTTCCTCCCGCAGATGAGGTAATAACAACAACATGAGCTACAAAAGCCCTCTGCTGACGCAGCACCACTTATCAGGAACATGCTTTTGCTCCAGGGACATGAAGAGACTGCGAAATGCAACCACCTCTCAGAAAAGAGAGGAGTGCCTGTCCGTAGAGCAGCATAAACCATAGCAACAGCGTAATCCAAAAAATACTTCTTGGAAAGCAGGGGAGAAAATTCAGAAGACAGAAGCATTGTTCTGAATGAAAGCATGCAGCCAGAATTGAGCTACCATTCAATTACACACTCCCAAAAATCCTTTTGGTGCTCCTGCATGATCGAGACTACTTCCGACTGTTTAAAGAGGAGAGAGACAGCTGTCACCCCTGTGCTTTGCCATTATTTTAGTATTATGCTAAAATGAAAACCTTTGTGATTTGTTAACTGAATCGTTAGGCTTTTGCAATCACTAAACAATTAATCTCAGTGTAAAGAGCTTTGCAGCCGGTGAGATCACAGATGAAATGACCATAGGAAATACTTAATGAATTTTGGTATGTGTGCTTTCATCACCAAATTCACGTGAGGGTATCTGCAGTTCAGCAGGAGCTTACTTGCTAAGGGGCTAAGAAAGCAAAGTCAAATTGAAATTTGTATTAACAAGAGGGATGGCTTAGCATTTTGCTCAGAGCCTTTGAAGACTTGCAAATGGGATTATAAAGAGCCATTTTTTTTTTACTTGCCAATCTGAAAGCTTTATTTTCATCTTTGGGTAGTAGGCATACAAGTTTCTTTAAGGTCCAGTCATGGCAGTAGTACAACCAAATCCTTTTGCACAACATAAAACAGCACAAATGAGATGTTACTGCTGCAGACATCGCAGGGTGAAAGAGCTGAAAGGAAAAATTGTTTGACTCTCCTTTTCACTTCTTGTTGATTGTGTCCTAGCACTTTACGCAAAAAGCAGACAACGTGGCTTGTGTCTGTCGCCACTGTAATCCATTCTAAGGTTTACCATGTGTGTAACGCTTTCATAACAAAATTCAATCATAATTGCTACCAGTGTCAGGGGAACCAAATACAGCTGTGTAAGCAAATGGAAGAATTAGTCCCTTAATACATATTTAATAGACCATAAAACATCCTTGCGCAACTGAGCATTACAGTTTATGTACTTCTGCTTTCTTCAACTCAAGGACAACCCTTCGGAACAACTACCACCCACCCATCAGTCCCATGGAAGGAGAATCAAGGCAAATGACTGCAGAAAGTATTTACTCAGATTTGCTCATCTTCCAATATTATTAGCTAATACATCATAATAATGCAACTCATGCATTTCAGAAACAAAGAGGCTACACAAAGTTTTCAAATAAAACAGGAGTCTGTAATGACCACTGACAGAAATGCCACAAGTTTGACATGATAAATAAATTTCTAGCTACCATCTTATTTTCTGCAGAATCACACTGTCACAATCTCTTCTCTTGCCAAGACATAAAATGAGTAAAGGGAAAAACTATGTGCTCTTGGAGTTGGATCCCTTCCTGAACCCTTACCCCCCACTGAATTCCAGGTTAATATCCTAGCTATTGATCTAAAATAATATTTTTAAAAATGTTAAACCAACAGCACATACAACGTATTTTGAGCAACTATTTCAATTTAGACAGAGCTTGAGAAGGTAAACACAATGTCAGGACAGAACTGAGTTGTTAAGTTGGATACAAATAAAAATCAGTGGAAAACAAATCTGCACATATTTTTCAGTTTTACAAGTATTCCTTTCTAGGCTGCATTTCTGCATCAGGAATGAGCTTTTAAAGCAGACTAGATTCCTTAGTACAGTGGTTTAATTTAAGTCTGTTTTTGGAAACACCAGCTTTTCTCAGAGCTGTGCAGAGTGATGTAAAATCTACCAAAATTTGTAATGATTTTGAAAGCAGATAGCATATCTTTATACCCAATTTTCAAGTGCCATCTAGTGGTTACTTTCAATTTTATCTCCATTCGATATTAAGAAATATTTACCTAGTATTTTTAAAAAGTGTGTTATTTATATCACATGCTGTTGTCATATTAGGCTTAGGAAAAAAAGAAAGGCACAAATGAGAGTTCACTATTTTGAGCTTTTTCAAGGCAACTTAATGACCTGTCGTTATTAGAAAGAAAATTCTTATATGCTAATATCAGTAAACAGTTAAGATCTCAACCAAGCACTTAAGAAAATCCTGGAGAATAAAGCTACCACACTATCATATTCCAAGCAGTCCTCACAACAGAGACAGCCAAAAATCCACAGTGCTATATCAAGAGATTTCTGTTGTATGCTGAACTCAACTTGTGATCTTACATAGGCCTAAAGCTTAAGTACTTGGCTAAGTTTGGTGACTTAGCATGCTAGCTTTACAATGGAGCAGTCCGAGTATCCTCTTATTCTCTGGGTATAGTTAATTGGTTAATTTCATTGATTGAATGTGGCTAAAAGGGCACACAAAATATTATTTGCATTATTTCACACATGCATCAAAACTACAATATCTGGCACAGAGACAACCTGTGTAACAAAGCAGTGCACATCAGCTCCTAAATTCAATGTGTATTAACAGATGTGTTTGCTTGTATCTGTCTGGAAATCCCAGCCATAAACACGAAGTCACTGTCAGGCAGCCAGCCAGCTAACAAAGGTATCTCTCTGGGTTGCTTTGCAGTTGGCTTCTGACATATTACAAGTAGAATATTCATCTTCTTCTTCAGTAGACTTACAGCTACATGGATGTATGCCTATGTCCATCTCTATAAAGTGTTGGATCACAGAGTCCGAGACAAAGCCAAAGTTAAAAACACACTGTCATCAAACATCATATTCTATTATTCTTCTACTGAAAAGACTTGTTACAGCCACATTGCTGTGGTAGAACTAAATTCAATGGGGAAAAAAAAAAAAAATGAACTAAAAAAAGGTAAGCTCTTATTCATTCTTGAGTCCAGATTTCAAATCAATTTTAAAAAGGTGGGAACATAGATAACTTTACCAGCTAGAATACAGTGTTGAAGAAAGGGCAGCAACAGACTGATGGTCAAAGCTGAAGGGAGCTCACAACTCTGATCCCAGTACTTCCCTTGAAGAGGAAGCCTCCACATTTCACAATCTTTTTGTTTGCTTGTTATATGGATAATTACATTAAACATCTCCTTAGTAAGGCATGCTTTAGATCTACCTCTGAGCCCCATGGATCTGCCGAGGTCAGATCACAAGGCATTGGTGTGCATAATCCTCAGAAGGAATTATATTTTACTGCAGGTCTGGCCTGCAAAAGCTGCTCAGCACTTTAAAATCCCCTTTTAGAATGAACAAAAGAGAAATAATTTTAAGTCCCATAGTTCCATACCTCACTACCTAAATTGCTGCACTTCACCTTTCAATTAGTTAATTAAATAAGAATGTGCACTTAATTTGAAAGGTATGGAAGTTTTGTCTTACAGAGTGACTGCCCACTTGAGGGTAAAACTATTCTGTGTATTCTTCTTTCACTGGATGGCCTCTCAGCCCACTCAACAAAATGATCCAAGCCAAGTTAGCAGAGAACCTCCCCCCAGACTGTCATGCAACACCAAGCACAAGTCTACTACTTTTTGTGTTTGAAACAGATGCATGTGAAAAATAAGCTACAATTCTGCATGCAGTCATTACGTTACTTTGTTTGACAGAAAAAATCTAGAATCAGAGCCAGGTAGTTTAAGAAAAAATAAAAATAAAAAAGGTTGGCTTAGTGTCTCACATAACAATAACAAAACAAACAAACATAAAAACCCTATACTTCAGAGAGTAGGAAATACAAAATTCTGAAGAACAGCTAGCAACATCCACAGAGATGAGGAATGCATTCATGCCCTTATGTTTAATTGGTGGTATTCTCAGTGCATTCTCACAGCCACTTTCACTGAAACTCAGTGGATGCTGGGCACGAACAACTTAATGGAAGAACGCAAGCTAGCAAGAAAATTCGTTCTTTATCAAAAAGGTAACTTTATGCCCTAAGCTATAGATGTGAGGTCCATCATTTTCCCTGAAAATCTCTCTTTAAATATTCTTCAGACTAAACCATCAGAAATAAGCAGGGAACAATACTTCCATTTTTAAGGCAAATGCATGTTGAATGTTCCAAAAATTGATCACTACCTTGAGTTGAGCTGAACATAAAAGTCTCTTTTTAGGAGAAAGAGAATTGGTTTATTTTTAATGCATTGTAAGACAACCATGTGATTCAGCCAACTCCACTTCTACAGATTTAAAGCTAGGGATTTGAAACAAGTTGCACATGAAGGACTTAAGGCAAATATCTTTTCAACTTTCCCCTTAGAAAATAGTATATATTTAATCTAAGAGCACCAATAAAACATTATTTCAAGAAAAGGAAACAATGAAAGCTACATACGTAGCATCTGGAGGTGTTTAATTCTGCTCAAGGCGGGCTTAACTTCACAACTGTTCAAGAGCTTCCATCACCTCCCTGGCACCTGCTTCATCATCCTCATGAAGAAAGATATTTTTTCTTATGCCCAACAAGAACTTCCCCCTGCTGCATTCTGTGACTACTGCTTCTGGCTGTCCTTTCACTGTGTATCTCTAACAAATACTCAGTCCATCTTCTTCATGATTGTCCTTTAGGTAGCTGGAGTCAATTAGAGCCTTTCTGAGCCTTCTATTCTCAGCAGAAGTGCCGAACACTGTGCTACTGTAGGAATAAATGAATAACAAATAAGCAGGCTGCCCTGCTACTCCCTTGCCCTCGTCACTTCATCACAGAACGCTATCATGTTCATCAGGTACAGTTTGCCCATGGTAAATCCATGCGATTTCTAGTCATTTTCTTGTCCTTCATGTGCCTGAAAATGGCTCCGATGAAGACAAGTGCCATAATCTTCCGAGGACTGAGGTGACGTCAGCCAGCTTGCTGTACTCCACATGTTTCTGTGCACCTTAGATCACAACTAGACACCTCAGGGTCTGATTTCTACCACATGCATAATCCATGGAAAAAATGGCACTGTTTTATTTGATCTGTAATAACCTGAGATTACAATCACCTTAACACATTTGCCAGTAATTCTAAATGCAGAAGATATGGAAATATTAGCAGCTTGATAACACATAGCATAGTTTGGTTGGCTCAATCCTTCCTCCTCTAATTTTTCAGAAAGCTACCCAGTCCTACAGATACAAGTTTGCAAGTCTCACCGCTCAAAGAAAAAAAAAAAAAAAAAATTAGGTTTAAAACAAAGGACGGCATTGCCATTGCATTTGGAAATCTGAGACCAATTCAGACCAAGCTTTTGTTCATACTTTGACAAGAGAAGCTTATTTTTCAGTCAGAGGAGGAGTATGTAGTCATTGTGAGTCTAATGAAACCCCTAAAAGCCTCCAAGATCGAGCAAGACAGCAAAAGCCAATGATTGAGCTTGCTAGTCAAGTAATGCATGTAATAAAACAATAAAAAAAGTGTACCTGGCACCTGATGAACAAATTCTAAAATCCAGATGACTAACATCCTCAGAGATCTGCTGCGGATACACCAGTTTTCATGACTGTGCTCTATGCTCAAGTACCTTAACAAATGCAAGTCTTCCCTGATAATCCAGATCCCTGATGAGGTGGTAACCATTTGGAGATGGCCCAGAATGATTTGTTAATCAAACGCTTACTGAAACCAGTAAAGATGCCAAGGATCTTCATTTAACAACCTTGAAGAGGACTTTTCAATTTAAATTGTAGCTTGGCACACACAGTAACTTGGCTTAACTTGCTCTGTTTTGTCACGGTTTGGAGTCTGAGAGAAAAGAGGTGGAAGGTCTTTTAGGTAGTCTAGAATTGCTGAGATGTATTAATTCAGCAGCAATTTCTGTGATGCATGTAAGTTTCTGAAGCCTTAAGTGGAGGCACAACAGATCTCTTCAGGAGACTAAAATGAGCCAGCCTGTAAAAATCAAACACCTAAAATCAACTGGGACAGTTCTTTCTATTAACAGACCAAGTTTGCACTGAAACTTCATCAGGAAGCAGGAAAGTGGATTTGTCTTTTTAAGTGCAGAGAAACCTCACTACAGAATACAAAACCCTCTCAAACCTGGCTGTGGATTCTAGAGTGGGCTTTAATGAAGCCCTCTCAGAAGGAGTAGACTTCATAGACATGTAAATACCAAACATGCTCCATTTATTAAGTAGTAACTCAGAAGCCTTCCCTGTTGAAACTCTGAGTAATCCTTACCTGTTGATATTTGTTCATAATGCAAAACAATTACCAAAGTTAGATAATTTTAACCATTTTATAACAAGAGATCTAGAAACTTTTCAATGAGAAGAAAAAGATATCTTAATACAGTAACCAACAAGCCACAATTCATTTAGCCTTTCATCACTCAATAATATACTTCTGAGTATTTAATATTTTCTCAAGTCTGAGGAAAGTGATGAGTTTCTCAGAAACCATTATTTGATATCTATAATTGCAGGCTACAGGACAAGAAAACACTAATTTGACAGCGTATGGTTGGTTCCTTGTGTCCCAGCAGAAAACACATCCTAGCACCCATGCTATTTTCATTTTCCATAATCTGAGCTCCTCCACTGGTTTAAACTGGGACATAGTGGTGAGGGAAAGAAGCAGACATAAGCAAAGATGTGCAAATCTATTTGCTCAACTCCACTCTCTTCATGTTAGTACATTAATGGAGAAGGGGGAATTCCTTTAATTCAATGGACTCCAATAATATTTTTTTCCTACATTAACTGTAAGAATCCTGAATTTCTGCTTTTTGGACAACACCACAGTACCAACACCACCACCAATGTTCCACTGTAAGCACCTTAACAATTTGCTCCCAATAGAAAAAAATTCTACTGATCACAAGAAGAGGAAAATGAGCCTCTACGCTTCAGCATCTTTTCTACTTTTCTATTTTGACTGCGTCAGATTAAATGACTCGTCTTGGTCCTAAAGATTAAAACCTGATTTGTGAAAGCTAGCCTTCGGTAACTCTGACATTGGCACTAAATACATCAGCTTGCCTTATGCCAGAGTTAAATTATGACAAGTCAAACATTTAGCTGAAGCTTAAGAAGAACAAATG
This sequence comes from Meleagris gallopavo, assembly GCF_905368555.1. Lineage (NCBI taxonomy): Eukaryota > Metazoa > Chordata > Aves > Galliformes > Phasianidae > Meleagris > Meleagris gallopavo. The sequence continues at coordinate 85,861,766 of NC_139404.1, read as the reverse complement.
AGTTCTCATCATTGTAAATATTCTCAGTACAAATGCAAAGTTAGCTCAGAGGAAAAAGCATGCTAGTTCTGATGTCAATTACCAGTAATTCACACTTGCACTGCACAGGTTTACCACTAAAGAAAAATAACAAAAAAAAAAACAAACAATCAAACAACAACAACAAAAAAGCCAACCACAAACCAGACATCGACAGAACAAACAGAATCCCTAAACATGAAGGCAAACATGCTGAAATACTTCCTAGAAGACATATGCCTCGAGATAAGCAACAGTAGCAAAGGCAAACCTCTAGTAACAGCACAACTAAATAGAAAACTGATCTGAAGGAAAAAATAAAATGAATAAAACCCTGTGGAGAAACAATTTAACAGAGGCACTGACAACTAATGTTGAGGTCTGGAAAAAGGAACATGTAAAACACATAAAACACACAGGTTCCATTTCTCATCAGGTCCTACGGCCTTAGGACTTTACTGTTCACTATGAACAGCATGTGGAAAACACACACTTTTCACTTGAGTTTTTGTTGTTGAAGGGTATTCCTTTTTAATAAAGCCTTATTATATGCCTTATGAGTATGGGATAAAACTCTAACCTGACACTGCTGCACTCGAAACCAACGCTGTCACAAGTAGAGGATCTCAGCCTGCATTGTTTTACTGCATCTCCTTTGGGTAAGGGTTTCCAGAGAACCAGCAAAAAAAGCACCAGAGGCCAATAAAAACTGAAAGAAATCATTTTAGCAAGACAGATTATTTAAACTTTGAATTCGCATTTTGCTTACACTACTGCCTATTTAAAACTCACGTTCCTTAACCAACAGTTAAAGAAGTGGCTTCATGCAAAAAAAAAAAAAAAAAAAAAAAAAAAAGAAAGAAAACAAGCATGAGCAATCTAGCTCCAGCTGGATGGTGAAAACTGCTTCATGAGTTCGTCAGTTGAAAAAAACAACAAAACAGTAAACCTCCAGCCAACACAAAAAAGCCACTTCACAAGCAACGCACACCTCAAAAACAAGATTGGATAGTTAAGATTACAGGTAGGCATTATGGTTTTTATCTTCATATCTTTATGACCACAGAGAAACAAAAGAAGGAACACTGTTGCTCCCAGTTCTTTTGATCACTGCTGGGGATCTGTGATGATTGTTTAACAGGTAAAACTGAATTTTTGTGAATGCTTAAAAAATTTTTAATTAGCTTTTTAAAATAGGTCCTTATGCTTATAAAGAGATTCCTAGATGGAAACAGAGATAGGTACTTAAACATGATATATCTGTTGAAGGTTTACATCTAGCTACTCTGCTACAAGCCAAGTAAAAACTCCATTTGCACCTGCATTAAGTCAAAATATAGCTTACTGAGAAGAAACTATTAGTACAGAACTATTGATGTAAAGAGAAAAATCACTGATGAAGCCTTTTTTTCTCTGTTTCAAGACTGGATCTTTTTAAGTGGAGGAGAGTTTCCTGTTTTTTCTATCATGTGACACAGTAATGACATCAACTTCTCCCCTCTTAATGACAATTTGCTGAACAATTACTTATTAATTAAATATTGATAACGTCAAAATAATTGTAAACAATACAGCAAAGCTGCATTTGTGGAATATTTACCATTTGCTGTAATTTTGGCTTCATCAACTATGGTCAATCTTCCCTGCAGGTAACAGCACACCAATCTGCCAGTCTATGCTAGTGCTTAGGTAGACTCCAGGCAAAACTCCACTGGATGTCTCCTGAAGTCCTAAGACGAAGTGTCTTTTTTTTTTTTTTTTTAACAGAGAACTGTAAACTTGAATTTACTCTAAGTTCAGTTCCAAAAGACATATTTAGTGAGCTGTGCAATGTCTGCAAAACAACTGTCGATTATTTGTTGCCTTCAGTATTTATTAACAAGAAACAGTATCATTACACAAAATTACAGACATGCTGTATCTGCAATAACCAGCACACTGATGCAAACACACAGAAAAAAGCCAACTTGGCAACAGCATCTCTCTGGAGAAGAGATAAGGAATCAAAACAAACTAAAAAACAAAAAGCATTCCCTTTCCATTCGCCATTTTGCTGAAGAACCTCTGTAAAAAAAATATATATATATAAGGTTACACTAAGCTTAGACACAAAAATAATTTTGTTCAGCATGTATACAAGTTGGGAATGCAGATAGACCATTATTTAACTACTAATCATCCTTGTATACAAAAGAGTTCTATCGATCAATCTCAGACTATTTCAGATTGTGCCCTCACTGTTGCAAGGAAAAGTAAGACTTACCAAACGGCCTACAATTCCTATGCTAGGTTACAGAAATCAAGTTTTCTTCACGTAGAAAGATGATCCAAAAAGGGGGAAACAAACTGATAGCTTGTAGGATGCATGGATACCTCCCCTGAACTGCATTATGACATAGGTTTGAAACACCTCTTCACCATGGAGTCCGCAGGAAAGCCAAATGACTCACTAATGGGAAAACCCAGGATAAATATTTCGATTTTTAGTTTCATGCTTCACAAAATCCACAATATGGCTGAGCATTTTGTATGCATTGTGAGCTTTCTGAACAGGTATATAGTGAAGAAAAACTAACTTCTGCTGATAGAGCTGAAACGTAGGTTTTCCTGCTTTGTGCAATAAAGACACATGACGACTCAGAGATTGTTTTAAAATGGTCTCATTGGAGAAAGTAAACAAGATGTAATTTGCCAAAAATTAGAATTTTACTGTTGTATTATGTGCATAGTGAAATTATATCTAAATTGAAATAGCTGAGATCCAGTTTGACACGTACAACTTTCAGGTTTTCTAATACTGTGAAATTTATTTTACGTAAACACATTTACAAGAGCCTGAAAAGAGCATTGTTTTTTTGACTGCTTGTTTTTGTGTTTTTTTCTTTTTTTTTTTTTTTCCTCCTTTAGAAAGACTCTTCTCAATTATGAATCACTTTAGATAATTCATGACATTAATATCTGGCAAAATGCATCTTGGCAGATCACTTATGCTCAGTGACAAGAAAGCTCCACAGCAATGTAAAAGCCAGTTACATCACCCAGCAAGTGCTTAGTAGTTGACATTTTGCTTTCTCAAGATTACCTGAGTCACATAACTTCTGATAAGCAAGTACAGACATTCATATCAGCAGATAGGCTTCTAACATTTCTTCCTTGTTTGGACTATGAAATTTACATTACATGTACAAGAATAAGCCTTTATTTACACAGGAACTCACATTAGTAAATTAAAACCAACTCACATGCTTTCAGTTTTTATTTCAGACTAATAACCATTATTTTCAGTTAGCTGAGGCAGGTTCCTCAACATCAGTAAGTCCACGGGATGTCAAAGGAATAAAACTGAATGATGGAATGATGCGACTTATGTTCAAGACATATGCGCCAACTGGTATGTCACAAAAAAACCTGATAGATTTCTGATAAAAGACACCACAAAGCTGAAGCATCACAAAACAAAGCATTCAGAGAGTTCATTACCTTTATTTAAGTTTAACAGATCTATGAGCTTAGAAACGGCACTAAGTTGCCACAATTTGAATACCTGAGCTGTGTAGCTGATCACAAAAAGCCAGGTCAGGCTCTTGGCTTATGAAAGCCAAATGAAAGAAGCTTTACATGGAGAAAAATCAATAAGATTTGTGACGTTTATCTATTTACCTTACCATAGCAATAACAGTACTCCCAGCAGAAGCATCAGACAGTAGATTTGAATACTTAATTAACATTTTTCTTTGCTGAAACACAGCCTAGAGAAGTGATATCTTGCAAGGTCCACCCCATCAAACCTCTACACCTACTAGGCATCTACATCCCAAAGGCCTCCCTGACTACACACAGCATTTGGGTCAATTCAGTAACATCACCCAACTCATTCGTTCAAGACTGAATACAGTGTTAAAAGGCTCAAATACACAGAGTCAGGTGCTGGCCAGATTCTGGTTATCTAGGCCATCCTAATCCAATAAAGCTGTTATGCATATCCAAAAGAAAACAAGGGGAGTCCTGATCTTGGTGCACACACCCAACTCCTCAATTTCTGCATGAATAAGGTGGCACAGTTCTGGCTTAACCTAAGGCCATATTTAAGATATAATTATTGCTCAAGTTAGAGGAAAATGGGGAAGCACACACTTTTCTGAACAGTGAGACAGTCTCACATGTCACAACTAACATCCACAGTCTTCAATCTTCTTACTATGAAGCCACAGACCACAACAAACTATCAACCAACACACCCTGAGCTCCTCCAATAATTACCATTAGTTTGAGATGAGTAAAGTTTACCCACCTTGTGTTTTCAGGACTGCTGAAGGAAAGCCAATGCTGCTAGAACCAACGCCAGCTAGAAGGAAGAAATAAATACCCCCTTCTGTCTTGAAGAGGCTGTTTCTGGTGAAGACGTGACAGTCTCACCAGCACAAGTACCCTAGAAGAGCTGCAGGTCAGCGCTGTCTGTCCCAACCTGGAGACATGGATGTAACAGCTCCCCAGGGACCCTGAAGGCCAATGCCTTAACAAGCAACAGAAACACCATGGAGACGCAACTGATGATGAAAACAGAATGGCTGCACTCAACAGTCATCAGGCCACCATTTACCTGTCTGATTTGCATGAAGTGATGAGTGCTCCTGATAACATTTCAAATACCTTCTCCTTCTGAAGGAATCAAGTTTGAGAAACAGCATCAAGCAAACAGAAACTATGTACACCAGTAGATATATCCTTACAGCTCAGAACAGCTTTACAGTAGTGGCTCAACTTCATTTTCTACCTCAGTAGGAACCACTCATAAAATGGACATCATCCCCTACCACAAAGCTTTTTCAGATTGACTTACACAACACCAAAACTTTTTACATTTCATGCTATTGCCTCATGTATGATCTTTACCAAGGACTCACCCAATATAGCCCTTAGTCTAATACAGCCCTTAAAGAGTAACAGCTGCTTGTGTGTCTCCGATGCAGAAAGCGAAACCAAGTAATAACCAACCTCTGAATTAGAAAAGGCTCACATGAAGCTATAGGTCTGATAGTTACCCCAGCTAATAATGTTGTTTGCTTTGATCCTGCCTATCAGTTAGAATCACATAAATTAGAAAATGCAATTCTACCCCAACCTGCTGGGGGCTAATCCACTTTTAAATGTACTGAAAAAATGAAACTGAGAGCAATACAAGCCGGGGCTGTGGAAAGTGCTCTTCTCTGCCACCTCCCAAGGGGTCCCAGCTCCTAACAGATTTTAATTCTCAGAGGCTGAAAAGAAAAAGAACCTGCCCACACACTTATCAGAAATAGGACAGGTTGTTACTATTTGTTCAATGCCACATGAAAAGAAGGAGAAATAAACCCAGCCTCTTTGCAGTATTGAGTTTCAAAGAAGCTACCCTCTCCACAGCCTTACATTTTGAATGAACAGAGTGAACAATCAATTTGCTGGTCAGATAATATCACAATCCACTTCAAAAGGAAAATCATACCTTTTATAGGTTAATTCAGATTTTATTCAAAATAAATGAGTCACAGAACAGAATTTCAAATTAAAATGAAACTTAGCATAAAACACAGTGATTCCTAATGTTATCCATCCGAGCAGATGTTCCTTCACATGTATACATACATAACTTGTACAAGTTTGCTCTCACGGCTTTGAAAGGATAATTGAAAATACAGTGGTATTTCTTTGTGTGTTCCCAGGCTCTTTCAGGCCACTCTCAACTAAAGGAAACAACCTCTTTGCCTTGCCAGTCTTTTTCAAGCCTGTGTACAGGAGCTGCTCCCAGCACCATCGGATCGTCCTGTAGAGGAAAAAGGCAGCTGACAATATACATGCCTGCCTGTAGATGGAGCAGAATAGAGCCGCATAACCACCACACGTATTGCTATTGCTGTGCAGCAACTTCTGAGACAGAACAGCAACAGCTGCCAGATTGTCCGTGTGGGAATACATGATCCAGGAAACAAGTCCCTGCACAGAGGCAGTGAAGGTATTGAGACCAGGGAGATATCTGTGCACAAGAACTGAACCACAGAAGCAGTGAGGAGATGCTGCAGAAAGCCTTGGCAGTGACCAAGCATGATACCCAGAGCCTATCAGCAACTATCCCTAATCAGATCAAGTTAGCGATGACCAATCCTTGCACTAACAGCTCCCAGCATCCCATGGACCTGGGGACGCCCCTGTGAGGAGTGTAGGAGACAGGGAATACATCTGAGCAGGGGAAGTAGAAGATGGAACAGCAGTACATTCATTCCCCTGACAGCAGCAGAAGATGCAAGGATAATACTGAAATTCTTTACACTGCCTTTAACTGTTCCTGCCATTTGGGAATCTTTGTTCAGAATTTCCTTCCTGAACCTCCGGGCTACAGAAGGTAAATATAAGCAAAGCTTGCACCAGTTTCCAGTGAACGAATGCAAGCACTCTGCTGTTTAAGGGCCATTACAGGTAGCTTTTCACAGATTGACACCTTCAGCTCTGATATAATTCCAACACATCTAACCTTATTTTTAATGTCCTATTCCCAGTCTAAAACAACACTAACACCTTTGTAGTATATGTAGCACCTGATGCATATTTTCTATTCTATATACCATATCTTATAGCTCCGTAAAAAGCTTCTGGGACCTATAAGCAGGTAACTCTGCCAACCAGAATCAGGCAGATTTTCATTTCATTCAGCCAATTGTCTTATTCTCCAAGCATTCCCCAGAAGGCAGCCATCATGAGCAGCTATAGATCGTCAGTGCAATATATAATCTAACACACTGAGCACTGAAAAAAAAATTTACCTAGAGTCCAAAATGTTTAGTGCAAATGAAGATTAATCACCTGATAATACCAGAAAATCCGAGTAATCATATTACTTGCTTCCCAGGGCACCATTTCTTAAGAGTGCATTAAATGAGTGAGTAAAGTAGCTGTTCTTACATTTTCAGTTACGACTAACCCAAGTTTCATCATTCTTTAGAAACACTCCAAAAACTAGAAAAAGAAATTGAGTTAAACATTAAAGCAAAATCCATAGTAAGGAGGAGGGATGTCTCTGATCAAGTGTCTCGCAGTTACAAAGAAGGCACTCGGAGCAAGGCAAGTATGACCACCCAAAAAGCAGGAGTTAAGAGGTCCAGGAAACCACAAAGAGAGAAAAAAAGAGAGACAGGGAGACAAAGAGATCTAGAAAAGACAAGCTGAAATACAAGTGTCCATTAGAACTAGTGAAGGTATCTTTGTGCTAAGCCTTGTAACAGACAACCTCTTCAGCAAACATGTGAAGGGGGCAGCAGCTCTTAGCCATGCACAGTGCAGCTGTCTAGAAGGCACAGTATCACCTCTGAACATCGTCATTTACATCATTATTGTTTCAGGCAATTAGTAACAAGTTTAGAAATAGGAAAAGGTGGGAAAAAACCTTCCAGTTGAGTATGTTCTTCTTAATTGTTACCCATCTCACATTTTAGCCCTTTTGCTATGAACAAATCACACAAGTTTAAGTGTCTATTTGCCAAAGCTGGCAATTCAACTAAAAAACAAAGGTGGAAAAGAGAGGTTGTTGAAAGTGCCTTGCAAAAGAAGGAAGAGGTCCTGCTGCATTTAAATCTTAGGTGGGAACAACACACACATCCTTCATTTGGGCTCTGCAGAATGTTGCCACTCACACTAGGTTTTTGCCAAATGGAGAGGTATGTTCCTGTATAATTGAGGTCACTGCTCTTGTCTCAGAAGGATGTTTACCACCCTTAGTAACGGAGCAGCTGAAAATTAAAAGGTACAATAAAAAATGTGTTCAGAGGAAAAAAAAAAAAAAAAAGATGAGAAAAGGTCCTTTTGATGTTGTTGCTGTCATTTATAAAAGTGCTTAATGTCTGCCTATTCTACTAAAAAGGCAAGCAGAAAATACCATTTTACAGAAAGAATGTCTTAGGACCAGACAAGATGCTGGGTAAAACAGGACCAAGTCAACAACTTTATGAGGCCAAATAGAAGTCATTAAGAACTGTTTAATTCAGAGACTAATTCTGAAGCCTCAGGAACTTGCATGTGCAAGCTTTTATAAAAACTGAATCAATTAGGTTTTACTTACAGTTGAGAAATATTTAAATAAACTGAGAGCTGAATCTTTAAAATAGTCATTAGATACTATGAAATCCATGAAAGGAGGAGGTGTTAATAACAACATATCCCTCTGAAGAATGTTCTTCATACATTCTTCTGTATGGAAAGGAATTTTATCACAGACAGTTGATAACCCCTCCCCACTAGCATTCTTATGCTAGGTATCAGCATCCTCCATGTCTCTATCAACTAATCACACTGCTGCTTTTCTAAACCATTGCAACACAAGCCTTCTTCTACGTGACAGGCACATTTGTAAAATCTGAGATAACAAGCAATAAATCAGTCATTTTTAATATCCACAAGACAGCACTGAATGAATCAATTCCATTACTATATATATATATATATATATGTATATATATATATATATATACACTAAACATACCTGCTATTGAGAAATTAACAAAGGCAAAGAGTAGCTAAGACAAGCAAGAGTCATGTTCTGCTGGTGCCTACCATCTCTTACTTCACTGCAAAATGCTTCCCACTTGCATGGCAGAACTATATCCAAACTTCATATTGGGAAAAGAACTACAGAGATGCAACACAGAAATGGTCGTTGTGGACCCAAATATCAGGTGACTAATTTTTGCCCACAACATTCTTATCTGAAAGGAAATTTCATTTTACCCAGTTACCTGTGAGTACAGAAGATATGCATAAGCACAGTTTCTATGAGATAATGTATTTACAAAAAGGGAGACAGCAGGGAATCAGCTTGCTTACCAACCCTGTCACTGTTATTTCAACTAAAATCAGTCAGCGAATTTCAGGGCGCTGAAGAAATTCTGAACACGTGAGAACAATGAAATCCTTAATGAAACATCTTTAACTAAAGTAAGAAGTTATTTTCCTATTTGCATTATTAAAAAAGCACATGCATCAAAATGTTTATTTTCACTGGGCATTTATTTCTATAGCTTTACAGCTAATTATTTTAGTTTGCAGTTATTAATTTATACACAAAGGTACAAGTCTGCCCTCTAGCGCCTAAAATATGCAAACTATGTGATATTAAAGTAATAACTTTTTTTTTCTTTGAGTTAAAAGATTTGTGTCTGGAGGTTTCCTGCTTCCATAACCAGGTGGGACAGACAAAAAAAGTATGAAAGGCTTTACTCACATCACTGAGATAAATCATCACGGGGGTCCAATAAATTTGATCTCATCTGATTAAACCAATCTGCCTTGGATTTTTTGGGCACTGTGAAAGACGCACAGTGTGTTAGAGGAAGGTAAACAAAATACCTGAAGAAGGAAGGCCTTGAGCTATACTGATCATTGATGGAAGACACGCAAACTACTTGGGATAAGATGCAGTCTACAAGTGAGCTAAAAAGTAAAAGCCAAATCAAAACACAAGTGGGGAAACTGTTTTTTTCTGTGATCTGACAGAAAAAATGCAAATTCAAACACCAAAAAAAGGAAATCAGAGGAAGTGCACCTATATGTTTCATTTCAGGTTGAATCAAGAGGACAAAAGGAAATACTCTCGACTGATTAGAACTGTGTATTGCAGAAACAAACACCTACCATCTCCATGTTATAGGTTTAGGCTAAGAACATTAAACGTCTATTGGGTGTTTGAAAAGCTGCAGAAATGCCCTGAGAGCAAAAGCAGGAACATCCCTGCCCTCCCTATCTGAACAGACTGCTTCATAGACAGTCGTGTAGTACTTGGGGAAGTGGTCTCTCATACCTCCACATCATGACATCTGTGCAACACTCAGGCACCTAGCCATGGAAAGTTAAGATTGCATGACTGCCCCTTTAGCACGTTGCGAATTCTGAATCTGGTTGTTTCTGCTTTCCTTCACTTTATAAGTCAAATGATGGGAGTTGAAATCCACAAAGCTGAAAAAAACATCCACCTCTAACTTTGTTAAAGAAGTACACAGCAGTAAATGACCACTATTCCTGGATATTTTTCCTCTGCTGCTGTATTGTTAATTAGTTGGGATAGGCCCTCCCTTGAATGAGAGGGTTCAGCTGCATGCTACGGCACTCAGAGTTTAGGATGAAGCTTGAACAGCACTTTAAAAACCATGATCTTCACTGCATCCTGATCCACATGTAACAAAACTACCAAGGCAGCTGGACCTGCCCTCCTCATCTGCTGGGGAAGGAGGATCGGTGCGCATTGAAGGATGACGAGGAAACTCTTGGATTCCTCCTTAAGCATTGGGTACAAAGCAAGCTTCCTGGCCTTAGTCCGGCAGAAGCACAAAGATATTCACAGAAAACCTTCCTAGTGTTGACTAGGAAGGGCTCAGATTTCACTTCTACAATTTCAGCAGCAGAGGGTGTGTGTTGGGGGGGGGGGGGGAGGAGGAGGGCAGGGATGGAGTTTTCAAGCCTCCTCTTATTTATTATTCGTTATATAAATATGTACGTTAAATTATTATGTTATTTATGTTATATATATCTACTCACACAGAACCTGAACAAAAAAAGTGACTCTACAAAAGATGAAAATTAAAGTTGCTAAATTTGTTACAGTTCTACAGAATGTTTTTTTTCTACCTAAATTGTTTGGTCTTCTTACATGCACCAGCAACCTGTGTGTTATAAAAACCAGTACACTGATGTCTCATTAATTCTGCCAATGTTATAAGTAGGGATATTTCAATATCACCACAGTCAAACACTTGTACAACTTTATTATTCTGAACAATACTCATTTCAAATTCTCATCTGGGTTTCTTTAAGTACATGTATTTGAATGGGGCTGTCCCACATTAAAACTCTGTGCTGCTGGATTGCTATTCAGCATACAAAATGGATAAAGTAGAAATGCATGAAATTGCATTAGGAGTAAATGTGCTTTCTCTAAATAAACACTCCTAAAAGTAGCTAAAGAAAGCTATCATTTTCTGACTCGACAGATAAAGGGAGCACTGACAGGAGGTTAACAACAGGAGTTTTATCAGCTCCATTACTATAGCAGAACTGACAGAAATGTAAGTGAACAGAGGTAACTCCAGCTCTGTGTCACCAAACCTACCCACCAGATTCTGTCTACAAGTCCAGTTTCCATGCATGTGACCCATTTCCCTTTTTCCCACCCCAGCATAAAAGGACAGCAGAGACAGAATCAGGCCCAGGATTCACTTTTAACCCCAAGAATCACCCAATTAACTTTGACATCCCAAGCTGAGTTTACCAGAGGACAAAGAAAATTCCTATCATTCCTTGAGCTTCTGCATTCAGCCTATTTGTCAGAGAAATCCTACAACTAACCTACAGCCCAACAAGCCTTTTTACTATGATAAAGTTGAATTTAATGCAATTCCTCAGCTGTCCATTTCATCTCTTTCTGGCATTCTTCCCAAGTAAGTCCACAAGTCAGAAACTCTCAAGACTAATTTCTAGTTTTGCAGAGATGCTTTGCTAGAATGACAGGTGTGCAGAACTGCTGCAAAATTCCTATGTCTGTAATAACCACTGAGACATTTAATAAGCCAAAATAAACACAAATGCAAACAACTAGTGCTTGGGAGGACAATTCATCTTTAGAGGCTCATTTGTGCTATGTTAAGCTCAACAGGATCCTTATCCCTATTCAGTTCTCTTTTAACACCTAAAATAAATTGGAAAAGCATGAATATGTCCTCATAACAGATAGAAAGAAAATTAATGATAAAATCTTCACCATTGTTTTGCTCTGAAGTCAACTGACAGAATACAGTATTAAAAAAATAGGACTCTTATGAAAGACTGAAGAGCAGTACAGTGAGCACAAATACGTGAATATTATTTTTCCTTAATTCTACAGAATACTATTAAATACTGAATGACAACACATGGCAAAAAGGAAAGTATCAAAAAAAAAAAAAAGAGTAGAATTACACTCATTCAACAAAACGTAATGCAGTAAAATACTCTTTGATACTGATATACATATTTCCTATATTGAAGCTGTCAGTTTCAAAACTTAGCTATACTGACTGCTTCTAATTTTATCCCTTATGATCAACCAAATTATAGAAGATAAACTAAGTAATAGGCCCAGATAGTAAATACATACACACATACCTGCAATTTAGCTTTAAGAAAATATTTTGCTCTGACATGCTGTTCCAGTATCAATCAAGAGCTTTCTAGTCTCCTATTTCCATGTGTATAAAAATAAATATAATCTTAGAAACCTTGCCTTAAAAGTTACCTTCCAGTATTATTGGAAGCCATCTCACACTAGCCATAAAGTAGGAAAAACAAAACAAAAAAACTCATGAAAAATGTGAATGCTAGGCACTCTGAGAATCTAGAAAAGCAAAGAAACATGCACCATACAGAAATTGGAGGAATAATATTCTTCTAAGGTAATTTAGACAGGACTTGTTTTCCCTGTGTTATACACGTACCCATATTGTTGTGTATGTTTAAAAGACATCATGCATACCGTACATCAAGCTCTCTGATTTTAGAAATCAGTAGCTGTGCACAGATAGCAGAAAGGGAAACCTATGCATAAAAAAGATATAATCAAGGTAAATGGCAGGAAAAGAAAATTATCCTTTTCCAAACATGTAACAGCATAGCAACTCTGACAGAGTGCATGGTCTTTACTGAAGAATAACACCTGAATTTGATTTCTGAGCCAAACTAATTTCAAGGAAAGTAGAGAATCTCAGCAATACTGCCTTTTTCGCAATCTCTCTCCAGTCCAATTTAGTCTCAAAATGGGAGGCACTGCATTTTAATTAAGGAAATAAAGATATTCCAAGTATGACTACAATCCACAAAGATCTATGTTATAACAGATTTATAACAAAGCCTTTTTTCCCAAGGATAAAAAAAAATCCCAGTAGTTTTTCCTGCTTTATATCAACAGTACAGAATGAAAACTACTTCATAGTACCAAGTTTCATGCAAAGACTACATAAACTTCCTACAAATGTACTGATTCCCTGTGCTCTGTGATCTCTAATTGTTTTCATCCAAGCGCACCTTCAGCTACGTTTTCAACCATTTCCTTTCTCTTTAGGTCAATGCAGACAATATAACAATAGCTCAGTTTTCAAGGCAGCCCCCGTGTAAATTTGAGTACAACAAAAAGCAGGTGTGCTGGGATTGAATCATAATCTCACTGTAAATCAAGAGAAGCTACGCTTGCAAGAAGCCAGGTACTCCAAATGCCTACTATCACAGAAAACATCAATATGAGTACTTTCATCCCTGCTCCTAAAAGGCATTTACAGATACCACACAGCTGTTTCTTAAACTACACTATTAACCAAATTGAAGGCTGACAGAACTGAAGCAACTTAAGCAGGCTCAAGACAATGTTTTTATTCTCCAGTACACACCACACACAGATCAAATGAACTGCTGTCACTCATCAGTCCTGCATCTCTTCCTTACCATGTCTTCAAACACTGTGAGCATCCCTAGAAAACTATTCAGTATAAACGCAATTGACCTGGGAGACTGATGCAGTGGCTGGATGACACTAGCTATTGTATTGTGCAAGAAATACTACATTTTGAACCATGAAGCACTGTCTTGACTTCAGTGTTGCCTGTTCTGTAAAGATTACAACACTATGACACAAAGTTAAGCTACTCTGGATGGATTCCATGGCCTAAACCAAGCCTTGATATCCATCTGCTACTCAGGATGGGTTCTGTGGCCCAAACAAGGTCTTGACTGCCACCTGAGCAGCTCCCTAGGTCCAGCAGACATACCAGGAGACCCCAACAGACACCTATCCTCTCAGAGCAGTAGTTGAGGCCAGACAAACCATCCAACTGGCCAGTCCATAGCCTGGGAGCAGGAAAATGAACTCTACACTCCATTGCTAAGTTTCTAGCTCACCTCCCAGTTCTGTGCTCACCAGCTCGTAAGCAGTTACGTTTGCATTCAGTTTCAAGAATACCAGTAATCTCTGAGGTCAAAAAATGGGATGTTCGGTGGAAAAGTTGTGCCTAAACAAAAACGTTCTCAAGATGAAGCTTTAAGAACCATGGCCTTTGAGCCCTCGCTGCTCTGCTCCTGCTGACCTTGTGAAACACTGGCAAGATGAACTAATGTGCAGAAACGCTAAGCATAAGAGCTGAGATTCATTTGCAGAATCTGACTTTCAGCAGAAGGTACAATATATGTAATAAAAAGGATAAATACAAGGGGATGAAGAACTGATTCATTTAGTCCTGCAAAGAAAATACCGGGAAGCCAGTTCCTCATTCTGCCACAGCCTCTCATTTGAAGGCAGAAAGGCAGGAAAAACTGGCTATAAAAATTCTGATTTCACAGAGGCTTCCACGAAGGGGAGTCATAGGGAAGCACAACACACTTGATACATTCGCACTGTGGCACACTATTCAACAAAGAACCAAAACAGTGTGCTAGGGACAAGCTCCTGAAGATTTCCAAAATGCATCACAAGAAACTGCCTTTGCTCTATGCATTGCTCCTCAGCCAAGAAGAAGCAATAATTTATTGCACATCTGGACATCCCCTTAAAGTGGGAATTGACTAACCTTTCTTCAAAGATGCTTATATCAAACTTTCACTTAAGCAGATAGTCCCGTGTGCTTATGCCAGGCTTTGCTATAAGATTATTATATTCTGAAGAACAGTATTTCTGTCCTAGGACAGCGCAGTAGTATTTGAATCCTTTTCCCAGCAGCATATTTTGAAGGTACAGTGTGTTCCCAGGACACCACATGTCAATGCACTTGTATCGTCTCACAATTAGCTGTAATTACTATATGATGGTTTCCAGACTTAAGCGTAGTTAACCATTAACCTGTGTTTGCAGACTGTATTTGCTGAACAGCATGGCATACTCTTTAATTCCCCAAAGCTATGTCATCGTTCAGCTATAGACCTTATCAGAGTGGTGAACTGAAACAGTTTTTGCAGAGGTGAGGAGGAGGAGGGTAGGGGAGAAGGTCACAGATATCTAGCTATTACTTAAACATTACTTAAACTTAAACCAAAAATGTCAGTTTTAAGACTTCAAGGAAGAAAACAAACAAGGAGACTGCCAGTTTTTGTGCTTTCTAAACAAAACTCTCAAACCTGCAGTCGCAGTTCTTATGCATATACAAGAGAAAGGGGAATCAAGACAGTTGTTCAAGCTTTCAGTTGCATTTCCTCACTATGCCTGATCTGCCACATCTGTGAGGAAAAACAAAACAAAAGGCACTCTGAGTCTCCAGCACAGTATAACTGTAAGTGTAGTTGTTTCCCCAACAACAGTGACTACATTGTTAACTCTTTTATACAGACAGATCTGTAAGGCCTTAAGAATAAGATTCAGCAGTTGTGAAAAAATACAACAACATAAAGAATACTGTATTCAGTACTTATTAACCATTCTAGTCAACAGAATGCCAAGGACAACTGCAGAATTCTTGTACACCAAAAAGTTATTTCTCTTGAATTCACTTTTTTTTCTTTTTTATTAATAACACTTACTAGGTTTGTGCACCCACATCTATGGGACTTGCCCTACGTTATGTTTGAAACTGAGGCATTACAGATTTCTGCCAACTTCAAACATAGCATTCGATACACAAATCTACTGTGAGATGAATTCAGATACCCTGCCAATCACACATGTGATGTCCATTATATTCAAATAAGCATCAAGTACTATATTTGAAGTTTGCTTTGCTTTTCATTTGAGAGGGAAAGAAACAAAAAGGATTTCAGAATTCAGAATAAACATCACCCAATTGCTATCAGAACTCCACTTCCACACAGGACTTGCAACAGACCATCTCAGGCTGCAAGAGCCCTGCTGCACACTGTCCATCTCCCTGGAAACTACACCTACAACTTTCACCTGATGCCACAACAACTGAGCTCGAGAAAGACTGCTGGCTGCCGACTTGGCAGTGTGAGGAGTTCCTCAGAGGTCTCCAGAACTGCTGTGTGTGAAGCTGCTGCTGAAGTCCCAGCTGGGGAAACAAGCTTTGTCATAAACTTCGTTCTGCTCCTCACTGCACAAGCATGAGTCATCTCGTCCAGCAAGATGCACTGGCACAGCCCATAAACAGATTGTTTAGTAACAAATGACCTGGAAATGCTATGTTGGGATGGAGCCAGACTGAGATTATGAATGACATCAAAGGATTTCTCAATAAAGCAGTGAAATTATCACCACTGTCATCTGAAAACGAGGTATCAGTACTAACAGCAGCTATTTAAATATTCCAGCAAGTTTCCCAGCAAGTTTTGGGGTTTTTTTAGTAGGAAGTTTTTCACTAAGGGTAGTGACACACTGGAACAGGTTGCCCAAGGAGGTTGTGGATGCCCCATCACTGGAGGCATTCAAGGCCAGGCTGGATGTGGCTCTGGGCAGCCTGGTCTGGTGGTTGGCGACCCTGGACATAGCAGGGGAGTTGAAAATACATGATCTTTGCGGTCCTTTTCAATCCAGGCCATTCTGTGATTCTATGGTTCCCATTCTGAGGGCCAGGAAGGGTGAAGAAGATGGAAGGAGTGCAGTTGGGGTGGACTTCTGATGCAGCCTCGGTGGTCTAAGCAGATCCTACACAATGCACTATGACAGGCTTTTACGCCAAATCCAATTCTCAGCAGTACAAAAAAAAGCATTCATCTTAAAGCAGCTTTGGAAGAATGAGGAAATCTAATCCTAGAGGGAACCCTCATGCCCGCGTACAATAGAAATCCCACCCACACCAAAACAATTTTCTGGATGCACATCAGAGAGCATATGCATTTCAGAACAAATGCTAAAATTACTCAACTCAGACCTGTGTCAACACTGACACTGGGGAATGAAACCTGGCTTCCAAATCTGACACTGGGAAAGGCTCCAATTGTCAGAAACTTCATAAAAGCACTAATGCAATGATACCTGCAGTTAAGATTGTTGCCATGCAGATACGGAACTTTACAAAATACAAGGTGAAGGCATAAATATATCAGTGTTTGTTGATGTTTTAATTAAAAGTTTTGAAAGCTTTTGCTTCAAGATGCACACAGCTGACAGTTATTTAATATAGCACATAAATGAAAAAGGCAAACTTCTGCTAGGCCATTTGCAAAGAATGCCTCCAAGTGGATTTCAAGCTTATAATTAAATCTCATTTCATAATAAACGAGAGGAATGCTATTGGAAGCGTGTAGGAAATAGTCAAAATTTTACTCAGTCCCAAACCAGTAACTTCTACAAGTCAAATTACTGTACAACAGAGTCTTAAAATTCTCCCCTTTATTCAAAATGAGAAGTTTGGGAAGTTAAGGGAAGTTATTCTCCTTGGTTTTGTTTCTAGCAAACACAACGCAGTTGACTGAGCTGAGACAGATAATGACATTCTCAGCGCTTGCTTCCCCTGGTCTTTGCATAACAAGGCCTTACATCACATTACTTGCAGTACCTGCTTCTAAAGTATGCCAGTTGAAGAACTACCACACTCAGGGTTTAACAAATGAAATACCACAAAATGCCTGGCTATTCTGTCAGCCCACTGACAAAAGAGGAAGGAGGGAGGAGAGGTAAGCGCACAGCAGGCTGTCAGCTCAAGGACCGCAAGAGGAAGGCAGCTTTCCCTCCCTGCTCTCAGTGCTGCAGACTGACTCAGCTCCGCTGCTTGGCAGTGGACATTCAGCACAACGCACCACTGTCACCGCTGCTCTGGGCCGTGGCAGCCCAGCTCACCCCTGAAAGGCCAGATGCCCTGGAAGCCAATAACCTGTGCACATCCCTGCACGTCATCCAGGGCCAGGGGGAATTCAAAGGAGGAGATATGGGAGATACAAATGGCACACACATACATGCATGAATGTCTCTTCCTTTACACAGCTCTAAACAAAATTAAGCTGCTCATGTCGTTTTACTGCCACATTAGCTCAAACATATTAAATTCCCAATTCATCTTATTTGCCTCACTTTCTTCCATACTAAATGCTGCCTTCTATTCCTATCCATAAAGATCACTGACAGCAACAGGAAAAGTAGTGTTAATCCAACAGTAAAACACTCAGGAGTGAGAATTTAACAGGAACTAAAGAATTACCTGTTTTTTTTTTTTTTTTTTTACCTTTTTTTCTTCAATTTTACTAGTCTTATATTAACATGCTGCAGCATAATTACTTAACCATTTTATTTCTTTTGCTGCATGTAAAAGATTAAGGAACTGAATTCGCAGAATCACAGAGACTGGAAGAGACTTCTGGAAATCATCAAGTCCAGCTCTCCTGCTAAAGAAGGTTCGCTCATACCACATAACTAAAGAGATGAAGGAACTGATATTTTGGTGGTCAGTTTCCTCTCTAGCCATGCCCATGAATCTTGGCCCTTCAATTAAGCCAAGCAAGGAATCTCCTCAGGACTATGGCTTACAAGTATAATAGAGGAAAATATGAAAATCTCAAAGCAAATTAAACAGAACATTCAGTGTAACAACTGTGTAACAAATAAAATCAAAGAGCAGCAGCAAAAATGATGGTAGTGATTTGAACAAACACCAAAACCTGATTTCCTTATTTCGG
This sequence comes from Meleagris gallopavo, assembly GCF_905368555.1. Classification (NCBI taxonomy): domain Eukaryota; kingdom Metazoa; phylum Chordata; class Aves; order Galliformes; family Phasianidae; genus Meleagris; species Meleagris gallopavo. The sequence continues at coordinate 85,843,157 of NC_139404.1, read as the reverse complement.
TATTTCTCCTCAGTCTTATCGTACTTGATTTACAGATAATTCCTTTAGTTTAACTTATGGGACGGTATGCCTTTGGACAGGTATGAAATTGCTGTTCTGTGATAGCACAGCTCTTAAACTTACAAATCCCAAGGTATAGGTTATGGGGGAGAAAAGAAGGCGAGTAGGAAGGGAGGAATGTCTATGCACATATGCCTAGGTATATCTACTTTTAAGTGTGAGAAACAGAGAGGACATTAGACTGTACATAAAGAACTGCATGTATGCACGTACATATCTTACACACATACCTAGAAAGCTACCAAAAAGCTGTTATGTAGCATTTATGCCCAAAGAACAAGCCCCCAACATAATGCTGTGTAAACAAGTCTTAAAAGGGACACTGGTTTGTACAAAGAAAAATCTGTTCCTGGTTTGCAAAGACAATTCAGACTTACATCTCTGGAGCTAATTTGGAAAGGGTTTGGGGCTTATCACCAAGACTTAAATATATAAAAGTAAAAAGGGAAAGCTTCAGTTGAAGAAAACTTACAAATATGATAGAAAGGGCTGATGTGTATGACCTGTTCTGAAGAGTAGTAAAACCAATTACACATTAAGAGCGTATAAAACCAGTACTGGTGCTATCCTTACAGTGAACACTGCAGTTCTGACAACTTTAAAGAAAATACTAAGTCTTCACAGATTGAGATATGGTTCAGAGTCTCACCTCAACAGGATTATTGGCTGGCAAAAACAATTTGGGAAAAATAAATAACCAGTTATACATATTACCGTTTTATCCTGCACATACTTTGCAACAGAATCTGGTGATATTTAATGGCAAGTAATTCATTGTTACACCTCAGAAACAAAAGTGGCTACAAGAGAAGCACATAGAGCAACAGCAGTACCACCTCATCACCTAATTAGTTTGAAAAATCATAGAAACATAGAATGATTTGGGTTGGAAGGGACCCTTAAGATCATCTAGTTCCAACCAGCTGCTATAGGCAGGGACACCTCCCACTAGAGGAGGTTGCTCAAAGCCCCAGCCAGTCTGGCCTTAAATGCTTCCAGGGAGGGGGCATTCACAAACTCTCCTGGCAACCTGTTCCAGTGTCTCACCACCCTCACAGTAAAGAATTTCTTCCTAATATCTAGTCTAAATCTACCCTCTTCCAGTTTAAAGCCATTTCCCCTCGCCCTGTCTAGGCTAGGCTGGGAAGGGAGCAGAGGGGAAAGCAACTACGTCCTTACTACAGACATTAGCAAAACATATTTATGGAACTGAAGCCTGAGGGATTCTGTCTTTAGATGACAGGAAGATTATTTAATCCCAGGCACTTCAGGGAGAGTGGCCTCTCTGAGCACACAGGGAAATCTGAAGGGAGCTTATGGAAATTCTGCCTGGGCCTGAATTTCTAACAGTTTGACCATCCTTTCTTCTTTATTTTTCTTCCCCTCCTTTCCAGCTCAGCTAATTTCCATCCATCTGGAATATGCAAAGATGGTTATGCCATAAGAAGATGATGGTTTGCAATGAGGTCTGGAGCTCTGCCAAAGTACTGAACAACAAACCTCACAAATCTGCGATTACTGACGGTACCTAATTCAACTCCAACTTAAAAAAAACCAACAACGCACAAGCAAGAAAAAACCAACATCACGTTAACACTTCCTGCAACGGAGAGATGCAGAGCCCCTCTATCCCAGCACACCTCACTCAGCCCAGGCAGAGTGAGCCCCTCCTGCATCCCCAGCAGCAGGCCAAAGGAGGCATCTAGTGGCCGGGAGCAATTCCTGCAGCCTCCCCAAGCCCTGAGTTCGGGCCTTCATTTCTGAGCTCCTAAAGCCACTGCAATCTGCAGGTGGGGCTTCACCACGAGACACAAGTGTATGACAGCAACACGTCCCCAGCACTCATTTTCCCCGTGTTCAGTGCTAATGTTCTTAATGCTCCATCGCTGTCAGTTACCTGCCTTGCGACCAGCCTCAAGGCCAAACTTAGGTTCTTTGCTTCATAAATACTCTTGGGAACTTGTGCCATTTCCAATCAGTATGTAGTTCACTATCCTTCACCAGACAAACAAACAGTGCAGGTTAAAGGGATTTTCTAACTAGTGCAGCTACAGATGTGGGTCACCCAATTTAGGTAATGGTCTTGACCAATGAGTAAAGCAGGAGAACAGCATGCTACTCACCTTCCCCAGCTCTGATCCCTACTCTGCCTCAAATCCATTGCATTGGTTTGGGCAAAGCAATGAAGTGATTAAGGAAGGCATCCGTCATAGAAAAGGTACCTGCAAGTAGTGCACAAAACTAACTAAAGCCATAAATGCACAAACCGAGTATTTGAAGCATGATTTAAAATAAAACATAGATAAATAGTATTAAAAACCCATAAAAACCTGATTATTAACCTTCATGAAGGTTTGTAATGCCTTCTCAATTCTCACCTCTCCGGTCAGGTAAGTGCCTGAAATTTAAGGCACTACAGTTTTATTAGAAAAACTCCAATATTCCTCCCTCAGAAGAACAGCAGCATTAACCAGAACATACACATTAAAAAAAAAAAAAAAAAAAAAAAAAAAAAAGGGGGAAAAAAACCCAGCATATCCTTATTGCTTTTCAGATAAATATTTTAGCTTGAAACAAACCAGGACTCCTATTCATCTTTGTTATTCCGCACTTATCTTTGCTATCTGCCCTGTGACAGAATCATGGGCACATGATCAAAATCTTAAATTTTTTTCTTGTTTCTGGAAATCACCTTGCTGCAACAATAACATTGCAGGCTCTGGAAGAAAGCGCTGCCACTGTTTCCTCAGAGAGAACAGAGGAAGACTGAAGTTTGCTATTTACAATCTTTTAATGTAAATGCTTGCCCTCTTGCTCAGAGATTAATCTACTGCAGTGAACATTCTGCGTTAAATACCCTCCACACCATTTTCTAACACTGCCACACAACCTTTGCATTTGCTGCATTACAGCTTACTCTCTGCAGCCACAGCCCTGCCAAAGAAATCAGGAACTAGAGCTTCTTCATATCTCTCCTGGACAAGGCAGAGGGCCTCCTGAAGTTCACGCTCAGTCTCCTTGTGATATGCAGCCTCCATCTGCCCCAGCCACCCCAGTCAGAAAGGTGTCACCTAGTTTTCTTCATCAATCCTATCAACCACTTGGTAATTCAAGTGAAAAGACCTATAAAAGTTCAAATTATCAGTATGGAACTGTGAAGGAGCTCTATGTCAAACTGCAGCTGACAGGAGATAACAGACAGGAGATACCACAATTATACCAACAGGTAAACAAGAAAATTTGGCCTTGTGGTTCTAGTCAGGGTTGAAGGAAGCTTCCTTCAGAACAAGTAGCAGCAAGGTAGTGTTTAAAACCAGTATTTAGCTTAGCCTCCTTCTGACCCCCACATACAGCATCTGTCTCACCTGTTCACTGGTCTAACAAATCGAGCGTTGGCCAGACGCTCACTACATGCAGGGGTCTTGGAGAAGAAAGGTAATTTTTGGCTGAAAGGTGGGAAATCACCAAGATCTGCCTCTTGCCATTTGTCGCTCTGGGGCTGAGTCATGGTGATGCATGGAAGCTAGAAAACAATTCTGCAGCAGAACTGCAATTTCACTGCAGGACTACTGAAGTGTACTGTATCAGGCCAAGTCATGCTTCCCTACCTCACACCAGTAAAACCATGCGTAAGATCAGTGAGGAGCAGTGAAAGTATTTCAAGCCCACTTTCTCCTACTTCTGCAAAATAAATGCACACATAATTTTATACTTATCCATGTTTTTGTGTATGCATATAGACTTTTTTTCTTTTTTGAAAGAAAAAAACAAACACCAACACAGCAGGTTGGCTTGCAAAGTAGCCACACGGAAATGTAACACTAGAATAAAAAGACCAATTGCAGAAGTAATACAGAAGCCACTCTCCAAGTACCTACCTTCCTTCACACATGGAAACTGAAGTGCAAAGATCTTTCTGACACTTCTACTTCTTAATCCAAAGATTAAAACATGGCTGTATGTGGATAGAATTGCAAACACCTGGTAAGACTTCTCTTTAATGAAAAATTTCTTATATTGATTGTTCCAAAGGAAGGTTGCAATCCTTCTTACCACAGACTACCTTGCAGCTCTGCTTAGCAGAGTAACTGCCACCCTACTTAGGGATGTTGCACATACCGAACATACTATATTCCTCTTATAGAGATGACATAAATTTCCAATATTCTTTCCAAGTATGATTCAAGAAGGCTGGCAATCTTAAGACAAACACATTACTGACTGAAGCCTAAGCATCTCAAGATGAGCTCTCTTTGTGCATTTGTTACTCAGCAGAAATCACTTCAATGATATCAGTTATCAGATGTCGTTCTCAAAGGGCACTGATCTAGTGCCATTCCTCAGCTTGTTGGCCTGCAACACAAGCTGAAATACCTCTCAAAGATGATCACAGCAGAGGATTTATCTGATTTTACATGAATTTGTCAATCCATGTTGCAGGAAGTTTAATCAGAAGCAACACTGCAAATTACTAGTAATATTTTAAAAATACTCACTGTCTCTGAAAACTCAGCTCTTTCTCCTCTGCATAACCACTGTTTCACCAATGCATCAATTTGCATGTCTCATCTCAGCAGGCATCCACCTGGCAAGAGATGTCATTCCTGCAGCAAATTTTTCCAGGTAGAGACTGAGAATTACCAGAGCTTATTGAAAACTGTTAAAGACTCAAAAGGACATTCAGTAGAAGCCCATCATCTCTCTAAAAGTCTCTACCACAGCCTTACCCACTTGAAATATAAACCAGGGACAACAAAAGAGTAGTGAAAACCTCAGACATAGTGCTCAAAAAAAAAAAAATTAAAAAAGTAAAAAATTGATTATCAAAGCCTGGCTGCCTTCATACAACCTTACAGTAACAGAAAACAGCTTAAACCCAAGGAACTGTGTATTGGCCCTGAATAACCAGAACCTACTTCTTGAGCAAGTTCCACCAGCACAGGAAATAGTACTGGTGACTGAGATAGTTGTCAGTTCACACAGGCCGTGATGGAACTTGTCTGCATTTGCACCTGAGCAACTCCCGGGCATTTACACGCCTTCTTTTATTTCCCAGTTACCCCACGTACCAACAAGCTGCAAGGGGCATCAACAGTTACAAGAAGAAAGTAGTTTAGCAGAGCGTGGAGCATTTAGCTACATTACCATCACTTTAAAAACATGCATTCTCGTTGCCAGCTGGGAACAGGAAAACTCAATTAAATTATTTTCACTTCTCTTACGAACAGTTTCACTTTTGAATTGCTAGTTTGGGAAACAAATGTTTCGCTTGAACATCGGCATAAAGATACCACTTCAATTTGAAAACATTTTAACCTCCCCATGTGATAAAAAACACTTCATATTGGAATAACTATGTAACAGATGAAAGGGGAGGGATCCATTTTGAGTATCTCTGCTCTGCAGTTGATTGAGCTCACTTTAGTTAGAAACGCACACAACGGTTCTGGCAGAATTGTTTGGGGTGACTATTGGAAGGAAGACATAAATAAATAGTCGTTTTCTTCATAATCACATTTCACATCCTAAAACCCTCTCTCAGATTGTTCCAGGGTTTCCCCTCAGCTTAGCTGGTCATCAGGAAGATGGACTACATCCCACAGCAGCACAGCGCACCAGGCTGGAGGCCAATCCTGCCCCTAGTGCAGGCTGCTGCCAGCATCCTTTGCCTGTGCTGATACTAGCACTACAATGTCAGCAATGCCTCTTGTTACTGCCCTACTGGGCATCATCCCCCATCTCCCCACCAGCAAAAACAGGCATTCGCAGCATCCCAATAAAAGCGCACGTGCATCACATCCTGAAGTGCCAGGTACTTCAGATTTTGGTGCAAGTGGAAGAATAGAGATGACAGTTTCAACTCTCAACTCTACTGGGAGCAACTTCCAACCAAAACAAACATCAATCCTTTAATCCCCCGTCCACATCCACGAGCGCACATTCCTCTACTTGCATGTAGTCTTGCAGAGGGTAAGACGACTCTGAACAAACCCACGAGCCCACACTAGTGAATCTTAAAATAGGATCTTGAGATGTAACATTTGACTATCCCAGCCAAAACGCAGTCCTGGGGAATTCCCATAGAAATATTTGTTGCAGCTTTTTGCCCTTAACATCTATAACAAAAGCTTGGAAGTCACTAACAAAACTTCCCAAACTCCAAAAAATCACATGCAGGCAACAACAAGCACCCTGCTACTAAAAACAACCAAACACAACATTAAAGAACCAGCCACAGATAGATATTCTTCTTACAGGCCAAGAGAGGAAAAAAACACTTTCTCTTTTGGATATACCCTGCCACTATTCAGGGCCTCAGAGTAACCCACTGCACGAGCATCTCACAGCAACCCTGGGCACACTGGACTTAACAACACCTGAATCTGACAGAAACTGGTATTTTGCATCCAGACGAAGCAACCTTGTTAAATTCACCAATCAACCAAAATCCTACATGATTTATTTACTGATTTATTTTGAGTATAGCATAGTGTACCGTATTATGCTGGGTGACATGGAGGAATGCTATGCAAGGCAGCACCTACTTCAGAAAAGGGAGAAGGATAAAACAGCATCACAACTGAGGCATGCTATCATCAGTATCAGCGACTAGCTGATGCTATCTAGACTGGAAACTATCTTGGCTGCAAAAATAACATTTAAAAGATGCACACATATCCCCAGTTAACAAACAAACAAAGTATATATTGACAGTAGTAGCCAATTTCCAGGGATACCTCCTCTCTTGCATTTTATCTGCCTGCACTTAAGTCTCCTGAGTGACAAACACTGAAGTCAGCTTAAGCCTACTCTGTAGGTGGAAGCAGCCATGACCCTGTCTTGCTTCTACTGTGGTTTGTTCAATCTTTGGTGGACAGAAGTTAAGCTGCCAAACGCCACCAATTTTAACTACAGTCAGTTCTCCATCCCAGTGCATTAAACACTGTGCAGAAACACTAGCATGACAACATGGAGTAGCGTGCTAGCAGCTGAGCTAGAGCTGTTTCTTTCCCTAACTGTGCAGCCATTCAGATGTGATATTTCACTATTACCTCTGTCAAATTAGTTTAATTCACTTCTTCACCAGGGAACTGTAATTCAGACTATTCATTGCATCTTCTATCTGCATTGAAGATGGAGTCAGCATTACACACAGAGTGAACTGAAAGTGAAAAAACCCTGAAGATATAACCCTTGCTCTTCTCTTCACACCTACAAATAGAGAGAACTTTTCATTATCCCTTCAATCTCTCTGACAAGAAAGGGTCAAACTTACAGATATAACAGCCCCATGACCCTTCAGTGCATCCCAAAATAAAGTAACTAGTGACCACAAGCTAACAGAACACCAGCTTGCCAAAATGCAAGAGAGGTAGCAAACAACGTGATCCCGCTTGTGGGCAAGGCTGCCAAATCATTAATAGGCACAGGATTTAGAACCACTGGTAGGAGCCCACAGGTCTGCTGAAACAGGCTGAATTTTTACAGCAGCTTCCCATGCATTAGAATGACAATTCTGACAGTAAGGACAAACTGAGTGAAACAGCACTGCAGTCCAACAGCAGCTGGGCTTGATGCTTGACATCATGCCTGGCAAAATGCGAGTAAAAGCAAGGTAACTCTGGCAAGTAAAAGTTGGGGAAATGGCCCATTTGAAAACTTCAGCAGTTTAACCATATTGATATTCTGAACTACAAAAGCATATCATCTTTCTAACGTGCTGACCACAACCAGAACATAAGGCATCATTAACCACAGTGCTATCCCTCCAAGCCACGACATAACACAGGGTTAATTTCTTGAGCACAAGTCTATAGCAAGAAGGTTTAGAAGCTATGGATTTTCAAAATGCACCGTGGAGTATAACATCCCTGGCGCCTGAAAGCAAACAAAAGATACAGAGCCACACATGACTGGAAACTTCTATCATTACTTCCTAAAATATTCTTCCCCAACAGTCCCAGTGGCAGCCACTGACTGGACAATAAACGAAAACTGTTTTTCCTTTGGCTTTACGTGTTTATCTACAGGTAAGCTGTTACCTTTAAGGCACAAACCTGGTCTAATAATATTCCTCCTTGTCCTGATGAAAGACCACGTTTGTTTCAGTACAAACGTAACTGATAAAGTAAACTCCACATCACAGAAAACAGCTATTCCAGAGGTACGCACTGATCTGGATCAAGAGCACAAGCAATCCTGGCCAGGCCTCAGAGCCTGGGCCGCATCATGTCCTCCACAGGACTCTTCACTTCTTCCTATTGTCCATTGTCACCTGAGGAGCAGTGAGACCTGTGAAGGCAGCACCCAATACCTGGCTGACCTGCACTTGGTAGCACCCAGCTTCTTATAAAGCATCCTCTGCAAAACTGCCCTGGCAGTTTTGTCAGAAGGAACAACGTGGTCCCATTTAAGTGCTGTCATGAAAAGATGGCAAATGAAGGATGCTACGATGCAAAATGAAGAGCAAAATGCCACCTGCTATGGATTTTAGAGCTCCATTAGAAAGCACGCAGGGAATCAGCTCGCCTGTTTAAAAAGCTGAAAGTTGGTTAATAAACCTGTGGTAGTTATATTCTTCACAACTTAAAGAAAAAAAATAAAATAATGGGGAAAAAAAGTATCAATACGGTCTGAAAACATTTTCTGCATGAATCACCCTTTTACTTTTGCTGAGTTATTTTCCAAGCAATGTAATTTTTCTCAGACAACCTGGCCTCCATTCTAAATGATGCTCAGCAGCCTTTTTTTTTCCCTACCTGTAATTTTTATTTCCACACGTTACACGATTAGTTTTATCCCTTTTTGTATACCACATAATTCTAGATCTGTAGACATAACTAAATCAGTGCAAAGTGCCTTTCTGGCACTATTCAACCTATCTGAAGGTTGTGAAAGATCTTGAGCGTTTGTCTACCGTAAGTCATCGAAAGTGAACTTTACCTTCATCATCCACCCTTTATAGCTATATTTGTGCCATACTTATCAACGCTTTTCAGTGAAAGAAAAACAAATTTACACACTATAAACTTTTATTGACCACAGTCCTTTGCTGCAGGGAAGCCCATCACTTCCTGAGCGTACTCTGTTACGCTGACAGCGGGAGCAGCGGCAGCATCTCAACCGGGAGCACAGCGACATTGCTGCTGGTTTCCTGTTACCGAGCCCGGGTGGGTTTCGGCTCCGAGAGCCCCGAACACACACATACACACACACACACGACAGAACTGGCACTCACCTCCCGCGTCCGCCAGGTCACAGGTCTCGCAGGGCAGCGCGGCAGCCCGCCTACCATGCTGCCTTCCCACGTCCGCTACGCAACGCCACGCTATCGCCGCGCTATTGCCCGCCCGGCCGGGCAGCCACCCGTACGAACCAGCTTCAGATTCGGGCAAATCTCGCACTCTTTCAGGGAGGAGAAGCGGCGTCGGGAGGCAGGCGAGCAGCAGGAAGCTGACCTCAGCAGCGCCGGCGGGGCGGAGCGCGGCCCGGGCTCGCTCGCTCCGTGCTCTCTTCTGGCAGCGCGGGCAGACGGCGCGGCCTCGCAGCGTGCCAGCCCAGGGCACGTCACACGGCCGTCCGCCGGCCTCGGGGAGCGCCTCGCCACGGCGCTGCGGAAACGCGACTGGAAACGGAGGAGCCGAACGGCTCGGTAGGTGCCAGCCAGGGAAACGGGCTGGCAGAGGGAAGCCTCAGACGATCATTTAAAGCCTTGCCTTAAGGCCTCTGTGCTGCTGCTGACGGGAGAAGGGAAGCAGGACGGCCAGGCAGTTCGCTCTTTACCGTGTCTTTCCTCTACTTCCTCATCTGCTCAGAGCAGGAGCCTGCCATACACCTTTAATGCACATCTAGGAGATCCCATTCCAGAGGGGAAAGAAACCCGGCAACTTCTAACAAAGCATTTAACGACTACTTGTTTTGTGTTGCTTTTACTTCTTATCCACAGCATTTTGTTTACTTTCTGTCCATTTCAAACTATTTCCTATACTCTGAACTGCAAATCCAGTTCTCTTCAGCAAGCAAGCATAGCTAGCCTGTAGCTTGCAAACACAAAGGAGCAGATGTAAATGATCATCACCTAGCACCTGGCATCTGACTTTCAGCCATCAGTCTGCCACCTAATGCCTTGCTTTTACTTGCACAACCTGAATAAGAACAGAGCAAGGGCCAGGCCCCAACTACCTTAATCTCAATGCCATTTCTGCATTAATGTACATGTAGTTGGGCAGCTACCCACCTTACTCTGCATGTACCGAGATATTGGCTCCAATCCCAGGAGAGCTTAGCTATTCTAATGTAAACTATTAGCACTAAAGTGACGTACCTCTGCTTCCTCAGTAAGGAAACACATGTAGCTTGAAGCCAGAATTATATCAGAACCAGAAATGTAATTTACACACTCATCTGAGCAGATTTAGCGAGTACCAGAACTTAGAATCCACAAGTACTGCAAGGGTGCTGTCCTGGAGGTGGCACGTAGGCAAATCAGCAGGCAAGAACGCAACTTCAGAGAGAAGCAAAAAGATATTCCCAAACCAACATTAGTGCAGCACACTCATCACAGCTATGGGAGTCCACCAGAGACAGAGGGCTCTCCAGGCCATATCCTATCCCAGGCTTACTGTAACTATTTCACAGAAATCATTTCCTACCTCTGCTTTGCAGAATAAATTCTACAGCAGAGAGAAATGTTTATTCTTCACTATTCAAACTGTGATTTGGTTTTGAAAGCACACCGGTCAGTTCCCACAAATATCGGCCTCTGTTGGTAGTGCACTGGCCTCTTCCTCCTGCCTTCACTTCAAATATACATGTACAGTCAAGAGTATTTCAATAGATACCGAAGGCCTCTGGCACTCAACATGACAGGTAATCTGTTCCAGAAACCTAATAAACACCAGAAGAACTTAAAAAAAAAAAAAAAAAAAAAAAAAAAGTTTCTTTAGTAAATAAAAATCATTAGTAATTTATGAGCTCACAGATCACTTAGGCATTGTTGAAGTAAAAAGATACGCTTTCAGTTTATCTTGACTTAGTAACAAACTAAAAACACTCTCATATCATAGAATAATAGAATGGACTGGGTTGAAAAGGAGCACAATGATTACGTAGTTTCAACCCCCCTGCTATGTGCAGGGTCACCAACCAACGCCAACGCTGCCCAGAGCCACATCCAGCCTAGCCTTGAATGCCTCCAGGGATGGGGCATCCACAGCCTCCTTGGGCAACCTCTTCCAGTGTGTCACCACCCACTGTGTGAAAAACTTCCTCCTAATATCTAACCTAAACCTCCCCTGTCTCAGTTTAAGACCATTCCCTCTTGTCCTATCAGTATCCACCCTTGTAAACAGCCGTTCCCCCTCCTGTTTATACGCTCCTTTCAAATACTGGAAGGCCACAATTAGGTCTCCGAAGAGCCTCTTATCCTGTAAACAACTGGTGTCTGTAAACAACTTGCTATTGCTTGTTTTGCAAACCATTTTTTAAGTGTTCTGGAAGACCCTCCTCTATCAATACAGCTCAGGCTTTTACTACTGAAAGAGTCTTATCCTTAAGACAACAGGTCATACAACAAAAAAAAGCTGGAGAAACACCAGCTGAAGTATTACGTTGTTTTCAATATAGAAAGCTCCATTTTGTTTTTAAACTGTCTTTTTACGTAAGAAATTTCCTTGAGAAGCTAAAGCAGCATCTGCTTGTACGTCCAAATAATTATTTCTCTGCATCTTTGCCCATCCCAGATTGCCTTGACTGAGGTCATCAAAATAACAAATACATTTTAAATCAAAGTTCACCACTTGTAGGATTTCAGGACCAAGACTGTAAAAGTCATCTCAAAGTTAAACAGTTTGTGTTTAACACTACCAAACACTTTGACTTCTGTCATTGTCTTTGCTGGCTAGTATTACTATCCTATCCAGAGGACTCTTTCTTCAGACATGGCATTAGATCAGCAATTTTTATGCTGCAGTCATTATTTTCTATGGGGTCTGTAAAAATAATTAAGAAGACAATTCCTGTGCTGGATACCTCATAAAAGAATTTAAGCCTGTCATATATTTACTGGCTCTTTTTTTTTTTTCCTCCAGTGTTTTCAAAGCAATAAAAATGTGAAACCTTACAACCTTAAATTGTGTCATTTTTTTTCTTGCAGGGAGAGCATAAGATTTTGAAAACTTGTAAATTGTCATTGAAAGGAATGATACAGACATCCTGTATCTACTAGTCAGAATAAAAACCCATCTGAGAAAGCAGTCATAATATAGGAAGTAGCAAGTTGTATGTGCTCTTGTGCATTCAACTCATATGCTCTTAGAAACTCATACACCCTCAAACAAGTAGTCGTTCTATATGATTCCACTATTAACTTAAAGTTTTATATTACTTGAACGACAGTTGTCAAAATTCACTTGCATTTGATAATTTCTCAGCTCTAATTTCAATTTCCCACTCCTAAGTTAAAGGCAGGTAAGGCTTAGGCATCAAATTATCTCTGTATTTGTTAACAAATGACTAAAACAAAAAAGCAATAAAATAGAGGTAGTTTGGTCACAAGTTTACTGCTCCATCAATACTTCTCCTGAGCTGAAAAGATGGCTTGCCATGGCCTGTTATTCTGCCACTTTATAAGCACTAAAATTACTTTGACAGGAAGATGGAGAAGACTTGATAAAAGAAGATTCAAAAAGGAAAGTATAAAACTGATGGATCTTGTATGGTTGAAAGTTTTCTTCTGCTAACCAGGAAGGAAATATAACAGCGAAGAGGAACAAACAAAGATTAAGAGTGTATGTATAAAATGCTTAAAAACATAATCTGGAAGTGACCATCAGTTAAGAAGTACAAGAGTCTTATAATTCTCTGATTAATCACGTTTGCAATATGAGTTATCCTGGCCTCCTATAAAATTCACATGAGAGTTGTGTTCACGTATACACGCAGAGTTTGCAGTAATATCAATAAATTATGATCTTCACTGAAGCTCCACATTTTATCCCAGTATCATGAAGAAATACAATATTAATCACTAATTCTAAACAAACTCACTACTCAATTTGAAATGGATACAATTTCCCAGTCCAACACTTACTTACATCGTTCTGCAATACTGCATGGTTCATATAACATCAACAGACAATGAATTCAGCTGCATTCATAAAGCATCCCAAAAAACACCATCAACAACTTGTTTATTCAGAAACAGCAGAATTACCAGCTTAATGACTCCTGAAATCTAGCATTGCTTGGAAGTTTTATCAAATATTTTCACATATGCACATGTACACACAAAAGCTTTCTAAGCTACGTAGTATACTGACAGCACGCATGCAACAGCATAGCTGCATCACCAGGAAGCCTCTTCCCCATTACATGCTACGCACACTCACAAGTGTCAGAACAACTTCAGGTACAAATATCACATATACATAAAGCATTAAATACCAAAGCCCAAAATCCTACCACCAGTAGCACGCTTTTTCTTCTCCACCTTCCCCCACATCATTATTTCAAGAGGAGAAATCCCTGTTCCCCTCTGCCATGCAGAAGGCATCAGAATATTCCGGACAATATGGGAAAACAAAATCCTAATGTCTGTCCCCTCTTCAGCTTTATTACAATGATCTGGGGAATTTTAGAGATGCAGAAGTTTACTCCTCACAATGTAAGAGCACGTATTACCTGCAAGCACAAAACCCCCACAACTCCAACTTGAAAGTTCCTTATAATTAAGAAGGTTTTGTCTTGTTTTGCCTTCTAAATAGTTAAGTAAATAAAAAGTTGCTCTTTATAAGATTAAAATGCAAAATAGACTTCTGGAGAGAAAACAGCATTAGTAGCATCTTCCACATCTTTGAGATCTCCAATCAAACACTATTTTTATTAGAAAAGATATACTTACTCTTTTTTTAAAAACAAGAAAATCTGCTTTCTGTTCAAGGTGTGCTGTTGCAATTCTCTAAGCATACTCTTAAAAGAGATACAGAGACTCAAAGAACAGCAAAGAAAGCTATTTAACTCCACTAACTTGAATTAAGTTTGAGGCTTCCTATCTTTCCTCCTAAATGGAAAGCTAATTGTGATAAAGCATCAAGCCCAATACGAAACAGCCACTACACACAACTACTTGTGTGAATGACTTCCTTTAGAGTATGTTTAGTTTTTTTCACAGAATACATTAATGATCAAGATACATACTGTAATCTTTAAAGGAAAAACTTCCTTCAGCCTCACATTTCATTCACTAACTGTGTCATTGAATTCAAATCTTCATGCATTTTAAAACAAATCTCTCAAATCTAAGTTATTTTAATGAAATGCTGGAATACACTGTTGCAGCCTGCATCCTGTAGCCAGACACATGCACTGTGATTCTTTTTAGCCTACAGTATTGGCTTGCCTGAATTTGGCACATATTTGAGTGTTAATTATTAAGACAGTGATCAAGTGCAACACAAGACTTCCAGAGCCAGAGCTATGAGAAATCAGATTTTCTGGTCCCACCAGTACTGCATTTGCCAAAATCCTGAAACCTAGCTTCATGTTGGGCTGTAATCTATGATTCACTGCAGTCAAATCTGATAGAAACCTTACAGAGATGCCTCTAGGCACAGGAAGAAATTAGGGAGCATAGAGGCAAGGTCAAGTACCTAGAGGTGGGCCATCATCTTGCCTCAGCACATCCGGGCAACATTTTCTTCCGTGAATTCACTGCCTGGGATGGCAAGCTGCGTAGCTCAACTAGTGGAGAGACCATTCTCACTCAGTTTCACCAAGAGCAATACCATTCAAGCCTGGAGACATCCTCCCAGTACTTCGACATACAACTGCTTCCTCCCATACAGCCTTGCCTCCTGGCCTGGGGCACCCTTGGCCCTGGCACTGGCCCCTTCACAGCTCTAAGGGCAGCACAAGCATCCTCTTTGTGACAAAACTCCTGTGGTGATGGCCAGCCTGCCCATGGCCACAGGCATCACCACCATGGTGAAGGGCCAGCCACCACAGTGGACTGACAAGATGATCATCACTCATGATGAGGTGAGCAGCCTTCAGCTGCTCTTTTGTTTTCACCAACCTCATGATCATCATGAACAAACTGAACTCCAGGTGTTCCTGCAAAGCCATTAATTAGCCCTGGCTAATAGCAAGCCCTTTAAAAGCAACACAGTAATAAATGCTGCTTACAGTTTCATGCACTAGAGCAGGCATTTGCTTTACCATCTCTCCTGATAATGTCCACTCGTATCCAGAGACCCGACACCAAATCCTGACTTGTGAATCAGAGGCTACCACCTGTTCTTGTTTAATTATGAGTTTCTCTGCATTTCATCAGCATACTGAGTAATTTTTCTCATTCAATCCAAAAATAATAATAAAAAAAGCATTATTCTCTGGTCTGTGGTTATCTTCCCAGTGTTCATGTGGGAATATAAAGTTTAAAAAAATATTCTATTATGCAATAGTTAGCATTACTATATAAAAACACAGAACAGATTACCAACATTCAAAACTGACGTTTTATTTCAAACATGCAAAAAAGCTCCGCAAAACCAATTTTTTTGGAACAAAAGCATCTCTAGTATTTGAGCTATCAAAAGTCATTACGCTATGAAAAGTGCTAACTGATGCACACCTAAACACAGCAAACATCTTCATAAAAGAAAATCACTGTTTTCCTGCACTCAAATCTAAAACACACCTGTGGGACATCACAGAAGAGACAGGTCTCTTCTCATCTCCCCAGCATGAATACAAGGAACACAGATCCCAACCTGGACATTTGCTGCTGCTTATGTAACTTAAGCACAGTAGCTGTATCCATATATTGGCCTTTTCCTTATTCACACTTTCCTTTATTTCAATTGGCAGGAAGAAAAACCACTAATTAAAGCCAGGCCACCTGGTACCAAAAGATGTAATGCCTTACAGACCTACATCCTTGATCTATGCAGGAAAGCAACGCACACTTAAGTTGTTAGGGTAAAATAGTGGCTTTCCAGTGATGTAAATTCTCCTGTTCCTGCATCTGTCCCACACTCCTGAAATTGAATACAGTTTAATAATAATGGCCATTCACACAAAAATTCCACTTTTTTTTCCGTAAGAGAGTGGAAAGAGAATTCTATACACAGTCTTGGAGGATGCTGCTGCTGCAGGATTGCAAGGCCTGGCCCAAGCACACACGCACTAACCAGTTATCACATTGACAGCTTCTTGTCATGTGAATGTACCTAACTTCCTTCAACAAGCTGAAAAATCAACATGATCTGGATAAGCAAATGGTAACACCTCCCAGACACTACACTGACTGGCAAGGCCTAGATGGCTGAGATACATACAGGCAACTAGGCCGCAGCACTGACTTACTTGTACTCCTAAAATATTTCACATACCTTAAGAACTTCAGTCTCTAGTTAGTACATCTGTAAGGAAAGGTGGGAGAGCAGTGTAAAGATTCTACTTTAAGAACTGAATAGTAGTATAGTGGTCCTTCCACGCTTCCCTCACTCCTATAAAACAGGCACTCTGATAGAGGTAATTTACAACAAGTTTGCACTTTCAACAACCACATCAAATCCTAATATCAAAACAAATACCAAGTTAATTGAATAATAATTTCCCAAGGGAAAGTACTGTCTTCAACACCTAGTGCTATAAAAGAAATCCATAAACGGGATTTGCAACTTGCCAGTGTAGGAAAAGCTATTAATGCTGCCTAACTAGACTTTGCTTCTTTTGACATGTTCTCCTTGCATATGGCCCCAGCTGCAGCAGCCCTGAGCACCTAAACCTAATTTAAACCAACCAGCCAGTATGAGGAGAACCAGCCGCAGTAGCCCAGCACTCCATATGCACTAATTCACCCTTACTCAATACAAGTTAAATGAATGAAGACACAGCTCCATGCTATCACTGCCAAACCACTTCTGATTCTTGTTCTACCTTATTTAAAAGCACACTAGGACAACTACAAAACGAAACAGTCTGCAATGTAGACATATCTTGAAGTCTGACATTATGCCAGGTTGGACTTAAAAATCCTACAGTTGAAGAAGATGCTTTTAAGGTAGCAAAGATTTCCTTGACTTTTTGAAAAGACCCCGAGTACTGCACAGTCAGCTCCCTACAAGTCAAAATTCCTCAAATCCAACTATAAAACACACTTGGGAGGGATAGAGAGAATTCTTATCCTTGTTAGTAAATAGGCACTATATTTGCCAATTTTTCCCTGGCTGGACTCCTTAGTTGTGTTGGGCATTTAACAGAGGCCAGCAATGTGCTGCATTCCCAAGGAGTTCATGGAGAAGAGAAAGCACTCAGCACCTCAGTAGGGGATCTAGTGAATGGGATGGCTTCAATTGTCCCTGAATTAACTAAGATCAACAGAACAGTTGAGACATTAAAGACAGAATTTGGCAGATATGGAGAGAAGACTCCAGGTTTCCTGGAAACATATATTTATTCTGGAAAAGCACACATCCTGTGAAGTCTTCTCCACCCCATATCCCTATCTCTCCTAGTAATATTGAGATTAACTTCCAGTTAATTGCTACACAGCAATAGGATCGGTTGCCAAACTGTTCCGTAGCCTTTGTGAGGCTGTCCAGTTTATTGTAACAATTTTAAGTACACCACCAAGCAGAAGTCTCCTGTGACATTTTATTTTTAACTGTTATTTAACTTTTTTTAAATCACAATTGAGATGTACTCCTACTATTCCGTAAGAAGCTACCATTCTGGCCACTAAGATGTTGCTATACACTCTAAAGTCTTTCTCTGTACTGACTGTGATCAAATTACTGTTGCTCTTTCCAACCCTGGTGCTGCCACAACCACCAACTTTTTGTTACTAAGGAAAAGTAACTATCAAACTTGACTTGACCATACGCTCTGAATATGCAGTGGACAAATACGCTCTGCCAAGCCCATCAAGGTTCATAGGGTTGTGGTATACAGGAACAAAACTTTAAAATCTTATTGTACAGCAACACCTTGGCAGCACATGATCTTTTATTTAAAAACTGATTTCTTCCATCATATGTACGTGTAAGTGCACATGGTTTTCCTCCCCTCAGTATTTCAAGTCAGAAGAAGTGATCTGTTGCTTCCCACTGAGTCATTATAGGAACGAGGCATCTCACTGACATGACATTCGTTGTTTCTGAACTTTTTGGTCAAATACAGTAAAGTTTGTTTCAGCAAGCTATAACTGCTTAATAATTCACAGCTGACAGCCAGTCCAATGCTACTGGCATGTAACTGTGCGAACTAAAATTCCTTTCAAACTTAAGGCAGGTGAGGAGCACAACCATTGGAAATGGCACAATTTTCACTTCAAAATAATAAATATCTGAATATCTGAATGCATCCACTAAAATTACTCAGGCTTGTATTTTGGTGAGATAATGAAATATGCTGCCAGTTTACAACAGTTGCTGTGAACATCCATCTCTACATTCCTGTATCCCTGTCATTCAAGCAAGGTGTAGCTATTTTACTGGACCATTTTAGTACATCTTGGTGCAAAAAAAATTAAGTTGCTCCAGGACAGGTTTTAAAGGTTCTTAATTTAAGTTGCTTCTGACACTGTTAAAAATAAAAATAAAAAAAAATTCACACACGAGCTTGTAAAAATATTCAGTTCATCTCAGGTGCCTATTCCAAATATTTCCATCACAAATGCTTACATTATTCTTTTCCTACAGTATAGAAACAAGAAATTTCTTTCTCCTGGGAAGGGAGAAACTGAGATTTCATATAAGAGTTGAACTACTTCCACTCTTAGTTTCTGCCTAATGGTTAAGAAAACTATCTAATCCCATTTTTGCCTTAGCCTTACTGTACATACACATAAATGAGGTTGCCCAAATAACCAAAGATACTTGGCTGATACACAAAAAATGTCCTCATTAAAAAAAAAAAAAAAAAAAAAAAAAAGTAGACGCTGATGTAAAAGAAAATCTCCTAACACAAATCAACAGATTCATAAGTCTCCAAACCAGTTCTCTATGGTCCACTGAGTCAGGGGCAATAGCTTTTCTTCTTAACAGCATTGTTCACTGTTATTTCTGCCAACTAAAATCAAGGAAGTCCAGAGAAATCCATTTTCTAAGGCATGCCGAAGAGATCACTCAACAGTGAGAGACCTAAAACTCAAATGGAAGGAAAAGGAAGAGCAAGTATGAGTATATAACCACAGGGCCCTCAAATCATATCTTTGATGAGAAGACTTACTTGATTAACTCCTTTATTTCATGGTGCTTCTCACATCTCATCACAGAAATGTTTCAAGAGCAAACAGGTAAACGGAAACCAAGTAGAAAAAAAGTGAAACAGGAATGCCAGTGGATTGGGATAGTAGAAAGGGAGGGAACGAATCCCCTGCATTTCAGCCTTATGCACTACATACTGGCCAGCAACCCCACTAATTAGGATGAGTTGTGTTCATGACTTCCAATAATCCCCACACTTGGATATTTTTAATGCTGGTTTGATACTTTGGTTTCCAAAGAAAAACACCTCTATTGTCTCATTAAAGCAGCAGAAATTCTCTTGTACAGTTCCAGATGCTGTGTCTGTCCTCACGATCAACATTCCCACGATGTCAAGATGAGTTTGCAACTAAGAGATGCGTTCTGCCAACTTGTTAAACTGTGAACCTCGTATGGCTGTGAGTTGCTGAAGGGCTTCAAGCCCACTTTCCATTCACAGGAATGATGTGATATTACAAGCAAGGAAGTAGCAGTGAATGAACATGAAGGCCCTTTGTGTTGACACAGTAAGAATGCATAACTTTCATTTTTTCGGAAGGAACATTCTTGAGGCTAGAATCTCATCCATTTGCCTAAACTACTCACAAGCACAAAGCGCGTTTCTGAAGTCTGGTTAATTTGCTCATGATCCAAATGCACACAACTGGTGAAATCAATTCACTACCTTTACGCTCCTTCAGACCACAGCTCACACGTAGCACAGTTAGCTCCTGCCACCTTGTGGGGCTCCGTGAATTTCCCTGAAAGCTTGTTTCAGCAGTGAGTTGGTAAAAAAAAACAACGACAACAAATAAACATTCAGGAATTGGTTTCCTTATGTTTCATCATGGTGAATGTTAAAGTGAAAGAGATTGTGCTGTTCTGAATATTTTCTGGTTCATTATTCCTAGCATTGTTTACAAAGTTGAAGGGCTGGATTTAGTAATCATATGGAGCATGTTTTAAATATTTAAATATCTTTCAAGAATTCTAAGTTTTAGATAGGTTCTTTGCAGATGCATTTAAGTTTAAATGAACACTATGATCAAGTAATTGCCACTATCAGTAAATTTCATGTGTGTGAAAGAGATTCCATGTAGAAATAATGAATTTTAGGCTGAAAATCCTTGCAGTCAAGTGCATTTTTGAAACCTAGTAATCCTATTCTTGTAAGGAATTCTGTATTTGCTCAACTTTTAATACAGCAAAAACATATGTCAAGTTCTCCCAAAAGATCCAGTTCTGTGTGATCACCTTATAGCTGCAACTTGAGCTTCTAATTAGTGTTTCTCCCCTCCTCATTCCCCTTCACCTCTATCACATGCAGAGGACTTAATGAACTACCAAAATTCTGCAAATCCATGAACCTGATCAAGAACCCAATTTAACCTGTTTTTTTGTTTTTTGTTTTTTTTTTTTTAAATTCTCACAGCTCAATAATTTGTCACAAATGTACAGGACTTTTGAAGAGCGTTTCCCTGTCCCACATCTCCACTCAAATACCTTCACTGAACCTAGTGAAGATTTATCATGCCATGTATTTGTTACCAGCTTGTAACGGTTTTATGATTTTTATGATCAGTATTCCACATCGTAACATCATGTAGTGCACTGGGAGTTAAAGAGTTAATACTCCAGTTCT
Organism: Meleagris gallopavo; assembly: GCF_905368555.1. NCBI lineage: Eukaryota > Metazoa > Chordata > Aves > Galliformes > Phasianidae > Meleagris > Meleagris gallopavo. The sequence continues at coordinate 85,822,205 of NC_139404.1, read as the reverse complement.
GTGGATCATGAATAGTTCTGGGTACCTAGTTCTCAGAAGAACTACATATACTACACAGCCCAGAGGACTTTGCATTGTTCTGTTTCCGTTTTCCATCCAGAGTGAAAGATAAAACTGCTTGCAGATTATGAGACGAACTCTCTTTTGCCTTCCTGTTTGTCCCAGCTAGACACCTTCAGCATTAGAGTAAGGCCTTTGGTTTTTTCAACACTCTCTCTCATTTTATTTGATTTATTAGCTTCAATTCTACTTATATTGTATTATATTGTATTATATTGTATTATAGTGTGCTATCCTGCATTCCGATATCTTATTTAGTAAATTAGTTCGTTTCTCCTCAGATTGTTGCCACTGTTTCGTTTTTAGGCCCATCTCCCTACCCTTTTCCCTTTTTTCCCTTTCCTGGGTTGTAGGTCTGTGGGTCTCCCCATCCCATTAGTCACAAAACTGTGCTGGAGTGGCCCATAAACTGTTGACACAGCTGTAGTAAACTGAACTTCTTGGGACTTCCTTTGGTAAGAGGAACAGTGCTTTCTAACATCATAAGCAAACCGTCTTTAGTAAAGGCCTCAATAACTCATAAATAAACTGAAGAACAATGATTACAGATCCATGGCCAAAAAAAGTACAGCAGAAACACCCCTTTCATCCATAAGCATAATGTATTCTGTTAAAGATTGAAGCAATGACAAAATGTCAGTCAGTGCACCAAGTCTGCACAAAAAGATTTATGACTTCACAAGCTTGTGTTTGTCTCCTACAGCTTTGATATTCCTCCCCCATCTTCCCCTACTTTTAAAGTCCTAGTAGTAGCCAGACAATTAATTTACAAGTCCAAGTTCAGAAGCGCCTGTGACAATCTCCGATAACACCCGGCTGAGATTCCCTCTCAGATTGAGTTCTGCCCATGCACTGTGTCTGGACCACATCAAGGCATTACTCATAGCTGTCCTTATGCATTCCTCCTCTGTAGAAAACTCAGGAGAAAGGGAAATCCATGGGGCATCAGGACTGCAGAAGACAAGCTGTGCACCCTAGAAGTGAGATACCAGTGTCACCTACCCTCACTCTGTATATTTGTTGTATCAACATCTCCTTGTTAGGAGCCATTTGGTTCAGCCCCTTCCCTGCTCTGGAGTACCAAGACACCGAACCAGCCTCACTCTAATTGCAGATGTGTATCAAAGGCACCTTCTGACCTTGGCTACAGAGAAAAAAGAACTGTTATTATCTAACACCAGAACAAATTCAGATCCAACGCCACTGCAAGTCTCTCAACACCACCTCAAAGCACTAGAGAAAAACATCGGGACTGTAAGAAACACCAATTCAATGCAAGTAAGTGTTGACAACAATCCTTTCATCTCCATTTTATCTCTCTATCAGTCCTATATTTTGAAATACTAGAAATGCAATAGGAAGATCCGTGCTCGCCTACAAACTCAAAGCACAAACAGGGAGTTGAGCTACTCTACAAGATGGTTGGAAACAGTGACATGACAGTTCTCATAGCCTGACCAAAAGTCTTCTTGGTGAGCCTGAGTTGGCCATGATAATAGCAGAAGCAGACTGAAAAGCATCTGATTATTTCTACTTTTCATTGTTGTCCACAGGTTCTGAACATAGCAGTGATAACTGACCAGTGTTACCAACCAGTATTAATTCTGCTTAAGTCTGTGGGATTCCTAAGGAGCCAGAAGCACCTGGTACAGGTCAAGGAAGCATCGTGGCATGTCTTCATTCTGATTTCTCTCTGAAACAGTAATCCACAACAGTCAGGGTAAGATCTCTGTTACTTTTTCTTGAAATGTTTTTTTCTGCAAAAAACTTTTTGCAAACTTTTGTTGAGAAAATTGTCCAAGCAGTTTTAAGTTACATTATTCAAGTAATAACTAGAAAAAGACCTCACCTCACCACCTCACCACTTACCAATACTATTTTTAATCTATACTCTTACTTATCTCCTTTTGTCAACTGTTTATCCTTATGATTTAAGGAGAAAAGAGGAAAGTTCTGAATGTAATCATCTCTATTTGTTAGAGAAACATCTTTATAAATCTGTCAGGCTATAGAATTTATAAGCTTCTGTAGGTAACAAGCCTTATCAGATTTCCAAGACAAACCTTGCTGCTTTATAAACTGGAATCCACAATCAGAACCATCTTTACCAATTGTTTCTCTGGTGCCAAGCCACAACAGCTTACCCAGAACAGTGCACATGCCCAAGGATGTATGCCAAAACGTTTCAGTGCAGGATCAGGTCTCTATACAATTAGCTGCATGTAAGGCTTCAAGCCTGAAACTGCAGTAGCTCAGGGGACCACTATTTTACAGATGCAGTCGGACTGGGACCTAAAATAACCAAGCACATAAAGATCTCGGTCTTCTCCACAACTGAAGAATTCTTACAGTTGCACTTACAGACACACCCCACAACCAAAAAAAAAAAAAAAAAAAAAAAAAAAAAAAAAAAAGCATTCCCTCTCTCACCCCCCCAAAAAAAAAATTTATTCTGCATTTGTGAAATAAGAAGATGCATATTTATAATTGCAATTCCTTCTCATCTCCCTCAGATGAAAATACTACATAATCCTTTGGGATAAACTCAACAAACGAAAAAAATCAGTCCAAAAAAACCCCTCAAGTTCAGGAACATTTTTTAAAAAAGCCAACAGCTAAAAAACCTGTGCTGACCATAACAGTAAAATAAGGACGGGGAATATAACGTCCTTATGATCCACCAGTTTTTACCAATTATCGTCTTTCTACCATTTTATTTCACAGTGTAGCACAGAGACAGTTGGATTTGACATCAGAAAATGAACAAGGTATTAAGAATTTTCTATGAAATTGTGTTCCGGTATGCTCAAGACTGTGTGCCAATTGATAAAGTAGAACCTGCTTAAAACCCTAGGTCGACACAGAAGTCCAAAGCTCTGAACAATAGCAGCATATAAAAAGAAAACACAAAATCCAATGAATCTCAGTCAAATATGCTTTAAAAGACAGTCAGTAGGCTTCCTTGTTACTGAACTACCACTGAAAATTACAAGTTCAAATGTGAGACTGGAACCACCAAGTCCTCTACAAAGCCCCACACTGCTGCAATGTTTTCTTCTTTCTACACCAGTTATGTCAATCTCTAGAGCAGCTGAACTATTTAAGTACAGACCAGGCCTGGTTTAATAAAGTCTTTTGAGCAGTGGGACACTTTAGTGCGTGCTTAGTACCAGCATAAACACATTTCTACCACCTTCATACATCTCAGACCACGCTCATACATCCCTGCAGAAGTCACTTTCAGAGAAGTAGGAAGAACGGAGGGCAGTATTCATACAGCACCGAGTTAAGGAGAAATCCTACCGTGTTGTTTTTCTATTACACAGTGCAAGCTCTTGCATAGAGAAGAACAGTTCTGAATATTGAAGTTGGATGCTAGCAGATTTGGTAACAGTTCATGAATACTCAGCCAGTAAGTCTGAAATCTGACATGACAAAGTTATCACTTTTTTTCTTCTATCAGTATGGAAAAGTAATACTGTCTACATACAAAGCAGAACTTTTAGTAACAAAAAGGTAGCAGGTGTAACAAACTTTTACAGCCATATAGAAAATTTCGGGAAGTTTGGAAGTTCTGCCATGCCCTGGCCTTACCTGAACATCCTTGGGACAACTGCAATCTGTGAAATAGAATTCTGAATGGTTTATAAGAAGTAGTTAGCTGATACCTGGAGAAGTATGCAATTATGACAGCAAAGTGTTATTATGCCCTAATAACGTGTTTAACAAAATATGTAACATACATTTATGACAATATCATCATCTACCCCTCTTCCCCCCTCTCCCCCCACTCTGCCCTGGTCAGGCCTCACCTGGAATACTACATCCAGTTCTGGGCCCCCCAGTACAAAAAAGACAGGAATCTCCTGGAAAGAGTCCAGCAGAGGGCCACAAAGATGATAAGGGGCCTGGAGCATCTCCCCTATGAGGGAAGGCTGAGGACCTGGGTCTGTTCAGCCTTGAGAAAAGACGACTCAGAGGGGATCTGATTAATGTCTATAAATATTTAAGGTGTGGGAGGCAAAGGGATGAGGCCAGACTCTTTTCAGCAATGCATGGCAACAGGACAAGGGGAAATGGCCACAAACTGCAGCATAGGAAGTTCCACACAAATGTGCATAAGATCTTCTTCACGGTGAGGGTGACGGAGCACTGGCAAAGACTGCCCAGGAAGGTTGTGGAGTCTCCTTCTCTGGAGCCATTCAAGACCCTCCCGAATGCCTACCTGTGCAGCCTGCTGTAGGGAGCCTGCTTTGCAGAGGGGTCAGATTTGATCCCTATAGGTCCCTCCCAACCCCTATAATTCCATGATTCTGTGGTTTTACAGTACGCTCAAAGACTTCTCTGTTTAGAAGAAGTCTTTTTTAGAAGACTTTTTTTTCTGTTTTAGAAAAGACTGGTTAGAAAGTGAATTATTCTGGCTCTTTGGTAAGATGATATGCTAAAAATCAACCTTCAATCCACCTCTCTAGAGGAAGCGGCAGCTTTTTCAGATGTTAAAGAGCATCACAGACGTCCAGCCAAACCAAGGGGACTTAACTGAGTCCTTACTGAGTACTACTTAAGTACTGTATTAATAGTGCTGTAATTTTAACTGGTATTTTACTTTATGGCAGATTCAACACTTGGAAAGAAGCAAAATAACATAAAAATCTGAACAATTTAAAAAAAAACCAAAAACTTTTTGTCCCACAACACAGTATCAAGTTTTTCCGTCCAGAGATTGCACCACATTTAACATAGGAAGGAGACATCACCATTCCAGATTTGTAAATAAAGAAGCAGAAAGAGGAAGCAATCGACGCAAGATCATGAAGCAAATTAATAGTAAAGCTGCCTGTAAAGCTGTATAGTAAATTACTGGCCTGTTGCTTTTTTTTTTTTTTCCCGTTTCACTGGGTGCAATTTTCACTCTTTGAATGCTAGAAGGAAGTGCTAGCCCTTTCACTTGCTTCCTAAAGTATAAATGTAGAACTAGAATGTATTTTCAACCATCTCTCTGAATATACTTCAGCTTAAACAGTAAATTGTATTAGATACAGTATTGCACATGCCTCAGGTCATACTTAATAAAGTTCATTCAGTGCTTGATGCGCATCTTACTAGAAACTTACTCCAAGCTTTCTCTCCTTCACTCCTAACACCATTTGAGTGTAATCCATGTGTTACTCAAAGAATGTCTACTTTGGAAAACGTTCGTGCTTCAGCTACACCAGAACACAACCAGAATAAATGAGGTACCAGGATCTTAGTGGAAACCACTCAAGGATCTCTGTCTATGTGTGCATTTCACACAAAAGGGGTTATACCAGCATACCTTTATGGGCCAAAAGACAGTTACAGAAGTGCAAATATACCCTTATAGAAAAGATTTTACAGCTTATTTTGGTCTCTGAAGGTGAACAAATCGTCATGGCATGCAGTACCTTAATTCTGAGCTTATGTATCCACACTCATAATTTCATCCCTGTTTCTGCAACAGTAAAATCCACACCAATAACCAGTATCGTGATACAGGTCAAGTACAGAAGAGCCTTAAAGAATAAGTCCCTCAATTAGATCTATGAAGACATTTGCTATGAACCCGAATTTCCTTCCACTGAAGCCAACAGCAAACTTCTAACTCAATTTGGAGAGACAGCGATCTGAGCCATTGTAGCATCGTTCCTGGGAAAATGAGGAATTAATTTGCAGTGATGGGACCAAACCTTCTACTCCTCCAAAAACACCTCAGAGAAGGGTGGGGGGTGTCTCATTCTTCCCATCAAGCATTGTCAATGTAGCTGCAGCAATAGTTTAAACACAGTTCCCCTAGCTGGTTTTGCCAGAATTTCCGTAACAAACAGAGCCCAACTCTGCTCAAGCAGCCTTAGTAGGCTCGCATAAACACATCAGCTCAGAGCTCAGATTGAAGGGAATCTTACAACCACATTTTTTACATGGCCAGTAGCCCACCTCAGTGTGAGACAACAGAAAAGCATCACTAAGCATACACTGAGGAAGGGGCTTCTCCTAGACATCTCATCCAGAACATCCTTCAAGATATCACACCTCCTGAAAAAAAAAATCTTGGCTCAAATACTTTTTTTTCTGAAAAAGAAAACCTCAACGTTTCACATATTTAAGGGGGGAGGAAAACGAGTCAGAACAAGAATATTTCAATCCTAAGGAAATGCAGTAACTATAAAATCAGCCACATTACTACAGCATTCTGTTTAAATGCTTATGCCAAACAAGAGCTAATTGTTTTAAGGCACTTTCATAAAACATGAATGCTTTGGCAATAAACAGCTTCCATAAGAAAAGCTGCCTAAAACGTGTGACTTATTTCCTTACTGCTCTTGTAGCAAATGCATGTGAAAATAAAAATGATGACCCTTTCAGGATGAGCGATTCATCTTACTTTGGCATGTTCTCTTAAGAAAAAGTGTAGATAATATTCAGTAACTTTACCAATTTTTTTTTTATTTATCTTTTTTTAAAGGAATGCTTGTTCTTGCCTGTTTTAAACGTCTGTGAACAGCATTTCAACTGTCACTTCCAGTCTCTTCTAATTTCTATTTAGGTTTTCATCTTCTATGTTAATACTCAGGTATACAAAAACCCCAACAGCTGTAAATACTTTGAATACTCTATGCAGTGATACAAAAGAATTTGGACAAACAGAACAGAAAGACAAGATCACAAAATCTGTTTGCACCAAGGAAAGGCGGCCATAAAAACTCTTCTTGAAGTGTGTCATTCTTCTTTTTGGGGGGAGCAAAATTACAATACGTGAATAGTTTGTATAACCATGCCACTAGGCCTCAGGCACACTCCACATTTCTGATTACAACCCTCCAACCATATGAGGTCTAATTCTGCATTCCTTAGTAGTCAGAAACACTGGTACACTCTTATCCTGCTGCAGAAAAGCACCACAGAGCTGCAGAGTCAATACATGTTATCAAGCTTCTTTTGACTCTGTCAAGATGCTATTAAAATTTTGAGTGGGGAGGGAATGGAGGGAAGAGGTTAGAATTCTTTATCCATGTTACTCCATAGAGTTTCTATGGCATTCACCATTTTATTTACTTATCTATTTATTTATTTATTAATTATCGTTTTCTTCATCTAATACATAAATTAAGCTGAGGAAAAAGCATTCATCACCAAAGGCTTCATTTCAGTTTTTGGGTTCTGGACAGCAGTGGTGCTAGACCCATGTCTGGAAATGATCAAGCCCTCCCTTGTCCATTAAAACCACAGCCACATGTCACACAGTCTGAAGGAAAGACTGTCACAGCAGTTTTAAAACAATCACTTTGTTGTTTTTATTTATTTTAATCAAGTAACGTTGTAAACAGACAGGACTCTGTTCATCCTGTACCTGCCAGGAGCAGGAGAGGCATCCATCTCTCACACAGATGTTAACACGGCTACAGAGTCATCTAGTGAGCTGCTCTGTGCTCCTCCGTAGTGGCAGACTTCTGCTATTACAAACAGGAACTTTGGATAATGGATACTGAAGTTGTCTTAGAAAACATGTTCAGGTTAGCATAAATAGATTTACAATTAAAACAAATTTTCTCTGAACAAAGAAATTAGACTCAAATTTCAATCAGATGTTACTGATCCTTAACATATATTAATAAAACATCCCTGAAAGTAATTTAGCTTTATTTTGTGACAAACCAATGTTAAAATTTTACTGCAATGTTTTATAACCCTCTCTGTATAATAAATTATTTTGGGGTTCAAAATTGTAAACAAAATTCAAATACTGAATGTGTCAGACTTCACTGAAGGACTCAGAGGATGGTGACACACTGGAACAGGTTGCCCAAGGAGGTTGTAGATGCCCCATCACTGGAGGCATTCAAGGCCAGGCTGGATGTGGCTCTGGGCAGCCTGGTCTGGTGGTTAGCAGCCCTGCACACAGCAGGGCATTGAAACTTGATGATCTTTATGTTCCTTTTCAACCCAGGCCATTCTATGATTCTATGATTTGACCAAAAAGAAGAGCTATGTTTAGAACCAAGTTACCTGAAAGAGCAAATTCCACTGCAGTTGCAGAAAAAAATGTAAGTGGTATAAAGTTGGAAAAGCAAGAAAGCTCATTTTTCTTCTGTTTTGAGAAAGTAAAGCAAATAGGGATTAGTTTTCCCAGTTCTAAAAGCTTGGTTTGGTTACATCAGAATCTGCACCTTATTTGAGATCGTACTTTCTTTAAAGCACTGAGTGCAAGTGCTGCCTTCATTAATCCATATGGGAGTGTTTGTGCATATGTATTACTTTAATAAATAGGACTCTTAAAGACCATAGTTTAAATAGTATGATTTGTCACATTCTGAACAAAAGCTTTCCATCACTAACAAGCTAAGTAAATGCATATAAGCCATGTAATCACTTACAAAAGGTGCAGGCATACAGTGCATCCTCTGAACTAGCAAAAGTTCCAAACTTAGTGTAAAGGCTATATTTGGCAATATATTTTAACCGTCATCTATCAATAGAGATTGCCTCTGAGAAAACAAATTCAAAAATATCAAAGCAAAATGAGATCAAAATTGCTAATTTAAACCAAGCGTTTACTGACTATGGTCACAATTTCAGTCAGTTGAACAGACAGAACTGGAATGCCAGGGCTCCACACGTGTAAAGGTAATGTGCACATCTGGGGCTCACAAAAGCCATGAGGATGTGGTGTAAGAGTCTCCCTGTTTGAGCTCTGCTTGCCTCCACACCTCTACCTCAGCTTGGCTTGACAGCTGCAAGGGCTGACAGCACTCCTAAACACAGACTTCTCCGTAGGATCCTCAAGTCAGAGCAGCCACTGTCCTCACTGGGAGGCCTGAGCTGCCACCCACTGTGTGGGGACACCTGTGACAACCACCTCACCTCCCCTGGTCCGTTTGCTCCATCTCCCTCAACAAAGAGCAATCAAACTCTACACACTGCCCTGCAGGACCACCCAGGACGGCAAGCAGAAAGCACAACACCAGCAGCATCACATCATCAGGAGCCTGCTCCTCCACACAAATAAATAACTGCTTCCCCTGGACCTGCCTCCCAGAGGGCCAGGATCCTCCTTTGCTGCTTGCAAACCAGGCAGGCCTGGGCAAAGACGCCTGAAGCCTTGCTCAGAGATCCACCTGGATGAGCAGTCAGCTCGTAGCAGCAGTGAACTGTGCAGAGATGGCAGAGCTGCAGCTCCTCTGACAGCGTCCTTGTGAGGAAATCAAGCCTCACAGGGCTCACATCAGGTTTGGCCCAGGTCACTTTGAGCCACAGAACATACTCAACGCAAGCGTCTGATGCTCTGCAGCAACACCGAGGTGAGCACATACAAGACATGTGAAGAAAACACTGAGTTAATATCACAGGGAACAGTTGGAGACAGTTTTCGTCTGACACACATGCAGGCAGTACTCTTAGAGATTAATGGGAAAGGGGAACACACAACCAACAATTCCACTTAGCTGTCCATGCTTTACTGCCCTTATTTAAGGTTTTCTGTTCCAATAAATAAAACTGAAAACTTCCTCCCCTTCCTCTAGTTCTGACACTCGTGCTCTTTATTTAGTCCAGCAGCCTTCAACAAGAGGCACAGCAACTCTGTTTACTCTTTCAGCACTGGAACGTGTTTTTAATCAATAAAGTAGAGGAAACAAACTGCAAATAGGTTCTTGCATTAAAGTGTTTGCTACCAGCTTTCTCATTCTTCATTTCGCAGACACCAAATTTCCCCCCATAAACACCCCTGTTTCTCCAAAAGCAGCTGGAAATTAATTATGCTATTTTTATTTTCTTATTAATTCCTATGCCATAGCTCTGTAATCAGTGCTGAATCGTGCTGCAATTTTGTGTACTTGTTTCAAAATATATTATGAGCACTTGATGACTGATGTTTAACACAATGTATGAAAGAGTATCTCAAATAAATTAGAAGGAAGAAACACAAATAGAGACATTTTACTTGAAGTAAGAAAGAATTCTGAGACATCCAAATGTGTTAAATGCTGAAACTCCCAGGTCTGTGGCACGGTGTTCACCGATGAGAACTGAGGCAGGCCAGAAGTCTGCACTCCACAACACAAGAACTGAGTATTATAAAAACTTTTTGCAAAGAGAAAGGACAACTGAAGCCAGACTTCAGTGAACTGGAACTGATAACAATACCTCTTTCAAAATCTATACTCTCCAACTATTGATTTAACCTGCATCAAAACACTTTCCTTGCTGAACCACGTAAGCTTGGGAAGCAAACATATGTGCAAAGTAACATTACACACATGACAAATACCACATATCACCCACCTGCTGCTCTCCCAGCCCCTTCTCATTTTCAGGAGCTCTGCACATTTCAGCCTGTGTTCCTTGCCCCTCCTCTATTGCTCACATTCAGGCCATGCACTTATGCACTGATCACTGAGTGCAATGGGTGCGTGACCCCGGCAGGACTGACTGTATACCAATAATTAAGAATAACACAAAATTGGCAGCCTTCCTGAGGAATTGCAGGCTACCAGCAGCTTTGGTCAGATTCTAGAAGGGGTACACATCATAGAATTGCTCAGGTTGGAAAAGACCTTCAAGATCATCAAGTCCAATCACAACGTCACCATACAACCTTAACTCTAACAACCTTCTGCTGAATCATGTCCCTGTCCAGTAATCCAACTGCAAAGGTGTAGCTGCAGGACAGAGCTCTTCGATAGTTTGGACAAGATGCAATGACACTCTCATACTCTTCCCCCAAAAAAATAGTAATGATAATAATAAAAACATGTGAATCAGCATGATGTGGCTCACTATAGAACTGCCATTGCTTAAAAGTGGCTTGTGGAGAGTATCAAACATGGCCAACCATAATCGTGCCCATTTCATCAACCTAGCAAAAAAGCACAACTTCCTCTTAACATTCATAGACCGATTTTAACACAGAATATCACGTTTCAGCTCTGCTGACTTTTGTGAAGTTATTTCATGCTGAAGAATGTGAAAATAAGGAAAATTTTGATTTCTTATGTTACTCTATTCATTCCCTCCCAAGGTTTTCTTTATCAAGCTTCATCAAACTTCTCATGGTGTTATTTTCTTAAATAAACTCAAATATAGAAATAAGAACTTAGGATAATTTGTTTCACAAAGGAAGAAAGAAGACTTACAGTGCTACTGTAGAAGACATAATCCCAACTATTATCACACAACATGCCTTATCCACTCCTGCGAGCTTGTTGGTTAAGACCTGACTGGGGTGCGTATGGGGAGAAAAGGAAAGAAGAGAAAGAAAAAAGAAAAGAGACTACTTTGGACAATGCAGATGCTTGAAGGTCCTTACGTAACTGGCAGAAGAACCGTACTTGGGAAATACCTGATCAAAGCCACCAATCAAATGCTTTAAAGTTCACTCAGAAGTTTCCAACCTGCTAAAGGCACTGCTCGGCACATTCAGCAGCACAGAGCAGCCACCATGATGTGGTGAACACTGGCTTCTGGTGGGTTGAAGCTTTCCTCACTTGAACCCTGCCCTGGGCCAATTCATCTGTCATCAGCAGCGCTGAAGGGCTGTTGTTCACCCTGTGCACCTGGGAAAGTCACTCCAGACAACAGCTCCTGAGAATGCAGAAACCTTCCTGGTGCTGTACCTACAAGAGGAAAGTAACCATGCAGCGGGGCACTGGGTCAGCATGGTCCTTGCTGGGGATTCTGTTAAGAGACATTCAATTTGCTATAGACTACTGTCCTCAGGAGAAAAAAAAAAAAAGAAAAAAAGAACAGGCACCAGGATGAGCAACTTCCCACTTCCCCTCAGCAAGGGAAGATGCAGACAGGATTTGTTGAGATTTCTGTCAAGACAGCTTCCACTTAATATAAGTTCAGAGAACTTACATCTCGTGCTGTGGAATGAATTTCTTTCACCTTTGCTGGAAGGGACATTCAGTGACAACAAGGTTCAGTGAAATGCTGTTTCTTACTCTTGAAGATTTTTCACATTTTATGAAGTCTTTTATACTGAAACACCCATGTGGAGGATTTCTGATAAGAATTCCGTGCTTCCCAAGCAATGGATTTTCTTAGTGTAATTGCATAAAATCCAGTTGCCTTTCTTCTCCTTGCTAAAAACTGAAATTTTGTTGTAGCAGCTTTTTGTATACAGAGCTGTCTGAAGCTGGTTTATTTTCACATGCTGAATTGTCCACGCTCACGAGGACTTGCTATTACTTTGTGCATTTGTGTACTACGAAGGAAAAGGCAGGAACATGGGAAAACGTCAAACCCATGGTCTTCCTCTTTGTTGATTCATCTTTTGTTATCAACTTTATAAGCACTAGAAATGATAAAAATGCTACTGTCACTGCAAATGCTACAGTTAGATCTTCACTAACTGAAGTTTCCTTTCCTCCTCAAGTAGAGCTCCTATTTTAAAACCAAATCCACCTCATCTCCACAGTAGCTAAACATTGGTTTTCAGCAAATCTTTAAGTCTTACATGAAATATCTTTACTGGGCTTAGACACAGAAGTTCAAACTGCTAAGTCAGGCTTCTTAACAAAATAGGGCCAGAACACTAAAGCAGGCTCTTCTGTCAATTTCACATTCCATGAAAAAGTTAGCTACAACTTAGCACTAGATTATGAATATTAAATAAAAACAATGTAGTCATAAAAAACTATTCAGACCATTCTTTTTTAATGAAAACCAATATCTGATTTCATAAAAGTTAACACAGAAGTTAGTATTAAATAGCATAATACACACTGTAGCCCAAATAGCACATTCAGTGTCAAAACCTCTTCTGTAAGCTCTCCTCTCAATCTAAGCTCTCCTGTCAACAGCAATAGAGTTGAAAGCCAGCAGCTTCACACTACTCTAAAATACCATTTTTTAAAAGTGGTGCTACGGAGGAAGTTGGGTATTTGCATGAGATGCTCAGCTGGCAGAATTCAGTGAGACCACTCACACATCAAGATGGGCATTTATCAGGAAAGCTTTGTAGGGAGCATACACTGAGGGAAAGGGCACAATTAAGGAGATGTGGGTTTGATTCCATTCCTTGCTCACACTGCTAAATGGCTGCAAACAAGCCTGTGCTGCTCCACTGTTCTGTACCTCAGGTGCCTAGAACAGGAATAAGAAGTGACTGTTCCTTGTTTTGAGGTGTGTGATTACAGCATGACCTATGTGCTTTTCCAGACAAGGTACAAGTACATGAACAAGGCAATGCCAATTATTAATAATATAGTTCAAAGAACAGTGTGAGATTTGATGGTTTTATTTTTCCCTAAAACACTGCAATCTAACAGCAGGCTGTCTATCCACTCTCCAGGTAACCCCTACACCGATTCAGGTCTTACCCCATCTGAAACCCATCAAGAGGAATGACAGCTGGGGGTCTTCTATGGAAGACTATGCATCTCCAAGCACCAGGCTCAGCACACCACCCTCAGAATGAAGCACTGCACTGTCACTAAAATTTAAATAACAATAGTTATAAATAAATAAATAGCAGTAGTGGTAAAAAAAACAAAAAAACAGGGAGTCTGCTTCTGACAATGAATTCCCCTAATAATAAGGGGAAGAAAAGAAAAGGAATAAAGATAATACTGCAGAAGAAAAAGCTGACGTCTTCCTGTTTCTCCCCCCACCTCCAGAAGCAGTTTGAAATACGTATGACCATTATGTCAAGCCAGTTTTGCAGACTCCTAAGTAATAAAGAAAGCATACATTATTATGGTTACAGCGAGGTAAAACAGTATCCATACTGTGCTAAAACAAACTTAATTCACTCAGGTAAACTGTTCCCATATACGGGCACAGCGCGATTTAATGAAGGGAAGTTTCATTAGCCTCCATCTGCAGGTGGAGAAGGACATATGGCTGCATTTCCATGAGTATGCTCTGACCCTGTGAACCTTCAGCCCACCACAGCCCCCACCAGGCCATCACCCGCACACAGGGCATAGGATGCAACCCGGGCCCACACTTTGGAAAGCAGCTGCCGCTTTTAACAATGACAGTGTGAGTTATGGTGAGGAATTAGAACCAGAGTTTCAGTTCAGCTCCAGCTTTAATTTCTAGCATCTTCCTCCATCACAGGGCCACCTTCTCACAAACACGGCGCCCTGCATGTGCCATACAGAGGCCAAAGAGAGGTGGCATTTCAGCTCACAGCTGCCCAGGTGTCACTGAAGGTGTGTTTACAGCCTTCACATCACAGCAGAGCCTGCATGCGTGTGGCATACACCTTGCTGGTACGTTCCTTACTTCTACACATAGTGAAGAGCAACTCTCCCCATCCACTTGCTCCAAGTTCCCTAACTTCCTACCAGCCTGCTGCAAGCCCAGTCCAGAACTCACTGACCATCAGCCCACAGAGTACAAGCAACAGCAGCAACCTGGAAGAACTTTCAGCTCTGAACACAAGATATCAGTGAATTTATCAAGGCTTATCACATGCTTAAAGATGTTTGTGCACTTATAGGACCACAAGCTGGAGAACCACTAACTTCTGAACAGAGTGCATTACAACCGTTCTGGAAGAAAAAAAAAGTGTGAGGTATACAACAAACGTATGGTTACCTCTAATATTTAATGTGGAAAATGTGACATTTAAGATCTTTAATTATTCACACAACATCTATGACAGAGAACGTTTTCCTCCTTGAATGGGAAAACAAGCATGGACAAATTCCTCTCACCATAATTCCTCTCCTAAACAGAGCTCCCACTGAAACCTATGGGAGCTTTGCAGGTGCTTTGCTGGGTGCAAAGCAAGCAGACCCCAACAACTCCAAAACGCCCTGGGCAACTTCCTGACAAACTGTAAGTTTAGCTCAAAACACAAGCTTCCTAAATTGTGGGTCTGCTTTCAAACACTTTATCAGCTCGCTGTGCTGAGAGGAAGGGGAGAGCACAACAAACTTTTGAGACAGGGACCAATGTCTGAGAAATTCTCGTGGCCCCTTCCTGAGCACATCTCCACCTCCCAGCCCGTGACACACCGGCACTCTACCTGGTGCTGTTTCCCAAGGCCATCCTGTACACCAGGCCTGGATTACTGAACTCCAGCCATGGATGGATACTTCAGTGAGACTTTGTAATAAAGAACATCTTTGTTGTTACCAAAACAAGCACTCCTTAAAGTAAACGGATATTTCTAGTTGTGGCCAAATCTAACAAAATCTTTATTCCCCCCTTTAAACGGCCATGCTATTTTTATTACATTTTAAGCTATGAGGAAATACACTTCTCAACCTCCTCTAAAACTTCCATCATGCCTTTTTGTTCAAAAGGACAGTTTTCTTCGCAATTTGTTCATGCCAGATCAATATTAGGCAAGTGCTACACTTAGCAATACACATAAAACAGAGGCCCACTCCTCTTAGAAGGTGCAAGCAGATGATTATCTCCACTTCACTTCCAGGGCTGAACTCCCATGCACACAGAAGGCTTCGTCACATAAAACTAAAGCTATAAAATGACTGAAGAGCCCACCTGAAGCAAGGTCTCCATGGTGCTCTTGCCCATTATCGCTTACTATTGCTCCAAATAAAAAAAATAAAATAAAATTCTAGGCACTTACAGACCTCTAACCCAACTCTTACCTGAAAACACAAAATTAAGCCTAGAAATCAGTATACATGCACTCAGCTCTGAATAACAGTTTGAAGCTTATCAGCCAGTTCTTGAATCTCCCAGTGTACTCACACTTCGGGAAAATCATTGCATCAATTACTCTACACAGAGCAGGATGTCAGTAATGCTACAGAACAGAAAGCAACAATCTGTCATAAAGAATTTCAGTAGTTTAATCTGGTGTTTTCAGACTCAGACTACACACATGAATCCCACCGCCCTTAACATCTGGAAAATGGAGATTTGGGTGCAGTTCTACAGGAACTGAAGGACAGGCAGCACTGTACCTCTGACCCACCTCCCCACAGCCGTAATCCCAGCCTGAAGAACAGGTCCACAGCCACAACATCACAGAGCACAGCTGCTCCTTACAGCCCCCTTCTAGCTGGCATGTTTGGGACCATCACTTATCACAAGTCTGCTGTACACTGACTGGAAAAGGTCACGGCTATGTTATTAATCCTTCATGTTTATGAGTGCTAAGCTTATCCCAAATGCATGCCTCATCTTGTTTTCTGTTAAGTATACAAAATTGCCATTAAAAATAAGTATTTTTATATACTTCGTGTGTGTGTGTGTGTGTGTGTGTGTGTGTGTGTGTGTGTGTGTGTGTGTGTAATTTCCCACTTCCTCATTTTAGGCCCAAAGCAGTTCAGTGCCACTGTGGGCAAAGGAGTGAAAGGTGCTCCGTGTGGCACACGCTTCATACTATCTATGAACACAACCCCACAAATGTACAACCTCTCCTTTACATGACCTCATCAATCCAGCTCTGAAACAGAATTCTTCATCAGAAAGTGTCAGAACTTTTTCACAGCATACAGAGAGAACAGGAAGCTGCAAACTGGAAGGCTGAGGAATACTACTACTAAGTCAGTAAGATTTGTCTTTCAGATTGAGAGATACCTGCATTCATCAATGCCAAAACAAACAAAAACAAAAAAAAAAAAAAGCAACACAGAAACAGTATGGGTGGAATTCTAATTAACACTGTTTACATATTAGAACCAAACAAACTCCTGCTGTAGTAGTATGTCAAAACTTCTCACCGATTCCTGACCCACAGAGATTTCCCATCATCTGCACCAATGGTTGGTATTTTCCATGTTTTTCCTCTCACCACTATCTCAGCAAGTTTTTGACCACCACACTGCACTCCACACATCTTAACATTACTTTGGTTCAAAACTTCAGCCCTAAGCCAATGAATTCATCGTCCTTACAAAACAGGGATCAAAAAAACAAAAGGAAAGACAAAGCAGCACCGAAAGGATGGGAGATGCAATGATGCACAGGTTATTCTGTCTGACACCTGTGCAGAAACTTTGCAAGCCAGCAGCTGCTGCCAGCACCTGGAGAAGACATGTTTTCTGAGGTGGCAGAACCCAAATGAGCATCTTCCATGTCCGAGGCAGCACCAAGAGCTGCCCTGCCTCAGGAGCAAGAAGTGAGCTCTTTTTCTGTGCGTATGCTTTACATACTCACCCAGGAAGGCAAGTGGAAACTACAGACAGACGAAGATGAAGCTGTCTCAAAGCCTTTGTCATGTGATAGTGACCTATAAAGTATCAAATAAAGGCACACCATCAGCACACCGTCATTTTACAATATCACAACCCGTCGCGGCACTGATGAGAGAAGCGGTCCCAAAAACTTGAGGGCAGCTTTCTCCTCGCCCCACCCCACCTGAGCTCCGAGCACAACACGGCAGCAGCAGGAAGCCTTTGGGAAGGCGCAAACAAAAGATGCACCGTGGCTGCGGAGGGCACAGGGAGCAGGTCGCCGTGCGTGCAGCAGCAGCAGCAGCAGGGTGGGTTATTCCTCCTCCCTCTGCCCGGCGGCCGTTCGGGTGCACACGCAGCACTGCGAGCAGCACGCGTAGGGTAGCCCCACGCGAGATCATCGCCACACGGGAACGTGGGGCGAGGCGGAAAGTTGCGCACGGGGGCAGTGGGCAGCACCGGGCGGCCGCAGGTACCGGAACCCGAGAGAGATGGCTCCGGGCAGTGCCCGCAGCCCCGGGCACGGGGGCCCAGGCCGCCGCCCGTGCGAAGTGTAGGGCCAGCGGAACCCGGGCTGCGGGGTGGGGTGGGAAGGAAAGGTATTAAATATGGAGCGAGGCTGCCGCCAGCCGGGGTTCGCCGCGGCTCTGCCCCTACGGAGGCACCCCCAGCCCGCCGCCGGTCCCCATCAAGTTTGCATCTTAGTTACAAAATGTCGATCTCGAAGGCTGACAAGACACAGGGAGACGAGGAGAGGAGCGGAGAGCGAGCGAGCGAGAGTCAGGGAGAGAGAGCGAGAGAGAGAGAGAGAGAGAGAGCGCAGAGAGTCCATCTTGCTTTGAGGGGGGAGGAGAGCGGCAATAATGCAGCGCATAAATCTCGCCCTCCCGGGGGGAAACTCTGCCCAACACCTTTGGGGGCGGGCGGCGGGGCCGCGGGACTCGGGGCGCAACGAGCCGCCCCCCGGCGGGGCCCGACCGCGGCGGTGGCAGCACGCACCTCCCGCCGCTCCCCTCCTCCTCCCCGCGGGCCCGGGCGACGATCCTGCCGCCGCCGCTGCCACCGGGAGGAGGTGCCGCCGCCGGGAGCAGCGCGGAGCCCGGCCCCCGCCCGGCGCCACTCGGTGCTGCCGGGCTCGGCGCGGGCCCCCGGCGGCGGGGCTCGGACGTGTCACCGGCAGGACGGGCAATGGTTTCGGCGCCCCAGGCCCGAGTGACCGCCGCCGGCCTGGCGGGGCCCCGGCCTCCCCGCGCGCACTCACCTCCGAAAAACAACTTTTACACGCGGGCCTCCCCCGGAAAAAGTCCCGAATCCGCCCCTCGCGCGGCTCAACCCCTGCGGCCCCCGGCCCGGCCCGGCCGCCGGGGGGAGCCGGGCTCGCTCGCTCGCTCGCTCGCTGCCCGCCGCGCGGGGCGGAGGGCGGGGAGCCGCCGCCGGTGCTGCCTCTCGCCCCGCCGCGCGTGTCCTCGCATCGCCGCCTTTTACCTTCCTCGCTCGGCGGAGCGGCATTCCCAACGCAGACCTGCTGCCGTGCGGCGCCGGGATTAGCGGCGCTGCCCGCCCGCCCGCTCCGCTCCTCGCAGCCAGCCCTTCCTTCCCCGTCCTCCTCCTCCTCCTCTTCCCCGCCTGCCTACCCCGGATCGGCTCTCCCAGCCGCCGCGCAAGTTTCATACATTGCAAATAAACCCGAGAGGAGGAAGAGCGAAGCGGCTGCCGGGGGGGAGGAGAGCGGCGGCGACGGGCTGCGGGCGTAGGGCTGCTCCCCGTAAGGCGGCGCGACCCGGGCTCACGGCGCCGAAGAAGAGCCCGGCGCCCACCCGGCGCCCCTCGGGGCGGCCCCCGCCAAGTTTCCTGTCACCGCCGCCCCCCGATGTCACCGCTTACCTCCGCGGCCTGCCGCTCCGCCGCTAACTCGCCGAGCGGACCCCCGTTTAGCCCCGCCCGCTCCTCGCCGCCCCCCGGGGCCGGGGCCGCCGCCGCCCCGGGCGCATCGCCGATGACTGCCGGAAAACGCGCAGGCACCCGACTCCCCGCCCGGCCCGGCCCCGGGGCCGCCGTCTCCTCCACCGCCGCGGCGGGCGGTGCGCGGTGCCCTCCCTGGCGGCCCCCGGCCCTCCGTCCGCCCCGCGGCGGGCGATGCCGCCCCTCGGGATGAAGTTTGCCCGCCGCCCTGTCAGCCCCGCGGCCGAGCGGCCGCCGATGGCTCGCCCTCCTCCTCCTCCTCCTTCCCCTTCCTCTCCGCGGCGGCAGAGGTGCCCGCTCGCAGCGCAGCCTGGCACCGGCCGGCCTACCGCTGCCTCCCCTCCGTCACAGCTCTCCGCGTCTCGCCGCGAGCCCACCCGCCCTCCCCTGCCCAAACTTTCCGACGCGGACAGCGGCCGCCCGAGCGACAGGGCAGCGCCGGCGGCCGCAGCCGCGCAGCACACGCCGAGCCCCGCGCCTCCCCGCCGGCCGCCGCCGGGGCCCGGGGGGGCTGCCCGGCCGCCGGGGCGCGGAGGGAAAAGTGCGAGGCGCGGACACCCCGCCGCTCCCCGCTCGGCCGCCCGCCGCCCGCGCTTCCACGCACTCACCTCGGCGGGGCCGGAGGGCGGGCGGGCAGCGCGCCGCTGGGCCGGAGCGAGGCGCGGCGCGCGGCGGAGCCCCTCCGCCTCGGCGCCCGCGGAACGCGGCTCCACACAGAGCCATGCAACCCGGGCAGAGCCACAACACTCCCCGGGATATAAGGCGGCCCGCCATTGGCCGGCGCGCTGAGGGACGGGCCCGGCAGCCATACAGCGCCGCCGTTACACCCGCGGCCCGCCGGGGAGCCTCCGGCGCACACACACACACATACACACACACACACACACATATATACGCACAGATACACACATACTCCCCGCACACGCTCACACAAAGATCGCCGAGCGGGGCTCGGGGCGGCCGAGAGGGGCAGGTAGCGGGGCCACCGAGCCCCCGCCAGCAGGGCGACGCGGGGCGCTGCCGCTGTCCGCCGGCCGCTGTCCGCCGGCAGCGCGGGGATGGCTGTGAGAGAGAGCAACGCGTGCCCCGGGCGGCGTCGCGGGGCTACGGGGTGCGGGCACGGCCGGTTCCGACCCCGCACGGCCGCCCCCGCCATCCCGGCGGGCTCCCTCGTCCCCGCCCGTAACTTCCTCTGTCAAGTTGGGAGCGGAGAAGTTGTGGCGGGCGTTGCTGCTCGGCCCCGAGGCGCGGTGCCGGGGCCCGGGCTGTGCGGAGGCGGGCGGTGGTGCCCGGGTGTTGCGGAGTGCGGTTGGGCGCAGAGGGCCTCGCCCCGGCGGGCTGCGGGCTGCGGAACCGCCGAATGCAGCGGGGGCTGCGGCTGCGGGCGCTGGCGGACGGCAGCGGCGCCAGAGGGACGCAACGAGGTTCGGCGCGACCTGCGTGGAACAGCTCCGTTCCCCTCACGAGGCGCTCGGATGGGTGTGCGTGCAGCGTGAGACCTCCATGCTTCTAGCGTGCTGGTTGTTCTTGCAGGTGGGAAGCAGCTCTTTCTCCAGGCGCGACTTGGACTCCCGGCATAGAACGGAGGGTCAGAAATAATAATGTCAACGGAGACCGGAGTGTGGCTGTTTTCACCGTGAAAGAGCAAGATGTGTGCCTCACACCTTTACACATCCGACACCGAGGATGGTGCAGAACTTAATCCGTATGTTCTCTGTCATGAGCATGTTCCATTGGATCTTTTCGACTCCATCCCATTGTTTTTGACCTTGTTCAATCATTTCCGTTTTTTTTTCCAGTTTTTTTTTTTTGTGCGCAAAATTATATTAAATTACTGTGAAATAATATTTTTTATGTCTGAATAAAATGGTGGCATAAAGCAGAAAGCTGATGCCAGAAAATGGAATTGTGTTGGTGTTTCTGAGAAGTCATTCTAACTCACCCTGCACGTGTTGTTTTTTTGTTTGTTTGTTTGTTTTTGTGTGAAGATATAAGAAAAGTATTTGAAAATGTTGTAAGGAGAGATGGAATCATCAGCACTTGAATGATACCAAACTGGTAGGATAAGCATACCCAGTGAATGAATGCATTCCACCCCATTTTCTTCATGCCCAGCACTGGGACAGCAGAGCTGGAGTCAGGTGCACGTCATGTGTCCGGCTGCCAATGGCAATGCAAGGCCTACAGCATCCACTGGTGACATGTGAAAAGGCTGGCCTGTTTTTTCAGCACATCTTCCTCCTATCATTTGCAGGCTGTGAAGTGCTTTGCTGTGGTGGGTAAGCAGCACCTTTTCAGTAGGCGCAAGCAGCTGCCACTAAGAAGAAGAGGCCCAAGCAATTAGCGCTTCCACGGTAGTTCTTCCCTCTCGCTCTTAGTGCTTTACTTCTCGGATTCTACTCATTTTAATAGAAGTATACCATGAGGCCTCTCATACCTTTTCATTGCTAAGATCATGCCAAATAGGGAACCACTGAACAACAGACGTGATTTAGGTGTTCAGTAGTGCACATGAAATTCACTTCAACTTCTCTTTAGGAGGACTTTCCACTACAACTAGTGCCCTCTGCCCATTTCAAAGAGAAGTCAACCTAAAGACACCTCGCATGCAACGTGCATGGAATGGATATACGTGCTGCTAACCAGAACCGTCACATTTTGTGCCCACTATGTGCAGTGGGCAGCACATAGCTTCAGGAGTTGCAGGCAGCCGCCTAAGAGGCCTGCAGCAGCAGGAGTTTTTTGTCACCCTGTATGAGAGATGAGTAAGCTAAGGCACGCTAGTGTGGTCAGAAAATAAAGTGCCTGGATTTCTGCTGCCTGAGATTTACTGTGTCTGCAGTGAGAGAGGGGACTGCATTTCCTTGGGCTGTCAGTCAGAGCCTTCTGCACACACCGAGGTCATAGAATCATAGAATCTTAGAATCATAGAATCATAGAATGCTAGAAAGGCCTGGGTTGAAAAGGACCACAATGATCATCTGGTTTCAAACCCCCTGCTATGTGCAGGGTCACCAACTACTAAACCAGGCTGCCAGGGATGATGGGGAAAAGGAGGGAGTGGGAGAATAGTTAATAATTCTGGCTTTCCATTTACAATTTTAGGCAATTTGCATGCTCTTTGCATGCCCGCTTGGAGGCATTTCTGGCACTAGTCAGCCACTGCTACCAAAAGTTGTAAGGTGCCATCCAGGGCCTGTGAGAAATATTTCAGGAGACAGCCAGCACGTGCTGAAATTTTTCAAATTGTTTGGAGATTACTCATTGTTTTAAAACTTCACAGGAATTTCACTTTTAGTCTTTTCAGCACGAACTTGCATTGTTAAACGTCACTTTCCTGGCACTTCCATGGAATTGGGGTTAAAAGCGTGGTGCCTTCACCTGATGTCGTCATCTGCTTACATGTACGCCTGTGTGTGGCCAGCACCCGGCTGCGCAAGTGTCTTTCAGCAGAGTTGAAGCAGTCTGCTCATCTGCACACAGCAGGATCTGGGTCTCCATCCCCCTGCATCTGGGGCATTTGCTGGAGTTTCTTAGGGTTTGCCTGTCTTGTGCTCAACTGGCAGTGGAACTCCTTTCCTCTCTTAATTCATCCATGGCATGACAAGTGGCCCATGGACAAAAGATCTGTGCTCAGATCACAACCTTTTTGGATGGGGCTCCAGCTCTGAGGTTTCAGCTCTGAGCGGGTAGCTCAGACTCAGCTGCAGCCTGGGTCTGCAGGCCTCTGTTCCTCCAAGCACTGTGTGGCCAACTGAGGGCGGTGGTTGTCAAGTGAGCGGGCAGGAAGGCCATAAGGCAACTCTGCCAGCATATGCTTCATCTGCACCGAGCTTTGGAACAGCTTGGGGAAGAAAGACTGAGGCAGATGAGGCCTTGCTGAGCCTGTCCCACTGCTGCTGCTTTTTTCCTGTGACTCGTGCCCACCCATGGTCCAGGGAGAAGTGTGGCACCCTTCAGATTAAAAAACAGTGGAGCAGGATGATGCATTAGTCGGCCTATTTTCCTCCTCAATGCACTTGTATAACATGGTAACATTAATATCAATTTATGTGCAAGTTCTGAAGGGAGGAGGTATTTTATCTGGCCTAAAGCTGCAGGATATCCACCTCAGAGCAGGAGCAGAGGCTCAGGATTGGTGCAGAACTGCCATTCTTCAAGAACCACACTTTCAGGAAGTAGCCCTTCCCACCTCAGCCCCTTTTAGGAATGCTTTCAGTTTCTTGAGAACTCAGCAGAAGTTTGTAGAAGTCAAAGAAGAGGCCAACTTCTGTTGGCTTATCCACAGGAGACTGTATTTCTTTGCTCCCATCCTCTACTTCTGTTATTTTAGAACATTAAAATTGTCAGGGTGTTTTCTTCTGTGTAATTTCTAGATGCTGTTCCTAAACATTTTCTAGCTGTGCATCTACTTCCTGCTGCCTCCTATTAACTCTTCTCATTTTTATGCCTCTTTTTACTAGCAGAGCAGCAATAACTGCAACCCCCTGACAAAGCCAGCTACCAAGAGGTTGGATTTTGCAAACTATCTCTGGCCTAAGCTGCAAGCAGTTTATTTAACAGGTGAAACATGAGGGCAGGAGGGGAACGGGCAAGTGAATTGACTTGACTGGAATCTCACAGTATGGTAGCAGCAAAATCAGGAATAAAATCTGATATAAATAATTCTATAATAAAATAATTCTAGGACTCAGTGCATTGCTCTGTAATTTTTTTTTCTCTGAGATATCCCTTTTATAGTACTGCCCTTTTTCAGAGAAAAAGTACTACACTTTCTCGAGCTACTACTATTTATTTTTTTCCTGCTTCAGAATTGAACAATAGGTTAGCCAGGGCATCCAGGACCATACAAGTCTATCACCGCAGTGGAGATTGCTTCTGATTCCACAAGACATTTAGGTGTACATTAAATGGATATATGTTAGCTACTTACGAGTGTAGGTGAAATATGCAACTGCCAGCACAGCACTAAACTCGGTAGATTTTCCTTGTCATTATACAAGTACTCTACACTACAGAAAATATGTAAATCAGAACAGTCCTGCTCACCTGAGCTTGTGTAGCCCTTTGAGTTAGTCCAGTGAAGGCAAATCAGTTTGCACAGCTGACAAGAAGAGAGCAGCCGAGCTCACTCTCTATAAAGAGTGATTCTTTCAGACTCACTGACAAAGTCCCTGTAAGAAGCTGAGCCACAGGACTGCAGCCTTCCTTTAGCCCTTTGATTTTTGATTCTTGCACTTACAACCTTAAGTCTCATGTAAAGTGCCATGTTATTCAACTGTTTTAAGTGCAGAAAGTAATTAGAATGCTTTTTCCATTTCAGAGCTACTGAGTAGCTTTCTCCTTCCTCCACCCAGGGGCCTCTTTACCGTATCTCTGTTTCTTGTGTTATTCAAACATTTACTTGTTTATTTGCTCATTTTCCCTTTTCTATAAATGTTTGTGGTACTTTAAAGAAACTACAACTCCAGCCTCCAGGATACCAGCAGAGACTTCAGGCTGTTTCACAAAGATATATTTGCTTCTGTCTAGAGGAACAAGGACAACCAAGGAGCAAAACATTTTTAGGCTGATAAGCCCACTGCTTAGCTGAAGAGGATGTCATTGAGCCTGTGTTCGTCCAGTGCCAAGTCTCTGCAGCTACTCAAATGAGAGAGCAGCACCTATTCGGTGTGAGCATGAATTCTTACAGCTTGGGGGACCTGATCGATGCACGTCTCATTGCCCCATTGCCAGGGCCTGCAGTTCCCCCCGGTCTGAGACCGCAGCACAGTTCTTTGGCAGCACAGTGTTGCTACCATTTATAAAGTAAACATTGCAAGTGACCATTTGACCCTAAATAACAAAAGCATTCATCAGTCACTTAACCACTCAAAGACATTGTATTTGGCTCATAGCTTGTTATATATTGCAGCTCTGCTGTTAGTGATCTTGTTCATCTCTACGCGAGAGGCCTCAAGGAGGCAGGGATCAGCATCTTATTCCCTCAGGTGGTGGCCATGAGGGGTGCGGTGCGGAAGTCTTGGCTCGTCTCCCGGCAGAGGGAAGAGGAACTCCATCCCTCAGAGCCAAGATGGGAGATCATACCTAGCTAAACCTTTTTGAGGAATTGCTTTTGAGATGAAAATTACCTGCTTTGAAAAATGGTATAGAGAGAAGAACAAAGCTGGATGGATTTTGAGGCCTTCCAGGAAATATGGGAAAAAAAAAAAAAAAAAGAGAGAGAGAGAGAAAAGGAACAATTCATGCCTTGGACAAGTGTAACCCACTGTAAATATTCTTGCAGTAGCAAGACTATTCACTGCTTCAGTGCATCCAGGTGAGATGCCTCATGAGAGGAAATTAAATCAGAACATGCCATTGTTTCTGTCCCACTGGGTTAAAACGGGAAACCTAAGAAGGGCACTTTGCTCTGCTCCAACACAAGGGCCATTGGCAGGCCTGCCAGTAAGAATGAGCCCGTTTGGAAATATATAGGGTGTCTATATAACAGACAAATTCCATACCGTCTGCCATCCCTGCTTGTTTCAGTCCATTGGTGGTATATTCCCTTGATGTGACTCTTTGCAGCTCTCACTGAAGCATTTGTTCATGTGGAGCTGATCAATATTTTAAATTTTGAATTCATCAGCAAATATTCAGTCTGATAATATTGGGCCATTCTTTTCAAATGGTGCTTTTTTCATGTTTGAGGAACTGTGTTGAGGAATATTATTAATACCTTTATCTGCGTGAAAATCTGAAATGTTCAAAAGCTTTCAAAATTAGACATTTTAATATTCATTTATATATGTGAATATAGAAAATATTTCATCTTAAAACAAACAAACAAAACCCTTAAAAATACTTAAACCAGAAATACAGTATTTTGTAGTGCACTTTCCTGGTTCTCAGTGTTCATTGTTTGCTTCAGCGTAGGTTTTGGAAAAATAATTATTTTAGGTTAACACAAGTAGTTTTGTTGTCCTTCCATTACCTCCTCTTATGCCCCTCCCTCCCCTCCCCAACCTTCCAGCAATTTGAAAAATTGGTGGTTTGCATAGTTTTGCCTTATTTTGCTTTTCAAATGGAAGTTATGGGAAGGCACGCAGAAACCTTAGGTGAGATTTATGGTCTGTGGTGGATGTCCATAAAGAAACCTTAAACCTGTGACTTAGTTGAAGTTCTGCTGAGAAGAATTCAAGTTGTGCACGCTCCACAGAGCTCAGATTAAGTTTATAATTATTTTTCCTTCATTCTTACATTTTTAGGCTGACTTGTTGCTTCCACTCCACTTTTCCTGCCTACATAAAAACATTATTTTTGAAAGTTCCAGAGCACCTTACATATAAACCTAAGTTCCCTTCAAAGAGAGTTTTATATTCAAATCTATTGACTTGGAGGGAACTGTTCATGCCCGTAAGTTATGCCTTGGCATGATCTTGGCACTTCCGGAAGATCTGTCCAGAAACAAGAGACCCTATGTCCCCAAAGGTCTGTCCATCTCTGTCTTCCTTATGAAGCCTGAACCTTGTGTTAGGCACATTTCTTGCTCCAAAACTTTACAATTAGCGAGCAAAATCCTGACAGTGTGAACAGCAATGATGAAAGCTATTTTGCACTACAGTGGGGTGTTTTCCTGCTCACCAGGATCTCTTATTTTGTAATAGAGATGCCAACAGCTAGACTGGAGACGCAGTCTCAGATTTCTCAGTCAGCCAGGGCTGCATCCTAAATTTTTACTAGAAAGAATTGAAGGAATTTGGTGTTACGAACACGTTTGCTCATATAGCTTTGGAGTTTATTTTTATTCCTTCATTTTCTTCATTGTGCTTCTGAGTGGATAGGCAAAGTGCTGAAAGCCAACCAAGAATTGCCCCTCGCTGCCTCATCTATGTGAAAGACCGTCTCCGCATTCTTCTGTAACTTCAGACTTCAGTAACAAGAAAACACTTCATGTTTTGGGGGTACAAAGCCATTTTAATCCAGCCTTGAAACATTGTGTACCATGTTTACTGGAGTGGCTGGAGGTAATATTCCCTTTAGGGAAAAACCCCCCTAACAGCGCTGGTGGAAAGCTCTAGTAGGCAGTGCCAACAGTGCCAAGCAGAAGAGCAGCAAGAGAAGGTCATGCAGCACAATGGGCCTAGAGCAGGGCGACCAGCAGCAAGTCACTCACCAGGTGCTCAGTGCAGTAAAAAGGGACTGTAGGAGCAGATGAGGAAGCAGACAAATTAATCAAGGTCCTCATTCCTTGTGGAATTTGGCCCTAAGGATTTTGAGGCGCTGCCTCTGAGTTGCAGTCTTTGTATGTTTTTCACCACTCCAAGTGGTGAGAAAATAGATATTGTGTCCCTTTTACAAGAAGAAAACTGAGGCACAAAGAAAAATGACACTTTCTGGGCTACTACTGAGTTTTCCCTGGCTTTAAGTTGCAGACGTAAACTCAGAAGCATCCCTGTCTTCTATGGGCGCTCTGTGAATTGGCTCAGAGATCTTCCAGTGCTGGTCAACATGACGGAATGAGTTTAGTGTTTCTAATATTCGCTATGCTTTCATTTTTCTACTTATGTTGTTGCCACACACTTGCATCTGTTCTCAAACTGGCATTCAGTCTTGCACGTTCACTCTCTTGGTTTGGTCCTGCACCAGCGCAACTCCTCAGTCAGCTGGAAACAGCTTTGTAAAATGTGCATTTACAACACTCTGCGTGCATTATTTCATTAAAAAAAATCAACAAATAAGAAGCTAACTTGTCAATGTATATACACATATATAGAAGCACTTGTTGTCTTCCCTCACAAACTGATGTACACAGTTAGCAGCACTTTGTAAAAAGAGTCCAATATCAAAGTCTCTTGAAATTATTTGAAAGGATCACATAAGTGTCAGTCAGCAGGAGGCAGTTAGAAAACCTTTGCTGTCTGAATGGGATTGGTACTATTTAGATCTCAGCATCTTTGGATCCACACATGCGCGTGGTACACACGCGCATAGAGGAGTAGAGAAGAAACAGTGGATGTGCAAACTCTTCTGTTTCTTTTTCTTAACTCATAGAGGATTAACTGATGTGGAAAGTGTTATTTCCTTAAGGACAAACTATCATAGTCTTTCATGTTATGGTTGTCAGGAAATCCTTTACCTTTCAATTGCAAATGAATCAATTTCCTTAGAATATTTTCATGTTTCTTGGGCAACATGAAGCAAGCAGAATGTCTGCCTTCATTGAGCTGTTTGCAATTACTATCAAAATAAAAAGTTGAATTGTAAATGACATCCTCACATGGGCATTCTCTTAAAAACAAACAAACAAGAACAATGAGCAAACAAGCAAAATGTGTCCAACCAGCTTCCTGGCAAGAAGCAAAGGGTATTGGTACAAATATCAGCTTTGCTTAATTCCATGTGCAGTTCTCCTTTTCAGGAAAATAGCAGTGCTTTTTGTGGGGTCTCTAGCCACACACAGGCAGAACCCAATTGTGTGTAGTTAGTTTGTGGAGCTATAATATGTGTTGGCAAGTTCTTTCTCAGCAGTTACAATGAGCTAAGTAAATGCCCACCAACACAAGCAAGATCTCCACAGTGCCACCTGCCTGTTAGAATACTTGCAGAATTAATACTGGCCTGAGCTTCATTATTCACATTACACAAGTTTATAAGCAGAAACAGCTAAATACATGGAGATGGGGTAAGCATGTAAGTCTGAATATAGGCTATTGCCAGCATAAGTTACCCAAACTGTACTTCCACTAGTATGTTTGTGAAATTCTTCCTATGCACACAAGGATGAATGTGGATTTTTCCTAAATTACCTTTCAGCATAAGAAGCAGTGTAAGTGTTACAACATATATCCCTTATGAATTTGAACATTTAATCAGTGAGCCTGTTTCCAGAATATTTTATCTTGTTTGCAAAATAGGACAGGAAAACAATCAAACATAACATTAAAACATGAAATACACAAATGAGAAACATAGACTGTACTGCAATATAAACTGTGATCGCAAAAAGATACCAGAAGCTATGGCAAGAATCACTTCAGCTATCTGCTACTTCAGTAACTCCAGATGTTTTACAATTATTAATTCTCCAATAGAAAAATTGTCAATCCAAAGGAACTGGCAGGAGTGGCCTCAGAATGGTACGAGATGGACCAGCCTTGTTTCACAGGTGGCTGGCTGAGCTGCTTTGAACATCAGTGCCTCTAAATCATTCAACAGTTGGACACAGCGTGTGCCTGGGAGGCTAAGAACCTGCACAGCACCTAACAGCAGGGTGGTTGGAGAGCAAGCACCTCACCTTACAAATTCAGGATAGGGCCCATCTGTCCATAGTCCTATAGGAAAATAACTTGTAGGAAAATGAGAGTGCATTGCACGGTGAAACTCTGCTGCTGAGGTAGGTGGTTCTAAGCTAAGGGATGTGTTTTTTGTTTTTTTGTTTTTTTTTTTTTTACTTCTTTTGTCGTTGTTGTCATTATATAAACTCGGTTTGTTTTCTGATTGTAATCATTGACCATGTGGGGGAAAATGTCTTGGTGACGATTCGCGTGTTCTGATTTCTGCTGAGATGTTTCACCACCTTCTGACAGGCTGGAATACCCTTGGTGCAGCAAGGTCCACCCAAATAGGAATGTGGGGCATGCTTTTCTTTTAAATCTCCACCATCTATGCTTCTCATTTGACCTTTTTTTCTGCATATTTGTTTTTTTCTTTTTTTTCCATTCAGTTTCCACTCTGATGGTTTCTGTCTCCATTGTTTCTCCCATTAGATTATTTTATTGCTTTCCTTATTTCAAATTTCTCCTTACACTAAACACAACCTCAGTAGCACGTTAATGTGAAGGAAAAATGAATTCATTTGCACTCATGCTCCCTTATGGTTCAGAGCCAGTAATAGGTGTAGACTCCTTCCCCAAAAGTAGTTTTTCTATAATCAACCTTAGTGGTTAAATGAAAGGACCCAAATACTTCTGGGCACTTTCTTGCTACTGTGAATAATAATGCACTTTGTCCAAGGATTTTGTTGTGTTTTTACTCATCCGTGACACCAAGAAAATTGTGTTGTTTCTTCCTGTTAAGACCATTCAGCATCTTCCCAAGACAAGATCCAGCTGGTGAAATCTTGGTGCTGTTTTTGTTGGCATACCAACCCTTATTTAAAATCCTTTGATCTCTTCTATTCTCCTGTTTTACTCGGAGCTTTTACAGTGACATTAAAGGAAGTACAAGGTGTGATTTTTTTAGACTATCATCCCCATGGTGGGGTCTGTAGGGATCAGCTGATTTCGATTTCATGCCAGTTACTGAGTACATAAGTTGTCACTGGAACTCAATGCCTTATTCTGCAGAACTTTTGTGCTATTGGAAAAATTTTATAAGTGTTAATTCAGAATAAGTATGTGTGTATGTGGAATGAAGAGGAGAATAACGGCCTACAAAACTCAGATGTTTCAGTATCATGATGTCTCAATATCAAGAGGTATACCAAATGTCCTAGTTCACTACTCTATATATGGTGAAGTCATATTTTAGCATAATAATCAGATATATGATGAATTTCTTATGTGAGGAATTCCTCATTTTCTCAGCGTCTGTGGGTGCTGAGATAATACAGAAAGGATCCTAGCACTGTGTCAGCATTTATCCTTTCTCAGTACATGGTGCTTGATATTCACATCCTGTTGATCTTTGTCCTCTGCACTGAGCTCTGCGAAAGGCTGTTAGGAAACGGTTGTGGTACTGCAGGATGCTGAAGGCATATAATGCCACCATAACTTTGTTTCAACCAAAGATTTTATGAAAATATTAAAGAGTTACTTCTCATCTCTGGCTAAATCCAAGGTTCTATTCCCCAATACCATCTAACTAACACCTTTTGTTAGTATAACACATACATGCCTTTAAAATATTTTGAAAACATTCGCCCATCACATGTTGTAATAGAAAACTAACCATTAAGAAGCAGACTTCCTTGCTTATTCTCCAAGGGTGGAATTCAATAATGCAGAGGAACAAAACAGGGTTTATGTACCTTCCAAGTCCCTCATAGTCCTATTTATACTGACTCTTTACACAGGGGTAAATTCTACCACAAAGGACCAATTTTGGGGTGATGCCTGAGTTCCACAATCAATTACATTTTGTCTGTAGGACCCCTGTCAGTATTGTATGTGGAAGATGGAAGAGATGCTAAGCAGAGTTTTATGCCCGGTGGGCCTGGCTCCTACCCAGCTGAAGTCAGTGGAACTTCTGCCACTCCTTCCAAAATCAACAGGATAGCTCCTCCACTCGCTCTCTATTTCTCCTGCTAAACCACAGATTTCTGATATTTTCAGGCACCCGTGCTCATCAGCTTGGAATCCACACAAGGCTGGGTTTCATAACAACAAGCAGCCCAGATTCTTTCAAATTTGAGCAGACAGAAGAGAATAAGGTGAGTCATTTTTTTTTCCCCTTGCTAATCTTGACTGGATGCTGCAGGTTTGCCAAAGATTACTTGAATTTTCCCTAACTAAGGTGTGAGTGAAAGCTGCAGCAGTTTGAACCAAATAGGGTTGTTGGTTTCTTTGGTCTTATTCTTCATTCACTGGAAAGGAACAAAAATATCTGTACAGAACTATTTTGGTGACACCTTCTCAGCTGTTTGCATCTGTCAGTGTTACTTACCTGAAAATACATTGTATTACCCTCTGTAACAGTCTTTCTGAGTCCAAAGCAGTCTTTTGTTCCAAAAAGGTTCCCAGCTCCTCACGGAGAGCTCCTAGCACCTTGCAGGCCTGCTGTGGGGCCTTAGAACTGAATGGAAAGTGTCTAAATGGCCTCTGGGGCTTGGGTAGTGAGCTGCACGGAGGCCAGGAGACAGCTAGCACCATCAAGAGCATGCCCACTGCCAGTGGGCCTTCAAGTCATTCAGATGACTCTGAAAATATTTATCCCAGGGCTGGCAATGAATTCTCAGCAGTACAGAGTACATGAACGACAGTCAATAATTTTATGCTTTGCTATTTCTTTTATGTCAATCTCTTTGTAAGCATCCCTTTGGCTACAGTGTTTACTTATGGTACAAATGTGTACTATGTGTCAAAACGGAATATTTATTGAATACATTTACTTTGTGCCTGTTTAGTTATTAGCTGATTGAAGATGCTGCTTACTGCACCTGTTGGGACCGTTTTATTTTCTCTGTTGGCTGGAGACAAAGAAAGCTTGATGCCCGACAGTTTTGAAAAAAAAAAAAAAAAAAAAGCATCTGAATTAAAATTTAATACAAACATTGCCTTTTCTTGGTGCTCTGGGACCAAGCAAAGGACCTCTTAAATCTTCAGGATAGGAACAGTTGCCTATAACAGAGCCAATCTGAGCCTCCAAAGATGTAAGTGGTCTAAGGCTAAACATTACAGGAGACATGACCAAGGGTGCTTGCAATGAACTACAGCCTGTCTGGTGTCTCTGAAGGGGGGAGAGCTCAGGAAAGCTCAGGACTTGTCACTTTCTTGTAAGAATCTGAAAAAAAAATGTAAGCCAGCAGAGGACCGAGTCTACCACACTGTGGCCTGTGTCTCCTGGACACCAAAATGGGTTTTGTAGATGACATTGACATTACTGAAGGAATGTACCACTGTGATCTCTGAGAAGAAAAGAGAATGTACCTTTCCCTGCCTCCAGGGAGTCTGCAAGATAGCTAAGAAATTGAAGATATTGCTGCACTAGCAGAAGATCAAAAACAGCCTTGGTACTTCCTGTCAGAAAATTTAACTCCTATCTGGAAGAGAAAGCAGAATTCAGATGCTGAGCACGGCAGCTACTCAAACTCAGCTACCTGATACTGTTGATGACAGCTCATCAGGAAATAGGAGCATGCCTCCTCAGAACGCTAATGCTCGGGTAAACATCACCCATGTAGAGATAGGCACGGGAAGATCAGGCCTCAGCTTTGTGTTAAACTTCCCTGAGCCAGCAGGCACTGCATATCCTGCCTTCTTCTGTGGCTACTTCACAAGGCATCCCACAGCCCTCACTCCTTTTCTTTCTCTAAGAGGAGAGGCTGTCTCTTCTGTTAGAAGGCATATTAGGCCTGTTGCAGGAGATGAAGAACAAAGAAAAAGACAGTGTTATCCAGTTATGCACTTTGATTCAGAGACAAAAACAAAATTTTGGGCATGTTTTTCAAGGACAATCTCATTGGACGTGTGCACAACATTGTAATCAAAGAGTTTGTGTATAAGGTAATTGTTGTAGTTTTTAAAAAAGTGATCAGACCCTTTGAATACAGGTAAATAATAGGTTATGGACACGGGACAAGTAAAATTAGGTGGGGACTCAGCGTAGACTAAGTTACAGGCTCCTCCTGTGGCTGATGAAGAGACACACAGGCTTCTCTTGATCCTAGATGCAGTCTGGATTTTTCTTTGTGGTTGCACAGCTCCCCTGTCCATAAGCAGCACCTGAAGAGATTGTCTTATGGTAGAGGTACTTAGGTGCCTGAAGTAATGTGGTATGACAATTTCCCTTTGTTTTCCCATGTGAAAATTTAGAACAGAGAACCCAAAAGTGCTATCACCTGTTTTCCTCTCCACAAGATTTAATTTAAGCATTCAGGGATCCCAGCCTCAAATAATCCCAAGTCTATACACATTGAACACATTCTTCAATCCAGGCTAAAGACCAAATTCAACAACTGTTTTATTTCTTCAGCCCTATTACAATCATTGCAACTATCAGTCTGATTACATAATTTTTTCCCCAACACAGGAAACCAAATATTTTTACTGATTAACTCTTGACCTTCATGAAGACATTGACTGCTAGGGAATGGAAAGAAAAGGGCTATCAAACCAAAGAGATAAAATGTTGACTGATCTTTCAAATGATAATTCTAATTTCTAGAAAGCACAAAAGTCTCAACCCTTCTTTCATCTTTCATACAGAAACACTTAACACTCCTTGGAAGCAACTCACAGGGTTTCAAACAAGGCCCACAGTCTATATGCAGTGGGTGTACAGACCCACAGTCGATACATAAGAAACCATTAATTTACAGGCGTTTGTGTTTGCCACCTATATGATCAGAACCAAAGATCTGACCTTGAAAATACTTAATATTTGTGCTAATTCTTCAGGCAGAGATTAGTCCTATTGATGTAAAGGCACCTCTGTAAAAAGTTAAGAATGTCCAGGTGCATCTGCAAGATGGACATGAGTTTGTGAATATTTATTGGGTAGTACCTCCTTGGTACTGGTCTCCCTGGTACAAAAAAGACAGGAATCTCCTGGAAAGAGTCCAGCAGAGGGCCACAAAGATGATAAAGATCCTGGAACATCTCCCCTGTGAGGGAAGGCTGGGTGACCTGGATCTGTTTAGCCTTGAGAAAAGAAGACTCAGAGGGGATCTGATTAATGTCTATAAATATTTAAGGTGTGGGAGGCAAAGGGATGAGGCCAGACTCTTTTCAGCAATGCATGGCAACAGGACAAGGGGAAATGGCCACAAACTGTAGCATAGAAAGTTCCACACAAATGTGCATAAGATCTTCTTCACGGTGAGGGTGACGGAGCACTGGCACAGGCTGCCCAGGGAGGTTGTGGAGTCTCCTTCTCTGGAGCCATTCAAGACCCCCCCAGACGCCTACCTGTGCAGCCTGCCATAGGGAGCCTGCTTTGGCAGGGTGGCTGGACTCGATGATCTTTATAGGTCCCTTCCAGCCCCTACAATTCTGTGATTCTGTGGTTTACTTCAACAACAAAAACCACATGATAAAGAAATTATTTGTACTGCTGTAGAGTTACATGGCTAACTGTATTAAAAATAACATTTTCTTGCATTATTTTTTCTGGTTGTTTTAGCAGATTTTGTTCTTTGATGGAAAATGTATTGATCTAATCCTGGGAAAGTGACTGTAGAGCTCAATAGAACAGTTTCTGCCATATAATTTTGATGTTCAGAAGGTTGTGTAATATTTCATATGAAAAGCCTCTGTCAACTTCCACTGACTGTTGAATCTTAAAGTGATTCATCCATGCAAGTATATTTTTCAGGAAATCTTCTGAAGCAGGAGGCGACTTCATTGCAAAATACAATTTAATTGAACATATGTTGATTTTAAAAGTATATATACATCTATATAAATTTCTTTTCTCTTTTCTGATTTATTTTTGTGACTCACATCGAAAACCAACATTTAGAAATAGATGAAAAAGGAAATTAATTAAATGCAATGCACTTAGAAAAGTAAACTTGCAAAGTATGTGCTTCTATTTTGTAACATTTGATGTTTATATGTAAGAAGAAATAAAAGTTAATATGTGAAATAGCTAACAATGTTCAACATTTCTCAATCGTGAATTAAGCAAACTGTATTTCCAATAATCTCAGTCCCAGTTAGTATCTTCAGATTTTCAAGTCATTATACTTGAATGCTTATGCCAGTTGGCTTCCCACATTATTAATAGAAAATCTGATTGCTGTTCCTACCTTCTACAATTCTTCTTGCTCTTCATTCCACAGAAAGAGACACCCATAATAAACCAGGAGGGGAGTGACTGTTTCTATTGATAACAAATTAAGTTTTTCCAGTTCACTGAAATCAGGTGTTTTAATCTCAAAACATAATGACACACTGGAATCAGCAGTAGCCACTGTTTCAAAAGGAGCACATTTCATCTAAACTGTCCAATTTCAGTAATTATTAAGAAATATTTGTGTGATTGGATGTATATGAACACAGACAGAAAAAGTATTCCTTTCATGATTTGTATGAGAAAAAAACTAGGATAGGATCAAAGTGCTCTAATTTTTAAAAGTGTTTTGTTTTAAATACAAAAATAACTTGCAATGGTTGATCTCTTTTTCCTTTTCCTTTTCTTTTTCTTTTTCTTTTTCTTTTTCTTTTTCTTTTTCTTTTTCTTTTTCTTTTTCTTTTTCTTTTTCTTTTTCTTTTTCTTTTTCTTTTTCTTTTTCTTTTTCTTTTTCTTTTTCTTTTTCTTTTTCTTTTTCTTTTTCTTTTTTTCTTTATTCTTTTTCTTTTTCTTTTTCTCTTTTTCTTTCTTTTTCTTTTCTTTTTCTTTTTCTTTTCTTTTTTTTTTTTTTTTTTCTTTTTCTTTTTCTTTTTTTTTTTTTTCCTCTCTCTTTCTAGGATGGAAAGAATTTCTTTTCCAAGAAAGAAAGAGGAGTTTTATCACACTGTCTTTGAATGTGTTGTCACAATCACTGCCTCACTCGTGTTTAATGTTATTTTTTCCCATAAACCACTGTTGGGAGCTTAACGTGGAAACGTCAACTCATTTCTTTGTCCTACAGCAGCATTTAGCAAACCAAATTTTATTGTCTTACAAATATAAGTGTGTTGCATAAAGCCACAATTTCTCAAGCTTGAATACATCACTACTTAAAAATCTCTAGAATTTTGTGACCTGTTGCATGCTCACATGTTACAGTATCCAACTTAAAATCTGAGCTGACTAGAGGTGGGTGCAATCTAAATGTGGAAATCCAAGTAAAACCAACTTGGAAAACTACATCTAAAACACCAAAATGTTAGAAGGTTTTGATACCTGCACTCAAAGCTTAAAAGAAGGCTCCACACAAGTATATATGTCTTAACCATTTAACTTAACTCACTCAAAAAGTGATCAAGTTGGATTGAACATGGTGTAAAGGCCTTGAGGTGATATGACTGACTCTACCTTTGCTGACACTGAGGACTGAGCTAGGGATCTTCAAAGTGAAACACCATAAACCCCCGACAACAAGGAAGACTTGGGAATACTAACAGATGTCTTCCACAAAATGTCAGCCGATGGAGAGATGAAATTAACCAGATACAATCAAATCTTTACCAATGTACAGTCTATACACCTTTGCAGTACTGGGTGAAAACAGCTACCACAACCTCTGGTCAACACCTGATATAGATTTTAAGCAATAATCAGACAGAGAAAATATTCCAATGCTTACCAAGCCCTTCACATAATTTTCATTGCCATTTAGAGCCTACAAGAGAGAATTTCACTTCACAGATGCAGAACCCTTTCAAGAGAATGATGCTAGAAATTAGAGACCTCAGAAGCACTGATTTAAATAGAAGCAACTTCTTACACAAGTGTAACTTTTGAGGTTTCTTTCTGATTTAAGGTTGTTTCTTCCTCTCCCCATTCTAATCAATGCCAAGGAAAAGTGCTGAGCTGCCCAAGAGAAGGCTGTAGGTTTTTGCTGAGTCCAGCTGTTCCACTGAAAGAGAAGTCTGTAGACATCTACTGTCCTGTTAAGTAGTTGTACGTAGTCTCTGTAGAGTTTTTTTGTTCTTGATGCTGCTTTACTGTTTTATTTTAAATTGCTAAGTCACTTAAAAAAAAAAAAAAAAGGAATGATATAATGTTATCCTAAGATGACTATTCCAAGTGAGCAATTGCTGTAGTTGCCATAGGGATACTGAATGAATGCAGATGAGGTGGGAGACATCCAGAGGGCTCTGTGAGCATGAATTTCCATTTAGCAGCTCAGTGCAACCAAAAAGGGGACATGCCTGCCCCACCGTAATGGTGGGTTGCAGCTGCTGCCTAGCCAATGCTGAAATGGCAGCCTGGCTGCCTGGGAGCTGCTTCAGCTGGAGCCTCGCTTGCAGTTGAAAATGGAACTTGGGCTCTTAGGTGATTTTGAAAATGTTACCACAAGTTCCCCAGAAGCAATACTTAGAAACAGCCACTTACTGATTTTGTAACAAATGCATCAAGGAAAACTGTGGAAGTTACATATGAATGAGACCTAGTGAGGCACTGGGGGACCTATAGAGACTAATTAAAAACAACTAATATTTGGAAGAGAAACAGCTTCTTCACAGAGGAAGGAGCAATCTGTTTTATTATACAGAAGGTTTATTACAATGACAGAGACAAACAATAATTCCATAGATGAGGGTTGATAAGTATTTTCTCTCTGAAATATTTCTGTTCTGTTATTAAACTTTGGTTTAATTAACTTGTTGATGACATGGGGGTGAAAGTGGTCAGCTGTCCTGAGAATGATGGTCATTTTTACTTTGCCTGTGTTCTTGCAGATTTTCCAAACAGGACTAATTTCAGCCTGTATTCATTATAGATATAAATGTAAATATAGTGACATAATTACCTTAATATCTTCAGAAAACATGAATGAACTTAAATGATAACTTGGCAATTAACACCAGCACTCCAAAGTTCTGCCTTTGGAACGCTCCCAACCTACTCATGGGAAGAGCTGGATAGAGTAGCCTAAAGGTCTTCAAATTTGTGCTGTCCTTGAGAAGCTACATAGAAATGCTGATGACAAATGATGTACAGCTGTACAAAGAACTGGATTTTTTTTTTGTTTGTTTGTTTAAAGTACACAAATAAGTATAGGTTCAGACTGCTTTTCTTGACACAAACACAATTTTTAATTATGGCAGGGCCTGAGACTGGTATATCTTAGTTATCTTCAGATGAATTGTAGTGATTTACTCTGAATTTACTTTCAGCACCACCAGTGCAACCTCTTGCCACCTGTGTTGGAAAAATAGTCATGCTGACTGGGGCAGGTTGTAAATACAGTGCTCTTGTGCAAGGTGGTTATGATCCTTATGATCCAAGACACTCACTGTGTCTTGGGTGTATTAACAATATAAGATACTCTTTAAAGAACTGACTTTGGAAGACATACCCAGGCTTGAGACTGGCTAATTTGAAATAGTGAGAGATATGAATGGAATTTCATGAGAACATTTGCAAACATTCCCCAACTAACTGAAATGAATTAGGCAAGAAGAAATTAAAAGATGCAAGGTTCACTGATAAAAATGCAAATTCTAGCTTATCTTGGTCAAGAATATACTCAGCACGTTCTCTTTTGCCACTCATAGTATCTCTCCCTCCCATTTATGCTGTCTTTCAACTTAAGTCTTTTAAGACCTCCCCACTTCTTATTTTTTAGGATTATTGTAGTATTATTAACACTATGCATTATTTTCATTGTAGGTTGTTGGATGGAAGTTAATTAAACCCTTTTAAGCCACTTGAGACTTAATTGAAATAAACAAACATTATCGTATCCATCTTCTTGCTGAAGGAGATGAATCACAGAAAAGTTAAATTGCTTCTTAAGACATAAAACAAGTCAGTAGGCAAATCAGGGATAGCACTGAGCAGCCTTGGACTTCTAGACTCCTACTGTAATCATAACATTAGCCTGGCTTCCTAGAACCAGTATGTCTGAATGAGATAATTTTATTCAAAAGAGTTCTCAATTATCCTCACATTCTGGTTAATTCCATTATTACTGTAGCCAGTGGGAAAAAAATCAGCCAAAGATTCTGGTGCTGATATATTATTTTCAGTGAAAGGAAAGATGATTGCAAGACATTATGGATAAAATCATTTTGCTAATGGGGTATTTTTTTAATATGAGCAGGTGTCAGTATTATAAACTTTCAAGATAGGTCAGGTGCTGTGTTTCGGTATGATGATACTTTCCTTTGTAAACGAGCATTTAATAAGTCTCTAATTTCCTTGGTCAGGCACACCTCTCCCTGCCTACTTCTCTGGACTATTCTACCTCACTATATCCACAGATGGCAGGACTGCAGGGACAATACCTCCGACATAGTTTTCTCTCCTCAGAAGGGTCACTTGGCCAGCCATTGCCTTTCAGTGAGACCTGCTCCCCTGTTCTTCTGTGCTTAATAACAGTACAAAGCTGGGAGGAAGGAGGATATTGAGAAGGATGGTGATGCAGTCTATGCACAGTTAGCCTACATTAACTGTGTCTCAGCTAGGCCCCTGAGACACAGCTAGTGTAGGTGGGCCCTACCACTGGGAAGCAGGCAAGGCTGCAGGTTCTTTGTGGACAGTGGCTTCTGCAGGAATTGTGCAGAAGCACCTAGCCTTGAACTGAGTCTATCTCATGTGGGAACTCCATAAGATATCAACATAAGAAGGGCAGTAGCTTTCTGAAGCAGTCCAGTAGTCTCCAACACCCTGAAGAATAAAACCACACCAGGGCAGGTCTACCAGGCCTTCCTCTTGCTCCCTGCCTGAGGCAATAGGATAATCATCTGCATATGGCTCTGATAAGTCAGCACCAAACACCCGCACTGTACATTGCACGCTCTATCTGTCATTCTGTGTGCTGCCTACAAACACATGACAGTGGTAGCAGGACCTCAGTGATTTTCCTGATTTCTCCTTTTTATTCCTGATTTCCATTGGCGCAAGAATAGTAGACCATCACTAGTCAGCTTTTCACAGAGTAGCTGGACCAAACAGTTTCAATTTCTGCTTGAAAATATCAGCGATGAAAAGGCCTTATGCTGCGGTGTTACAATTTTCACCTGGCTGAGGGTAGTTTATGTCACACAATTTAACAATCCTTGTTATTAGAGCATATTTAAAATATCTTAATCAATGCAATCATACACACAAAAAGGTGTGTGTAGCTGTAAATCTCATCAGCACTTGACAGCATGCTCAATTTCACATGCAATTACTTGGATAGACCATGTAATTACGCCACATAATTACTCATGCATTTTTCGAATGAAGTTGCATGTCTGCAGCTCGAGATGATATAGCCCTTTCCTGTCAACCAAAGTCCTCTGGCACTTTTTCCACAATGCACACCTTCTCTTTTTTAAGAGAACAAGGCAGAAATTGAAGCAAGTTCTCTAGGAACTCAGTTAAAATATAAACATTATGTTTTAGACAGTGAATTTTGTTTTAGGACATAAAGACCAATTGATGAAATGTGTTGCTGTTAACCTGTTGTTGCTGATACCTACTAAAACTCTGCTGTTGGCTCCCCCTGAGGGCAAAAGATAACAAATAGGAAATTCCTATACAGGAAATAATAGCAGACCACATTCTTTGCTGTACCTAAATCTACTCACTGAGGCAAATATCAAGAACTAAAGTGATGGCAGTTGTAATTCCCAGGTAGACCGCAATAATCTGTTTCAGTCTCAGAATGGATCTTATCCCAGTTTACACTACAGAAGACTACTTCTAGAGGCCAGATATGTCACCTCTGGATGCTGGGCTCCTGAAACCACGCAGGAGGTGTGCAGGTATGACACATCTAGGCAAAAGGCTGTTTTGCCATTGTCTTGTATCTCACTTCATTCTTTAATTGTATTTGTTCAAACAGAAGTGGGATGAAATGCTACAGTTTGATATCACTGGCCTGAAGGACTGTGCAGAATGCATGAGAGGTCTTACAGCTGACCACTACTAGGCTTCTTTGTCATTCAAAATATAAAATAAAGTAAAAAAAAAAATTGGAGAGAACTATATTAAAAGTGTATCTCATATGGACCCACACAATACACCTTATTCAGGAATTGAGGGTTTCTTCCATCATGTTATCACTTCTTTAACATAAAGAAAGCATCTTAAAATATAAGAAAGAGCTAAAATAGAAGAATGTGTTTTCTGCCAGAAAGTAATGTAGTCATTCAATAATTCATTGAAACAATGTCAAATTCACACTACCTTTTTCTTGTTCCAAAACTGCAGGTTATGTGCCAAAATAAGTTTTGTTGATTAATATGCCAACCATCCATGTCAGATCAGCTTTATTTCCAGTAATACAGCCACCACATTCCTGCAAAACAAGCTCCTATGCAATGAGCACAATTTAATCCCTAAACATAAGGGAAAAAATGTAAGGTAAATGGCAAGGAAAGACAGATAAAGAGCAATACTCCCGAGCACTAATACAACCTTTGCAGAATTAGTAATTTTAATGGGTCAATTTTCTGTATAGGAGGTGATCAGTCCCACTGTTCCTTTTGTGAGTGCACCTGACTGCTGGTGAACAGATCCATCTTGCTTTCTGACTAGGGAGGAGGTACAGGGAGAAGATTAAGAGAGAAAATGTACAACAGAAATGCCCGGAGGTGGAAATTGCAGTACGCCATCTACGTAGTGTGGCAGTTAATGTCAGGCTAGAAATCTTAGTGCATGGCTTTGCATTCAGTACCCAGCTGAAAACAGAGCTTCCTTTATTCAGTGGTCACTGGGGGTCTTAATACCAGAGCAGCCCAGAACATCCTCGAAACTATTTTCTACAATTTTGTAGCAATCTAAAGATCAAAACAAGGTCATTTTGATATTTTTCCAAACATCTATTTGCTGTTAAAATTGAGAATTCCAGAGTAATTGCACTCTAATTTAGAATACAGTTTCCTTACTTTTTTTTTTTTTTTTTTTTTAAGATCGCTGAAGCTGTTTTTATAAAGGCACATTAAGCATTTTTAAAAACATACACAATGTTTTGCTGTCCATGTAGAAATTATATAATAATGTACTGGATAAAGTTTACAGTGACTCCTGTTGTATTTCTGTCAAAGTAATAATGCCTGTTTCATACAGTAATTTAAATATGTAGATCTCAAAGCCCTTCAGAAAAGGGATTGTAGTCTTCAACACTAGAAATTGCTGCTGATGGGGAACCTCAGAAATGGGGAGATAATGTATTCAATGAAGATCATCCAAGATGCCAAGACCAGAACTGAATCCTACTCACCTTGGAGCTTGGCCAGTTCTTTCCTTTCAGCCACATCTTTTCTCTCCATGTTTAATGTGTCCGAGATAATTTTGTTTTATAAGGATTTGCTGAAAGCAGTGATAGATAAAGGGAAAGTACTCCAAAGGCTGTAACAAACAAAAGTCACTTGGGTTTCACTAATGTGTTCAGCACCTTGCTTTGTTTAAAGTCTGTGTACGATTCTCTTCTTTTGCAGGCCATCAGGTCTTACAACTCCTTTAACAAATGTGTAGATTAAATATAGACAGATTTCTTGCCCTTGCCTTCCTTCCAGGAGGTTGCTCCTGATCTTCTCTGATGCACCGGGTAGAAATTGTCCATTGTCTGCTTACTCATAGCTACTTTTTGGACCATTTATTTTCAGAGCAGTATTGTACTCTAGGATAAACCCCCTAATTAGTTTTACGTATTTCTGAGCCTGTACCTCAAAAACCTACACTTGTTATATTAAGTAAGCTAAGCTGTAAAATACATTATTAGCCTAATGAACACAGGTGCAAAGCAAACTTCCTTTTACGGTCTCTCACCTGTATCTAAATACTACCTATGTTGTCCAAGTGTGATTTAAACTATGTACTGACTCTTGGTCAAATTGAATTTCATTCAAATTTGTATCACATTTATAAAAAATACTCCTGGTTAGGACCATTTAAATGTAGGGTTTGGATTTTGGGTGATCCCCTTGTTGTACCAGGAGCTGGATTCAATGATCCTTGTGTATCTCTTCCAAACCAGGATATTTTATGATATGTTGTATTACTGAGCTCTCTTCTTACCTTCATTGCAGGGTCTACATCATCAGCATAGTTCAGATTTTGTGAAATACAATATTGAGCTACGATGCATTTATGTCCATGAGTACACAAACTTTGCTCCAACACATATTGAAAAAAAATGCCGTACTACAATGCATCTGTTTAAGTACGAAATTCAGAATTCAGAAAATGGAGAACCATAAGAAATCATGTATAGCCCTGTCTCCTTACTCTCAAAAGGCTAGGAATTATTAAAGAGCAGTTATATTTTAGAACAGAAAGCCAAAACTCCATCACAAATTCCTTATATCTAATATAGTGCGAACAGGCCAGCAGCTCTCAGACTTTATTGCAGTTCTTCATTCCACCCTTGGATGAAGATGAAGATTTCCTTTTATCCTTTATTTTCAGTGTTTATTATCAGCAGTGTTGCTAAAATGAAGAATGAAGAAGGTAAAAAGACAAAGCATATCTAAAAAGCAATTTCACAAAAAAAAAGACATGAAAAGATACAGCCACCTTCCTTTTAACATCACAGACTATTTGGGGATGAAGAAGAGTTTTGAATACTAATGAAGGCCAGCTTCAACAAAATGAATGCCTTCACCAAATAGTAAAAGCTGTGCCTCTGGAAAGCTAAGATGCTGTTACAGCAAGGCTTTCAATCAAAGATAGGATTCATCTGACATTATGTAGATATCTGTGGTGTAGGTATCTAGACGGCAGATACCCACAGCTTAACAAGACACTCCAGGCCTACTTTGAGTCCATGGATGGAATAATAGGCACATCTAGGCTGTGATTCATTCCATCTAGATTAGGTCTAAAATAGGTCATATGAATCACATCCTATAAGTGCTTGTTTTCCTCCGCTGAATGTAAGGAGAAACTTGTAGATAGATGTAGATACCTATGACTTATAGGCCTCTGAAGTTACAGGAGATGAATCTCTCTTCAGGCAGTCTCTCTTTTTCTGGTACAAGGAATTTCAGGCAGAAAATATAGGGTGAAGAAAATCAATCAAATATAGGGAAGAAAAGTAGTAGGGCAGGGATCCACAGACATCAGTGAGTGTGAAAAAAAAATAAATAAAAATGTTGAAGATATTAGAACTTATACCAATTATTTCCCAGAAATGATTGTGTTTCTCTCAGTGCGGGAGTGAGTTCTCTATAGGGAAGACCAGAAGCTGTTGATGTGCTCATTACGTTACAAAAAATTTCATCACTGAATTTGTCTTAGTGTCCAGAAAAAGAAACAGGTTATTTGTTATGGAATTGTTCTACAATTTACTGTCTTGCAGAAATTAATCTCAGCAGTATTTTGAAAATATTAACGCAAAATACTGAATTTCTATTTAAATATCTTCAGATAATCTGCAGAGAAGTCATATAACATATGTGCACAGGAGCTTAAATTTGTCTCTGAAGACTTACTCCTTTTTTTACCAAGAATTACACTGTATTCTTATTAGATTTCCTATCAGAAAGTAATTAATTCAGTATTAA
Organism: Meleagris gallopavo; assembly: GCF_905368555.1. Taxonomy (NCBI): domain Eukaryota; kingdom Metazoa; phylum Chordata; class Aves; order Galliformes; family Phasianidae; genus Meleagris; species Meleagris gallopavo. The sequence goes on along the minus strand of NC_139404.1, from coordinate 85,777,264 downwards.
CTTGACTTACTGATTGAATTTATGGCTGTTTGCTATGTGTTCTTTTCTACAAAACCACTTGAGGAATTTCATGTTTTCAGAACAGCCTTTTTATTGAGACCTATTTGCTTAGAGCACTCTTTTTGTCATGGTTTAGATAATGTTTTAGAGTGATTATATTTATTGACAGTGAGACTAGTCCAATTGATTGACTTTCTAAAACATTAACTTCTACAGCCTTCATTTAAACTGCCAAGATTTCCTCTTTACACTTCAAATCATCCTATTTACCTTTCTAGTAAAAGAGAAGTCAGACATCACATTTCTTTCTCTCAAGGAGAAAAAGAGGAGAAATGTTGGAACCATCTTATTGGCCTTCTTTCTCTGACTTACAGCTGTCATTTCTGAGGACTCTAGGAAGACAGGTGAGGGCATCCACCCTCCATGTTATCATTCAAAATGTTCGTAGAAAAAATGATGCTGTCCTCTTTAATCAAAAACTATTTCTTACCAATTCTCCCTTTGATTCACCACTGAACTACAGCAGAATGCTACCAGACTTAAGGCATCTCCTAGAGCATTTGTTAATCAAATATTACCAGTGGTTAAAAGGGAAAAGCCAGATTTATAGAGGAGGTGGGATAAGCAGTCAGTGACAATAGCCAGGACAGATTGTATGTGATGGTAATGAGGGATTTGGTGTCCAAAGTGGTCCTCCATTCTCTGTACTCACCATCTCAAATCTCTAGCAAAAAGCCAGAAAACTGCATGTGACTCTACAAGGAAGGAGGAAGAACAGATTTACAAAACAAATTCAGTTTACCAACTGAAGGTACAGTGATACTGTTGTATAATTTTCAGTGTTCTGTTTCGAGCAAGTTCTCATAGGACACAGACCTATGGGCACAGAACAGTTAATTGAGAGTATCAGAAAGTTCACCTCATCTCATACTAAGATCACTCTAGTTTTCTCACATAGGCTTCTCCGGGGAAAGATCTGTAAATTATAAAAGGGAATGAAACAGTTGAACTATGAGGCTTTACCATTAGGATTAGATTAGATTGTTATTTTTCAGGGATACATTTTTCTTTAGTTAAAAGTTCCTGCAATAACAATTAGTTTGTGTTGCTCAAAAACTACTATAATGAGAATTCTTTTTTGCAGTTATCAATTACTTCATGACTTCTGTCCCATCAACTGATAAGCCCTTAGATGTTGAATCTGAGAGACCTTTAAAGATATGATCTAGATCCTATACACCTGTACCTAATCCAAACTGGGAAAATAACAATAATCCCAAGGAATCTGAAGAAACCACTAGAAATAAGATCACTGTTTCAGGTCTTTGTAATCATGACTAATACTCACTTTCAGAGATTAGGTCTCTCTTGTGTTTTCTGTACTTATTTTCTACTCCTGTCTGTGAAGAAAGCACTAGAGATGCAAGGCTAGACCTACAATTGATATAAACACAACTCCACTGAAATCAACAGAGCTAGAATGCCTTAAAACTGCTAAGGATCTTTTCCTGCATCTTTTTTAGAATGGATATGTTTATTTATCTCAAAGTGTAGAGCTCAACACAGCAGTAATCTCTAAGATACAGACCTGTCTATGTTTTATGATAAAGGAATTGCATTTCTTCTAGATGTGATGATAAAAATCTACTATTTCTTGGAATAAGACTTGCTGGAACCTGGATAAATTGAACATACCTTATTTTGCTAGGAATTGAAGAGATGTGGTTGCGAACCTAACTAGGGAAGAAGGTTTCTGGCATTACTGCAGTTAAATTAGCAAGATTGTGTTGATGTCATTCAGGGATAGATTGTACTGTTATTTTTTTCTACATATTGATAAAGAAATACAAGTTTGTAATTACTACTGTGGTTGTACAAAATACATGGATCCAGTGCAGGATATCAGTAAATTGTCACAATGTTAGTATATTCTAAAAAATGTAATACTTTCCAGTAGACCAAGTTCAGCTGTGTCACAAGATCTAATCCAATCCACTGCTTGTTTCTTGTTTGTTTGTTTGTTTGTTTGTTTGTTTTCCTGAAGCCTGTTAGATTTGGAGAGGGAGAAGATAATTTTCCCAGCTCAGAGGCTGAGTGTCTCTGGGCTTGTGTCTTGCTATCCTCTTTCTTAGGGAACTCACACCATTTGACTGCACTAACTGTGCAGTGACTGAAACAGAGGTGTCTTCTTATTCATGTGGTGACTGTGGTCACGTGTGTAGCTGTGTGATGGAGCTGCATGTTGTACACCTTGGGCATAAGGGAAGCATTGGATCAGGAACGCAAGACACAATTTTCTGCTTATTTGAAGGATGAGGAAAATATAGTCTGTTAGAGTCAAAATGTTGGGCAGTGTTGCAAAGAAGTTCTTCTCAGCCACTGGCTTGCAGAAAGCATTGTGCTTTAAAACTAGATTCTAAGAGCATAAATTGTATAGTAATATACAATATAGTAAAGTATAAATTGTCTTCAGCACATCACCTACTCAGCAGCTTTGTCTATGGCTCAGCCAAGTCATGGGTTGTTGGCTTAACCAGCAAATCTTCAGTCTCTCTTGAAGACACATTTATTTAATAGCCAGTTTTTAAGTAAATATTTATTTATTTTTAGACTCCCAAGTGCATTTGCTCTTGTTATTGATGCCGCTTCACCTGACACAATGCTGGAAATATTTCCAGTTGTAATTATGTAGCGAAATATTTCTTGTTTCTGTTTGGATTTTATGGCCTGAGAAATATTTAGTGTTGGCGAATGCCTGCCATTTCTGTTCAATACTTATGGTTTGTGTTTAACAGGACAGTGTGAAAACCGGACAGTTAACGCATCATATGATTTTGCTGAAAGTGCAGGTGCAAATCCCTGCTGCAAGGTATTACTGAGGTCTTCTCCAAATCAACACCACCAGGAGAAAAACTCTGATGACTGTGTGCACAGTACATGCACTGCCATGGTTGGAGCTGCATAGTTGAACAGAGGTGACAGCCCTGAAATCTGAGTGGCCATTTGACTGCTACAATGTGGCATGATCTAGCAGACCCGTGTGACCACAAGGGGGAAGAGTAATGAGCCTGGAGTTTCTAACCAAACTTTGAGAAATGATGAGAAACATTGCTTTGCTCATTGGGACAATCCTAAGAGAGAGCTATAGGGAATAGGCTGAGAGAAAATAACACGGGCAAAATTGTTTGCCTGATATGAATCCTTATTTGACACTAAAACGAAGAACACAACATAGCCCTCCAGCTTCCCAGGTCAGCACTGTGACTAGTCAGTGACGGTTACAACCTATTTGATCAGCTTTCCAAAATGGCTGCTCTCACCCTCCCATCTCCCAACCCTCCATGAAGTAGCAAGCCACCTACAATTTTTTTCTGCCCTAGTTTCTTTTTTTAAAACAAATCACAACACCGCCAACTTCTTTTACACAGCAGTCTCGGTCGTCTTTCACTACACTGGTCCATCTAGCCTGTTATTTAAATTCTGCCTGGAAAAAAAATTCTTCCACAGTGCCCACACAAAGTGAGTCAACGTTCTTCTCCATTCATCTCAGAGAGACCAGAATTGCATCCAACATGTTTTCTTTAAAAAAAAAAAAAAGAAAAGAAAATGAAAAATAGAGAAAGAAGGCTGGGTAGAAACATTGGGACATGCATACAAATCAGCTGAAAAGTTGTGCAACTGTGTTGCTACAACCCTTAATCTTCCTCATTCACACCCTCCCTACCACCTAATGCATTGTGTGAGCCTAGCTGGTTAACTATTCTTTGTGCATAACAGAATATTAAAAAAAAACACATAGTAATACAAATTTTTCCATGCAATCATGCCTTTTTTTTCCTTCCTTTTTTTCCTGAGATGGATTTTTGAGTTAGACATATTGCTTGCTTCTGTGTTTCACCCCTACTATCTGTAAGGCTTATTTCATTTGGCCACGGTAGACTTCAAAGCTCAGTGTAACTGTCTGGACCGTCAACTCTGTCTTAGCTTCTGATCACAGAATCATTAAGTTTGGAAAAGATCTCCAAGATCATCCAGTCCAACCACAAGCCCATCCCCACCATGCCCACTGACCATGTCCCTCAATGCCACATTTGCATGGCTCCTGAGCACTTTCAGGGGTGGTGACTCCATCACTTTCTGGGACAGCTTGTTCCAGTGCCTCACCACTCTTTCTGACAGGAATTTTTTTTTTCATACCCAACCTGGCATTTGGTGCCATTAAAGGTTTGGGGCAAGGCCTTATGGATGAAGAGTGACAAATCACTTGCAGGTTTAAAAAGTAGTTTAAGACATACTTAAGAATTCCTTTTTCAGCAGTCTTCCTTGCATTTGACGTGGAATCATCATGGAGAGCTTCCTATTGCTGAGATCAGTCTGGGCAGGTTAGCTTGCTAGGCAGTAAGAACATTCAGGGGTGCTCAGTATATGGCCTTTGCCAAGATACAGGCTGTCCCATCATGTCAGGCCATCAGCATCCTTCCAGCAGTGGCTTGGGAGTGTGCTGTGCTGGCTTTGGATACACCAAGATGTTTGCTGCTAGTGGCAGCTTGCAGAGGTAGAGTAGCAAGGGCTGAGCTGTGGTACATGGATTCCTGCTGCCCTTGGAAAAAGCCCCCGTACTTGTTGAGCTGAAAAAATCAAGCATTTCTCATCTGTTAATTTATTAGATGGATATTTGATTAACACTGATTATTACTGACAAAATAGTGAAGTGTCTTTAGATACGAAGAACTCTCTACAAACAGGTTCACCATGCTTTTGCACTGATAATGAAGTGCTGAGCTGAAGTATGGTTGGAGCTTGATGATCCTTGAGGTCCCTTCAAACCCAAGCCATCCTATGATTCTGTGATGATCTTAGGATGTAGATTTTAAGGTTGTTACATTGATAACTAACAAAGTGAGCCAGTAAAGGCAAGGTTTCATCAAGAAATTCTTCCCTTTTCCTTTGAAGAATGGTTCTTTGGAACCATACTAAAATACTGTGACACCAAGCTGAGAGATCCTAGTTTATGGAGTTGCTTTACTTCAACCACAATAGCTATCAAGATAGCATAACTGAGCAAACACCATAGCTTCTGGATATCTCAGAATCACAGATCTGTAGGGGTTAGAAGGTATCTCTGAAGATCACCTAGTCCCATTCCCTGCTAAAGTAGGTTCCTTAGGTTACACGGGAATGTTCAGATGGATCTTCAATATCTCCACAGAAGGAGGCTTCACCCGCTCTGTGGGTAGCCTGTGCCAGTGTTCAGTATTTTACAGAAAGCACTTTCACATCCATCATCTACAGTCTCTTTTCATAAACTAATAAGAATAATAAACTAATAAGACTAATTTTGCACAAACAGAGCTGTGGGAACCCACCTCATTTTGCTAGATATATTTGGGTAAAGTGAATGGCAATTCAAACATGGAGATGTAACTATAGCACATTTTCCATCAAGGTTTTTTGGAAACCTTACATTCAGTTAAATTCTGCAAAACCCAGACGTGATGCTTTTTGTAGAAAGTCTCTGCAAAGGTAGCACATATAGGTTCTGAATAACTCATAATAAACTCATAATTCCCTGAAATCAAAAAAGATGGCACAACTGATTTCCATATGATCTGAATTTTCATTCATGGTCTCTATGTTTCGACAGAGTAATCTTTTCTGGTATTCCAAGAAACGTGCAAAAGTTGAAGGTTTTCGTAATTTGGAATAATATAATTTCAGTTTCACTTCAAAACAAAAAGGAAAGTTTTAAGATGAAAACATTTTATATTTTGTAAGTACACTCACTAGCTTCCCTCTGTACTGTCAAAATTATTAAATCAATTATTAAATTATTAAAAATAAATTAAATTAACTGAACTAAAAAAGAATAGATAAAAGTGGTATGGACAATAGAGACACGTGAAAAGAGAGTCGACTCCACTGAATGCAAAAATGTTTTGTTAACATTTTCTGGAAGAAAGGAGAGCTGATTGCTTCATTTTCAGAGAAAGGAATCAACATGACACTTCTCTGCAAAATTCACCTCTGTGTAGAGGGCCCTATGCTACAATTTTAAAGAGTGTTTGAGGGTAAAGCTTTGCAGATGTCTTCTATGAGCTGGAGGGAGGGTTTCACTCCATCCAAGCAGAGACTTCAGGAGTGATCACCAATGAAAGAGTGAGAAAACTCCCTTTACATTACTTCTAGCTTACCAGCAAGCCAAAAAAGGCAAGATTTGATCTTAAATGCAGTTTTGATTGGAGATTTAGTTCCTCTGAAATGCCGGTTGTTTTCTCTGGAATAACCCACCAGAGCCTTGTGTCTGTGCCTAGGTTTTGCACTGATTCTGTATGTTGGTTTTAACAATGAAGTGTGAATGAATCACAGGAAAATAATAGGTCACAACTTAAAAAAAAAAAAAGAAAGAAAGAAAAAAAGAAAAAAAGAAAAAAAAGGAAGAACTCCTGCCAAACATGGATAATTGACTTCATACATGAACCTTCTCCAGTCTCCAGTCCATTCATTTTTGCAGAACGTCTCAACAGAAAAATCAACATAAATCTGACATTCTTACGGAAAGCCACCTCTAGGTGGAAGTATTGACCCTGCAGATAGAGATGAGCTCATAAATATCTATGTGGCAGCAGTGATGGCAATGTTTTCTAAAGCTACTTCCTCCAATATTTTGCTCTTGAAACTGCAATTAGGTGGGGTGCCTTGAGATTTATATATCTGAGGGCAGGTTGCAAAGCTATCCTGAGCCAGATGTTTTCTTCTCTCTTGGTCTGGATTCAGTGGAAACGGTTCAAAGCAGCACTTCAAATATGCTGGACATTCACCTTTGGTGAAAGCAGCAGTAAAGGGCTCACTCCTGGTTTTAATTATGTGCTTATGTGCGTTCCCCAGCCTCAGGGTCTGCCACAGTGACCATTTTTTATCAATGTTGAGACCTGCATCAACATAGTCTAATGACAATTTCATTTACATTGGAAAAAAAAAAGAAAAAGAAAAAGAAAAAGAAAAAAGAAATTGCTGCTACTTCTACTCCCCTCTTTTGAGAATGAATTGTGAACTCCTGCCTCCATAGCTGAATGGGTCATACAAAGGATTACTCCTGTACTTAGTTAAGTACTTTGAGTGCTATAGATTGTAAGTGATATGTAAGACTAGGCACTGTCATTATTCCTGCTTTGTAGAATAAAGGTGTTATTCACAAGGGACCCGAAACCAGTCTTCTCAGGCTAATTTGTGCAGAGGTGCCGAAGTAAGATGGACCATTTAGTTCACTTATCCAGATGATCGTGACACTTCTCCTTTTCTCACTGTCTAAGCTCTTAGTTACAAATTGTGAGGGAAATTTCCAAAAGGCACAGAAATGCTGAGTTTCCTTGAAAATCTCCATGAGTTAGATATCCCGACTGCAATTTGCACTCTAAAAGTAAATAATAAACCATTATTATGCTTTTGGAGGGAGGTCATCTTCTTTATCTACAATCTAGTGAGGGGTTCTGTTTGGTTAGATCAACAGTTTCATAAATGGCTAAGTGATTTGAGAGTAATGCTGAACATTGTTTTTCCTGTAGGTAGGTTTTATTCACAACCAAAAACATTCACATTGACTTAACGTCTTTCATGGACCACTTGTTGTTCAGGGAAGAGTCTGGGAGGAAGGTGGAACCATTGCTGGTACATCATGGAGCTCCGTGGTCATAGCTCATATATGCCTACAGGGATCATGATTGAACTCTTCGTATCTGAACAAGTTTACTTGTGTCTCCCACAATGATGAATGTAATAAACTTGATGCTACCGAGCATCTTTGGGTACCCCATGTAGTTGTTGATAACTACCAGAAGCTCTGTTCTGCTGTGAATTAGAAGGTAAAGTAAAGCTGAAAGCAGCATACTAATGGAGTAACTACAGATCTGAACTCATGACATGGTGGAAAATCTTGTGTCTAAAATAAATCCTGAGTTTCTAGGAAGGGCTCTGCCATTTGTGCAGCACCTTGGTAATGTTCCCACCCACGCAGTAACTCCTCAATAGGCTCAAGCAAGGAACTGTTTCGTTTCTTCATGCTCAGAACTGACATTGCCATCATGTCCAGTCTTTCCTCTGTAGCACTGGAATACATCCTGAGAAGGTGTGTGCGGGTGAGCAACCAAGTCAATGAGAGAATCAATTTCCATCCACAACTGGTGTGCAGCACTAATTAGGTCAGGCAGGCACAGTGATGTGAGTTGTTTGTTCTTTGGATGGAGGCGGCCAAGAGAGGAGTAGAGCGAGGGCAAAGCCCAGCAAGCAAAGGCCAGCAGAGACTGGTCAGCTTTCAAAATGGGTGATGGGAATCTCTGGACTGTGTATCTGTGATATCTGTGTATCTTTCAGTATACATCCGTTGGTATAGTTCAGTAGACTCAAAAGGTCACCTTTTCCCCATGTAGTTCTGACTGAAACTGACTATTGGCCCCATCAGACACAAATGTAGACACCCTGTGCAAGGCCAGAGCTGGGAAGTAACTTTTTTCACTCACACCAGATGCACAACCAACACACTGTTTTCCAGATGCTCTTCTTTTTAATTGAAAAACTAGATGCCAGGAGAAAAATAAAGTTCCTATTAATAATGTGTTGAATATAGCCTTTCCTTCAAGCTGCAGTGGCACCAGCCTGTGCACTATGTTTTATACAAGGCATAACATTTTTTCATAACATTCTCAAGTATCAAATACAAGGAAATGGCTTCTTGTTCACAGTGTAGCTCACTGATTGGTTACATGCACACACAGGGGTCAAAGTCTGATCTTATTTATGCCACTGTAAACTGCAAGATTTGCTGCATTCCCTATACAGGAATATCACTTCAATGCTAATATTTGTTACTATTAAGCTATTTGGATTTTTGACTTCTGACTGCTTGGAATTAGTCTGGAAACCAGAGCCTTACCTTCTTCCTTTTTACCTGGTTATCTGAAAGATCAGCTGCACACTGAGTTTGTGCTTTGAATTCTGGCATCTTTCTTACACGCGTTCTTTATTAGGGGAAAAAATCTAAATGGCAGAGCATACATCCTCCAAGCATTTCACTACACCCACACAGTTCTTTTTCTTTAAAACCGTGGCTTATTCCAAACTGGAAAGGCAGCAGTCTAGCTAGAAGACAGGTTATGTTCAAGAGAGAAAGGAAGGAGGTGGCTGAATCACATCAATTTAACTCTGGCTGGGTGGATGTAAATCCAGCCTCTGGTTGCTGCTATCACAAGCTTAGTATGCTTTCAGATACAGGGAACAGCATATTGTTCTAGGTAATGAAGGCTAGAGGTCAGAGCAGGCTATTCATTTGCCTTTATTGCTTGCACTCCAACAGGTGCAATATTCATTGCCTCTGCTATGAGCAGTGATCTCTGGCACTACTAATGAAATATCAAATCATATTTTATTTACTTCCTTTCTTCAGCACCCATCAATAACCACACTGATAAACCCCAAACTGATCACTTAGAGGTTTCTGAGAATGCTCTCAAGTAAAAGCCAGCCATTGGTAAAGAACTTAACTTTCCTTTCCCGTCCTTTAGCTCCTGAATGTAAATTTTCCAGCTGAACAATGACAAAAGCAGGGTGGTGTTTTGGGGCTCATTTCATTTGCAGATATTGGATGTGAGAAAGGCAATGTTTTCTCCAAGGAGGTTAGCAATCTGTCTGTACCTACAGGTCTCTCTTTGATTACAATTAATTAATCACTAGTACATGTCAGATGTGTGCCAAGTACTCTCTGATCAGAGAAGCTCCCAGTCAAAGGACAAACATGTACAGATAGGAAAGGAAAGCCAGACAACATTTTGTCCTTTGTGGAGTAACTGCTGCAAGAGCAAATGTGTAGTAATTTGATCTTTTGGGGAGTGATCTTTTAGGATGAAAACAGAGAATGTCCACTGGGATTAGAAAAGGAAACTTCATTAAGACGTTTTGCCTCCCAGCTTTTTCTTCAGTAAGTTTTGCTTTTCCAGCCTATTCCAATCCAGCTTCTGACCAGAACTCATGTGGTAGGTAAGAGAGAAGCAATAACAATCCTTCAAGGTGCGATGGGGATAACTTAACTGAGTTACATTTCAGAATGTCTCAAGCTTTTGAAACAAGTGCCAGTTTCTTAGTGGATTTAGACCAGTCTCAGACATCTTTGTTCTGAGAACTTGCAGAAGATGGGAGATGCTGACGCTTTATCTGGTCTACCACATTCATCTGGTCTTACAGTTTCTCTGTCCTGGAAATAGCCTAAGAGGCTGTTAGGTGGACACCTAAGATAGGAGGATAAAAGCTTTGGTTAGTGACTGGATCCATTGTGACTGGCTGGAAAGAGATGGTCTGAGGCTTGCCTACAACTTCTGCTCAGAAGCAGTGTGCTCTCTTCATTGAGAGGAAAGCATTAGCTCAATATGAGATCATTTTAAATTGAATACTGCGAGGGTTTAAAAGATTTATGTAGATTATCTGTGTGTACTTTTGGGTGCAGAACTTCATAACTGTTGACCAAAACTGCCTTCAAAATCCCTGTGCTACTCCTCAGTGTTACAGAGTCATTTCATTAGCTCTGATTTATCCTCTGATCGCATACCGCAGGTTCACTTTGCATGAGACTTAAGTACAGTGGAGCCTTAAGTACTTATACCTAAGTCCAGGTTCATAACCATTAGTTGTAGGCTCTGAGCACTTGTCCTGTGAAGTTGTTTGCAGTAGCAAAGCTCCTCACAATTTCAATAGGATTCTTGATTCTGCACGTGGAATCTCTTGGAAGGAATGCACTTTGAAAACATCTTGGTGTGCTTATGGGAGAGAAAATGAATGAGATATGTAGTAAACTGAAATTTCTGTGGAGATAACGATCACTGGAACACCTTCTGTGGTACTTCAAGGCAGTTTTCTTCCAATTAATTTATTCTACAGTAGACAACTAAATGATTTTCAGGATTTGGGTCCCAGCAAGTTGCTGAATTAGTATTTTCAAGAGAAACATAATAAGAAACAGTAACGTAAATGTCAAAATGTTACATACTGTGGCAGCTTCTGTTTACGTGTACTCAGACATATCCAAGCCAAGGTTCCTCTCCGCAGAGACCTCAGGGCCTGCTTATATTTTATTAATTTACTGCAGTTGACCTGTTAACTTGCAATGACAATCAACATCAGTGACTACAAAGTGCTTCCTCCCCTTCGAGAGCTGTCTTGCCTAAAGCTCAGTAAATTGAACTAGTGACTTAAAATGACCTTAATTTCTCCAAATTAGAAGTTTCATGTCCTACATGTCCCACAGATGGAAAATGAAATAGGCTGATAAATTATTAGACTGATGACCTTTTTTTGTGATAGAAATGTCAAATTTAAAGTGGCTTTTTTTTTATTATTATTTTCAATAATCAGAAGACCAGAATGAATTTAAAATCTCAGCTTAAAAGAAACTGATGTGTTTTGATGTGTTGAAACCAGACTTAATAAAAACACTGACCTTTTGGTGACTTCAGAAAGAAAGGACAAAGATTAAATTTTCTACTTCTCTACTTGCTCGCATGCAACTCCATTTCTACAGGCATGAGTATACCAAACTCCTACAGCCTGGTATCACGAGTATGTGAAACCAGTCATGTCAGTCATTCAACCTAATAGATATATTTTTGCCATCTTGTACTGCAGTTCTCCAGTGATCAGATTCTGGTGCTTTGGAGAACCGCTTGTTGTATGGAAGAGATCATGAAAATCAACATTACACTTATAGTTCAATACTTTCTTTAATACTAAAGACTCCATTACAGAGTTACAGAGGGTGTCTCCCTCAGGAAAGAAAAAAAATTCACAACACTTTTATTTCTCTTTTCCTCAGGAGAGTCAGTTTGGTGGAAACAGATGCTAAAATTGTTAATTCACCAACTGACTGCTCCTATGACTTCACAGAGACCTGCTATTATTCATATGCAATGTGCTCTTGCTTTCTTTCCCCATGCTCTTGGTTATGCACATCTGACATCAGAAGCTGCAGCTGTTTTATACTGCTTGCTTTTTATTCTGAGGCCTCACTTCTAATTACTGAAGAAGAAAAGAGATCTCTGCCACATATGCTAGAGAAGGTGAAAGGCTGCAGTCCTACACCAGCTTCACTGAGGTTATACAAAAGCTCAGTTACTTTTCATTCAGGCTCCCTGTGCACCAGTTAAGAGCAGGATGCTCTATGTTAGACTATTTTGTTGCGTGTCAAATCAGCACAAGCCTTTATTTCTGTTCTTGAGCCTTTCCACTGTGTAGTGATAGCTGGATGCATAGTTTTCTGTCTGCCTGTCTTGGGTGGACCTGAGATGTTCATCTCTTCAGTAGCTTGAGAGACAAAGAGCAATGGCCAGGGTTAAGCGCTCTGGATGTATGGTGGTGCTTCTTCCTTGAGTATCATCAAGTACACTCAGCTATGGTTCTGTCAGGATGTGGGAGGCAAACAAGGCACTGGTGTACCAGATGCTCCAGAAGAGGGGAAAGAAAAGACCTCCAGATCACCAAGGGGAGATGGCAGCACCTTTCATTGGCAATGCTGCCTGGCATGAGGATTTTGGTAGTTTTGGCTAGCATCTCTAGGAAATTCCAGAAGTAGCCTCAGTTTGCGCAAAGGTACAGATCCATACAGTACAGATAGGAGGAAAACTGGTGTTTGCTAGAACTGTTTCTATCCTGGTCCTTACAGTGATCATTAATCATCTTGCGTGATTGACAGAGGAGGTCAGGAATGCATGCGTGTTCCTGTAGTGTAACACTGACCACTTGACGGGCTGAATCATGAGGGAATGTCTGCTGTTTCCTCCGCAGTACACTGCAGGGGCCACTGCTTGCCATGCACATGGGGTGGGATGCATCAGTGCTCCGTTCTACATGGGTGCTCTACACTTATGTGCTGCCATTTGCTGTCCCTTACTCCTGTCCACTGGGAACAGCTTCACTGCCTGTCAGAAGTATGACCAAGGGAAAAGAAGGTGAAACACTAAAAAGATCTCCAACTTCTTGAAAAAGAAGTGGGTTTTAAAAATGTGGAGCCATTAAGCATTCAACCTTACACATTCAAAGCAGGGTTCAGCTATTAACAATTTAAGATCCCCCTGCAAGGCATACATACCTCTGCTTCCTCCCTGCTTCTCAAGTAAGGAAACTGCAGCCTAAGCAGCATGGCTAAGTTTCAAGCTAGGTGAGTATCAGAGAGGGAATTAACATTCATACTCCTTAACTACCAAAACGGGTGTTTGCTCTTCAACACAACAATACCTCCAAGCTCTTGTGTTGAAGACTGAACAAAGCTAATGCAAATTTAATACCGTGCATATATATTTTATGTTTTCACTATAAGGACATGGATTCCTTAGGCTATATGATTTTGACACAGTTGAGAGCAGCACAGATGTGAAGCAAAGAAATGGTCATGTTGTAAAATCTGCAGCAGGAGAGTTCAGCCATCACTGTGAGCCTGATTCCTTTTCTGGTTTTAATAGGGGAGTGTGAGTTTTTCTCAGTTACCTGGATCTCAGTTTGTTGAGTTAAGCAAATGTTGATTTTTGTGCCAAGCTGTTTTGTTATAATTTTTATATCAGAGGTCCTCACTCCCGAAAAATTACATTTCTTGTATGAAATATGTCAGTCCTTCCTGCCTCTTCTTGTACGTATGTACAGCATCATGGAACCATAGAGTTATTACAATTGAGAAAGACCTCTAAGATAATCTTGTCCAACCATCAGTCCACCACCACCATACACCCACTAACACAAGCTTACACTGAGCTGCTTTTTCCTGTCCTGACTGGGGAACAAGAAGGAACTTCTATTTTCACAGATTAACAGCTGGAGAATACTCGTGAGTGCATACGTTTCTTTCTTTTTCCATGCAAGGAAGGCATTAGGCATCTGAGCTTTTGCTTACATCTAAAGAGAATGAATGCCCTCTGCTTTCTGTTGGGTGGCATGTCAGCTCTGCTGCACAGCTGCCTCTGCACGGTGGCAGAGCAAAACAACGGCGCGTGGGTGATTCCGGCGGACGGGATGCGGGAGGAAAGGAAGCCCAGGCCGGGCGTCCCCGCGCCATCTCGTGGGGAGAGGAGGTAAGCTCCGGCTCCGAGCTCCCCGCCTGCCGGCAGTGCAGCAGCTGAGGGAGAAGAGTTTTCCTCGGATTCGGGACGGAACAGGAAAAAAAGAATCGGTGCCTGGCGTCCAGCCAGCCTCGCGGCGGTGGCATTCAGACCGCGCTGTCATCGGGAGACCTTTGCACAACTAATTAATTGTTGTTTTTTTTTTTTAATTCCTTTCCTTTGAACAAAGAGTCCTGCCGGTGTGAAGATGAAGGCAGGTTGTTATGCGTGCCCTCGCTCTGTCTTCTGTGACACGTTACTTCCGTAAACAGTTCCATTGCGTTTTGTCTCTGCCCTACAGAGTCAGCTTGGCTTACAGGGCCTGCTTCGTAAAGCCACTTGGTTGGGCTGTCTGTAGCAGCCACAGGGAGCAGGCATGCATCCCACTGAGGTTATTTGTGCTTACTGAAGCCCAGTTCCTTACTTTTATCTCTTGTTTTTAAATCCCGTAAGGCTGCTAAATACCATGAGTTCGGTTTTGATTCCTAAAATAGACCCCCCCCCCTTTGAAATTTGATGAGTGCTCTTATAATAAATTCATTGAAACGTTGCTCCAAAAGGCTGCGCTTTCACAGGAACAGTGCTCAATCTCACGTAACAAAGGTCTATATTAAGATCCATAGATTGAATCTAGATAAAATGCAGTTCCTGCTGACAGCAGGAAGATCCCCCAGTGCTGCTGTGCTGAGACACCCACTGCAGAGGGATCTGCCACCCAAATGCATTGCCTGGAGTGCAGCTGCAGAGAGGGATATTGCTGCTGTGAAGGTAGGAGGGAGGGAAGGAGAGGAGACTTTCCTGTTTTCAAGGTTGTATGGAAAAGAAAAAAAAAAAACACAACCGAATATTATTTACCTGGGTCCTGATGTTGGAGTACAGGGCTGGCTTTGGCTACTTGCCATCTGTAGTGCAGCAGGAATTGGGGGTGTTGGTTTCAAAAGTTTGGGCACTGTTGAATCAGCCCCAAGATGTGCATCACTCTATGTCCCCTCTGCTCGTGGGCAGGAGGTTGGGCAGCAGCTCAATGCTGCCTCCTTCCAGAGCACGTGTCAGGAAAAAGGTGTTATCCAGCCTGCCAAAAGTTGGTGCTGCCAGAGAAGACAAAACTCCGGCAAGCTCAGTGGTAGGCCTGCTTGGGCCTGCAAGGAGATTAAGCCACCAACAGAAGCCATCAGAGTTGGTCTCATCATACTCTACAGCGGCAAAATCAGTTTCATCGGTGTTGCTAAAGCTCTCCTAGGACATACGGTGTTCCTGTGTGATGGATGGGCCATCCTCCTGGAGCACATCTGACAGTCCAGCTGGCAATGGACGTGCCCTGTAGCAGAATAGGAACCGATCACCTGGGAGAAACAGAGCAGGGTGGAAGAGGACGTTTACTGACAGATGCTGTGATTCTGTTTCCAATAAAAACTTTCCCCCAACTCATTTTTTGACATAAACTGAAGTCAAACAGGATGTGAATCTGACCTTTGAGCATTATCCTGCTGGCATTATCCCACACTACTCCCACCACCGAGTAGCTGGTTACAGTTGAGAAGAGACTTGATTAAGCATACCTAACCCACCCTGACACAGCTAACTGCAAATACTAGTGGTTTCCTCACCACACTATTTGATTCTTGGGTCAATTACTTCTGGCAATTAAGTGGCAATTGTATGATGTAAATATATGATTGTAAATATTAGTCTTTCAGGCAATATTTTCTCATCCATTTTACTGTTTGTGAGGAGGTGGAATATAGCAACAACCTTATTCCCTCCCTGATACTCACCTAGCTGTATTTGCAGCTCTGTTGTTCTGCAGCATTTCAGAGTTCTGAAGTAATATTAGACCATTAAGATCAGTGATCTCTGCTGTGTGGGAAATTCCCCGTGAACTGGTTCCTTCCCAGACTGTTTTGTGTCAGTGAATTTCCATGATCCCAGAGAATATCAGCCCTGGGTAAATGGTAATATAATCAGAAAATCTTCAAGTGGGTTTCTGGAAAGTCTGTGATAGATGTGCTGTTCCCCCATCCACAGAAGAGCTGACCCTATTGCTTGCTTCTGATATCACAATATATATAAAGAAAATCAAATCATGCAAAGCGCTGCAAACAAAAACGAATTACAATCTGCAGTTACACAAATTCCTTAAGCACCTGCATAATTCAAAAGGCATGTGTCATCCCACTGGCTGCTGTACATTTGCCTGTATTTCAGTTCATTTTGCTCCACTGTGTGTTTCTGGAAGCTAAGCATCCCACTAAGTATCTGACAGTGATTTTCTGCTGTGGTGAGGCTCCTGTCGTACAGACCACCCAGGCTTTAAATGCATCACTTGCTTTGCTGCTGCCCTCAAGAGGATCATACCTCTGAAGGGCTAACATCTTTTTTGGAAGGCAGACTGCTTGTTGGAGTTATTTACACTGGAGTTCCTGTGAAAAACAATCACCTTTTCCCTCCTGACTGTGTTGGGCATTGCAATGCTTTGGAGCTCTGTGTGCCACATGTTACTGCTCTGCCCGTCCCTACCTTCATCTGTCAGGGATGCCCTGAATCTTGCTGTCAGTGAGCAGGGGCTGGTGTAGAGCTTTGTGGCTGCGGCAGGGATGCCCTCCTTGCTCTTGTCTTCAGGGACAATCTTCCTGAAGCACAACCAGCAAGCAGGCTCATCTCCCTTGGGATCTCCAGTCCACGCACGTGCTGCCTAGTGCTCAGGAAGCTTCCAACAGCATTTCCTTCAAACCAGCAGAAATTAAGCTGAATACGCTCCTTCACTTTCTCTGACTCTTCCCGAAACATCACTGTGTAATAAGGCTACAGGTAGCGTTGCATTGCTTCCCAGAGACAAGAAGACAGATGCACAACCACAACTACAGAGCCAAAAATAAGAACACTGGTAAGCAATGTAGGTGTCCCATTGCAGGACAGGGGCAAAGCATTTGCTTGGCACCTGCTGGTGGAGGTGCCCTCTGAGCAGTGCCCAGGGAGGACAATAGGCAGGGCAGGGCAGAGCAGAGCCAAGCTGTCTGCATGTCACGAGTGAATGAATTAAGTGAGTGCATTGCTGGCCCCATTTCTGGCTTTGCTCAAGCATCAACATGCTGCTGCTGTCCTGGTCCAGCCAGGAAAGCTGAACCTCTTTGCATCCCTGAGGAAAGGATAGCAAGAAAAAAAAGTTTATGGCTCCAATTTGTTAGAGGTGTAGGTATGAATCTTTTACATGACAAGGTATTCGTAGTGGGGAACTGCAGGACTAGTTTGTATGAGCAGAGCCCATCAGCTGCCCCATGTCAGAGCCATGAGCACGCTGAGTGTTTCTTGGAAAGCAGATCCAAGAAAGGGACTGCAGTCCAGATGAGGCCCACAGTGGAGCAGGCTGTCTCCCTGCAGCCCACAGGCACCATGCAGGGCACATATCCATGTTCAGCTACGGAAGAGTCTGTAGTGTGCTGGTGGATAGGGCCTGGAGGAGGCCTGTGTCCATGGAGAACACCCACAGGAGCACCTCAGCCCAGAGCTGTAGTATGTAGAGAACAGCTCATGGTGGGACAGGAGGGCTGGGGGAGCTCCTGCCTGTGGGAAGCCCAACTGGGATCAATTCAGGAAGGAGGGCATCCTTTGGGAGAGACTCATGTGGAACAGGGGCAGAGTGGCTGTGAAGGAGTGACAGAGACAAAGTATTCCCAGTTCCCCTGTGCTGCTTCAGGGCAGGAGGTTGAAGGTTCAAGAGTAAAGTCGAGCCTGGGAAGAAAGAGGATGAGGAAACAGTATTTTCAATTTTGTTTTTGGTTTTCACTGTCAACTCTGTTATTAGTTGCAATAAATTGAATTAATATTTCAAAAGCTGAGCCTGTTTTGCCTGTGATGGTAAGTGGTGAGGGGCCTCCCTGTCCTTATCGTAACTTTTTTTCACTGCATTTTCTCCCTGTCTTGCTGAGAAGGAGCAGCTGAGGTGGGTACCTGACATCCTGCCAAAGCCAACCCACCTCAGCTGCACTGCCAGACTGCTGATGTGGATGACCGAGCAGCTGGGGTAGCTCACAGCTTTTGGCTGAGGGCAGCCTGGCATCCATCCTTTCTGACGCAATACACTGCCTTCGTGGGTCATGCTTTATGGAAAAAGCATATCTGAGACATGGCTGGGACCTGGGGCAGCACCGCTAACCCAGCACAGCAGACCCAGCCACCCCAACAGATTTTCTTTTCCCAAAGTGCCCTGGAGAATGGGGACACAAGTGGGACTCCTCCCATCCCCAAGGTGCAGCACCATGCCAGCCACCAGGCAGCCTGACCAAGGCTCACAAACTCTGTCACCAAGTCTGTGTTGAAGGGCTTGAATACGACAATTGTTTCCACTGTGCAGAGGCATTTGTTCAGTAAGGAAGGCCTGGTGGAAGTTTCGTTTTTATAACTCCTGTTGCTATTTTTTATGAGTGCTTGTGACACTGACTGGAAAGACATCTCTGGGGTTTATGTAAAAACCAGCACTCCCTATTCAGGATTCTTAAAGAAATTTCATGTTTTTAAGCATTGGGCCTGCACACTGTGGCCTGGGCAAAAGTGACATTGCAATTGTTTTTACCAAGCTGCTGTGATGCCATGCTAAGACACCAGCCTACTAAACTCAGGGGGTGATCCTAATTATGCTGGCACAAGGATAATTCAATTCAGATTGCTATAACAACAAACAGTGTCCATGCTCACTGTAATCACATTAAGACCTATGCACGAAATAATTAGCATCTTTATATTTGGTAAATAGAGGTCCGCCGCAGGTTAGCTTCAATGAGGACACTGCATTGTTAGAAGATGGGGCCTTTTGAAGATCTTGTGGAATGGGTATCTGGAAATAAAACTCCTCTACAAAACACAAAAGGAGGACTTCATTACCCTGCTTGCCTCTTCATCAGTTTTTGTTCCTTCTTCTGAAGTAAAATAATAATTCATTTCTTCAAGCACAGGGAATCAAAAGAAGCTACATACACCAGAAGAGGTATTTGCTCCATTTCTTTGTATACCCAAGTATCACCTGACAGACTTCCCAAATCCAGGGATGCTTCTCGCAGGCCCACATCGGACAAGACACAGGCAGACTGTTTAATCAACCATCTCTGTGGTCCCTGGTCCCGAGGCAGACCTACCCGTTATTCAGGACCGAGCAGTTCAGAAGCAAGTCAATAGCTGATAACCCTTTGCTCTGCAAGAGGCTTTGTCACTTACATTAAAAAATAAAAATATAAAAAAAAATATATAGCAGACACATATTTTAAATCTTATAGAAATTTTTCAATTTTTTTTTTTTTTTTGACATGTCATTTGACAAAGCTATGTACGCTGCCCAGTGCTGTGGGGAAATTGAAGGGGTGTCTGCTTTTTATTCAGAGGCAATTGATGCTTTCCAGGGAAAAATAACCCCTCTTCATAATTGCAGGACTTTTCAGACACACACACACACAAAAAAAAGACATTGCCTTTGACATTTTCTGTATTTTGTAACAGTGCCAGAAAAAACAGCATCCCTGTAGATTTGTTCTAAAATTGAGATACCATCTGAAACATTCTTACCTTGTGTTTTTGATAAGCAGAAAATGCTGGTTAGTGATTTTAATAAAGTGTCATCAATTAAATTGCTTCAAATTCTCTGGTATTATCTCACATAAATCTACGTTTAGGCCAGCTAGACAAAACAATGACATTTCAGCTTGCTCTTGTCAGCCTGCTGTGTATATTGCTGCAGTGCAACAAGGTGGGTCTGATCCATCAAGTTGAAGTGACAGCTCACACAGTTGTAGGGAATGGTATACATTAACACCAGCAACCTGTAGATCAGCCTGTCAGAGTCCACAGCTCAGGAGAGTGCAGAAGTAATTACTGTCTGAGGACTGCTCCAAAAGTAATGACTCCTACTTTATTATGTTGGACCACAATGTCAGAGCTGGATGTCGGTTGTATGGCAGTAGCGATTGAACCTTCCCACCAGTATTCCCTTACTTGTTGCTGTGTGACAGATGGCAGCGGAGGGATAGTTTGACAAAATGGCGTCTGATGTGGAAGCGCGTATGAAGCAAAGGTGTGTCACTGAATTCCTCCATGTGGAAAAATGGCACCCACTGGCATTCATCGACACTTGCAAATGTTTCTGAAGACCAAACATTGGATGTGAGAACAGTGGGTGGTGGGTGCTGCGTTTCAGCAGTGATGACAGTGACAGTGAGTCATCTGCACCAGTGCAGTTTTTCATGAGTGCAGCATTCAGGCTCTTTCTCATTGATGGTGTAAATGGATATGAAAATGACTATGTTGAAAAAGTGTTTTGTAGCTGAACGTTTTCTCTATCAAATAGTGTTATCATGCTCTTTGTTGTAGGTTTCATGGAAATAAATAGGAGGCATTACTTCTGGAGCAACCTACATATATTTGTCTACATGATAGAGGGAACTCTTTACTTTGGGAAAAAGTACTTGAGCAAAGGGGAACCCTGAGGTCCAGCACCCCTAGGCAACTGCCCCAGAAGCCATCCCAAAGCAGAGGCAGGAGCCCTGGGAAGGGTTGGCACCCTTCAGAAAACAGCTGACAGGTTCACTATTGTGATCCATGTTATAACTTGCTCAAATATTTAATAATGTTAATTATTTTTTATCTCCTTTCAGTTCGACTTGGGGACAAAACCTGTATGAGGGGCTGTATGTTGTCTTTCACTTCCCCTAGAGATAATCTCCCTTACCAGCACTGTGCTCCTGAGGCGTCTGAGTTTCTCAGGAAAGTTTGAGCATGTTCTTATTCTGTGATCTTTGTACCCTTCTTCTTCCTTAAAAAAAACCAACCCAAACAAACAAACAAACAAACAAAACCCAACAACCCACAACCCATGAAGAACCATGATGGCCAGGCAGATCTTACTTCTGGCACAGCTTTCTCCCATGGAAGAACATTAATAAAGCCCACTGCAGAACTCTGCTTGCCCAAGCAGCACTTGCTTAGTAAAAGTATGTTAGTTGTTCTCTGTAAGCTGCAGAGTTTTTGGACAGAGGTGAGTTTTTTGGAAAGTGTAACAGAAGCATGTAGGACATTTCTAGGAAGATCAGCCATTGGTTCCTCAACAAATCTAGAAGAAATTCAATTTATCCTTTCAAACACTTGCCTGTATATTATATTTTTAGAACAAAATGAGGTAATATGATTTTGGCTACACTCACGTCGATGCTGGTGCATTTCTTTTTCTGGCCCTTTTAAACTAATTAGCCGAAAAAGCTCTGTAATTGCCTACTGCTGCCACCAGAGGTCAGAACGCGGGCATGGGTAAGGGGGAAGAACGCCGCGTTTGCTGTTCGGTCAGAATTAGGCCTCTAAAAGCACCCAACCAGAAAATTCCCGCTGTGAATTAACTGAAGCTCCAAGTCATAAGCGTGACTGGGACTTCATCAGGTCCTGTGCACAGAGGATGTGTTGAAACGGCAGCCAGCATGTTGTGAGCCTGCTGAGCAAAACGCATGGTGCTGGATGGAGAGGGTTATGTGACATACAGCCAGGCTTGGGCACCTGGGTTGTGTGGAAGGGCTGGGCTAAGGGTCAGGCCTGGCAGAATGGCATTCACCCTGCCCAAACTCACTGCTTGCTGCTTTGTCAAAAATCCTTTTCTGCATATTTGGTGATTTACGTGCTTCATCTGGGGGCATGGAGTGAGCCGGATCTGAAAAGCAGATGTTATGGAAGAAATGATCTCCTGGGGCTATTGATATAAGGCTTCCTGTAGACACTGCTCTGCAATTGTTCAGCAGTAAAGTGAAATCACCCTGGTGTGGTCAGGACTCCTGTTATTAACTTGTACATTTGTGCTATCCTTTCTCCTGCCTGTTGTACAGTGATCGGGCGTGCTCCTGTCCTACTTGTTCACGCTGTGCAGTGCCTGAGGTCACAGCTCACCTCAGAGTCACTTTTGGTGAAATGAAAATCTCTCCCAGTTCACAGGTGACATGAGGCCAAAGCCTTCTGCTGGTACAGAATGCTGCCATGTCACCCAAGGCGTGGGAAGTGGTGAGGGTCCCCCGGCAGCACCCCTGAGAGAAGAGGAGGAGCATGAGGGCAGTACCCAGCCTTGTGCCGAGAAGCTGAGTTGTTTGTTCTCAAAATAGCCGTGCTGGAAATCATCCTCTTCACAAACACACTCCTGGAAGGCTTGGTTGGACTCCAAGTGAGCTAGAAGCAGGTCTGGAGAGACACTGGCCCCCAGGGCTGGCTGCACCCACTGGAGTGCAGAGCAACCTGAGGAGGCAGGCAGTAGGGTGGCAGATGCCACTGGTATTTCCACTGGGTGCCTGCTGACTTGCTACCCAGCAAAATGACAAGACTTCTGCTGCTATTAAAAACTATCAGCAGCTCTACTTCAAGAAAAAAACTGGGAGGAAGTCCACAGGAGGATCCCCTTCTTTTTTCAGCAGAAAGGAAAGCATCGCTCTCTCGTCCTGTAACTTCAAAGCTGCCTGCAGCAATGACTGAAGTAGTTCATCATCCTTCTGCAAAAGGCAGGAATGCAAATTACACATATATGTCTCGCCAGAAAACAGCAGCCTGGCTCATACTTCAGTGAACGTGTTTTGTACCATTCACTGAAGATCTGCTTTCAGAAATGTCCGAAAACGTTCTATTATCATACTGACTCTCACTGCCCTCTATTAAGGCTGCCCCTTTTCCAACAATAACTGAAACGAGCATTTCATAAAAAATGATGTCAAAATCCATTGTGGAGAGTTTTTCCTTTTGTTAAAGTAGACTTTTGAAGAAGTTTCTTTTTGATTGCTGAAAGTTACTGGCACATATGCAAACTAAAGAGAGATTTGCCTTTTTTTATGTATGTATTTCTTCCTTTTCTTATACAGCAAGGGGTTTCTAAGGCAGTACTGAAATACTTGATTTCATCCTCTCTCCTTATTATGTTCCATAGGCAACTCAAGAAAAATCAGGACAGCAAACTTGGTTAGGCTCATTTCATAGACATCCTCTTGCTTTTCTGCTATAAGAATTCAAGAAAAACCACTCCCCCTCATAATCATCCACCGTTTTCCACAGCTGTCATCTTTTTCCCAGCCCAACAGTCTGTTGTCTTCCCTATCCCCATACAAAAAATCTATACCCATCCGTGACTCGGTTTCACAACCTACCAACCCCAGCCAGTAGGAACATGATGGGCTACTTGTGCAGGCAGCCCCACGTGTGCCACCCCTGCAATGCCCAGTGTGGAGGCTGCATGCTGGTGCCCTGGGCAATGCAGTGGAGCCTGCAGGAAGGCAAATCTGTGTTTTCGGCTTGTGTTCCTCCTCTCACCTATCCGGTGCTCCCGCAGGTAGAGCTCATTTTCTGCAAAGTGAGGAGGGTCCTTTCCTGCTAGGGAAATCACGCATTAGTGCACAGGGTAGATGCACCTGCTGTTCGCCTTCCCTCGTTTCAGTCTGGAGCTGTCATCTCCCCTGTAATTAGGTTAAGTAGCTGTTGCAAAATGAGCTGAGATGAGATACAGGGCTGGAGCACAGAGACACCTAAGGTCAGCTGAGGTGTTTAGGCTCCAGCTGAAGGAAGAATGCTTCCCGCACATTTTCACCTTTTTAGCAAATCCTTGCGGGGAATGGCTTGCCTTTAAAGAAAGCAAATTCTGTGTTACCAGAGAAAGAGCTAGAAAGCTGCTCTCAGCAGTTGGCAGACTCCTTCTTACTCAAATCAGAGAGGGATTTTTCCCTGCAGGTCTCTGTGCTGGCTCCTGCTTAATATAGCTCCCTGCCTTTAATTTTTGTGTTGGCTTACGTGCCCTACTAAGGCGTCAAAACAAATTCTCCTGATGCATATACATGTGTGTGTGTATGTGCACATACACACATCCACTTTAGCAACTCGTTGCTTGCTCCTAGTTTGTACATACGGAAAAGAACAGCCTTGAAAGACAGACATTCCTCTCTCTGGATAAAAGACATTTGGAAAGCATGTTTCTGTGGTATTGATCTCAGGTTTTAATTGAGAAGATGATGGAGAGCTCCAAGCAGACATGCTGCCAACGTGGCAGCCAGCAATAGTCTTGGTGCAGCTTTCCTTGGCACCAGGACACTCTGTGGCAGCTGAAGAGGGCAGCTGCGGGGTGTCAGCTGTGGAGAATCTGGCTCCCCAGTGATCCCAGCTCCCTGGCAGTTCCACGTACAGGGGGATGAGTGCTTCACCTATCCTGCAGAAGCCCTCTTTGAGTTCTGGGACCTGTGTGAGTAGGTTCCCATGTCAGTATTTCCCAGGGCATTCACTTAGAGACCTGCAGCTGCCTGAAGGAGAGAGATGCTTGCTTTGGGTGGAAATATATTTCCAAATAGTCACTATGACAAAGGAGTTTCCCAGCAGATGTTAATCTGAGATCTCACTCTTATTTTTGTAATTGTAGACATAGGATCTATGGTGCGGCCAGTCAATAGACCCAACCCCAGCTTCTGTATTGGGAGCACAGTGTGTGCTAGTCCAGAACATCAGGAGCTCACAGAGGGCACAGTTCTGCTGTAGAAAAGGAACACCTTATAATATACACCAACACTTCCTACAGCTGAGCAATAGCATTGTACCAGGACTTAGGAATTTCCATGCTGGCACCTCTGCTCTCCCATTTTGACCACTAAATGAGATTAAGAGTTCACTGATGTATTTCAGCGATGAAGCTAACCACCTGGCTTTGAGGAGACTGCAGTGAATTTGATTTGCAGAAGGCAGGGTATTGTGGAAAGAGAGGCAAACAGTCAATTAAACGAACTAGGAACTTAGAAAAAGAAGGTTGGAATGGGTCATGTCTACTGCTGCAGCACCACATTTAAGGCTTTACATTCAGAAGAGTCAACCTCAGCTGGCACTGCTTGTGTGACCAAATCAAGCTTACCTGTTTGCCCAAGCCTCTGGCCTGCGTGGCCAAGGACATTTTATAGCAGGTGTGCAAAGGAGCTGGCAGGAGGAATGCTGAACAGTGCGTTTAGGAAGCTTGGTGGAGGGTGGTGGTTTTGCAAACACTGAAAATGCTCAAGTAGTAGTTACAGGAAGGTGTTTTCTGGGCTGCAGATATTGGGTAAAAATTTCATGCTAGTGCAGCTGAGTGTCTAAATAGATTTATCTAATTTTTAGCTATACAAGCATGTATTTATCACCAAAGAGAGGATAGAATAGGTACAACAGGCTATTCTGTGAAAAGTAAAGCACCTGCATTTTTTATTGGAAGTCACAGCCTGTAAATGTCTGGGTTGCTTTCATATTCGAGGCTTTTCAAAAACAGTATCTATAAAATCTCTGAATGTCTCAGAAATGAGCATATCGTGAGAAATCTCCGCGCATTTGAAATTAAAACTCATAAGGGTGAAGGCACATGGGCAAGCAGGAAAATGAACCACAAGAAGTGGGCAATGGAAGAGAAAGGGATAGATAAAAGCGTAAAGGATGTGTCAAGTACGGGAGCGGTTCCATGGCAAACTCCAGGTTTTGTTATAACCATCTTATAGTGAGATATTCTCACCTTGGGAGCTTCTGTTTCTCTTTGTTTGGAAACATTTATATAGCTGTGGCATAGTCATGGAAGTGTTTATAAATCCAAAGCTTCATGAATCTGCAGGAGCTGTAGATCATTTGTCATCTGCTATTTGCTGCTCTGATAAAAATGCCAATCATCCAAAGCGGCGTTTGGTTAGAGTAGCCAAATTCAGACAGAAATATACTGGAAAAGGGCTAAATTAGGATTGACAGACAAGATAATCTGCTTCCTTTGAACACATGCTTTTCCTTAAAAGCGGCCATGGTGACCTAATGTCTGGGCATTATAGATCTCAGTGGTACAGGCAAGAAGCCTCCCTTCACTTAATGCAACTTTGCAGTCTGGTGCCGATGTCTTGGCTTGCTGTTTCTTCTGCCTCTCCTTCTTTTCTTGAAGTGCACCTGGGAACGGTGATGTGTACTGCAGGGAGAAAAAAGGCCAAGCAGCAGTTTTGTAATCTCATGGGTGCAACTAGGGTAATGCAACACATGTCCATTCCCCTCCCAGTCCCAGCCCTTGTCCCAATACATTGTGATTTTTGCAGCAACTTTTTGAAAAAGAAAACAAGTGGAAAAAAAAATGTGGTTTGTTCCTTCCCTGTTGGTGTACTTAAGGCAAACATCCCACACCATTAGGAAAGTATTGGTTATTGGTAAATGGCAGCCCTAGAGCTGATGTTTGAAAGAGGAGAGAGAGATGCGTTGCCCCTACCTCAGGTTACAGAGTAATTCCTAGCTCTCTCACTGATCCTTAAAAACCTTGAAAGTGAGATATCATGGCTTTTTCAGACAAGCTTCTCTTCTCAAATGCTACAGCTCCTTCAGCAGTCAGAGGAGGGGGGTGACATGCTCTCCTTGTGCCACAGGTGCTATCTGTGGAGGTGGACAGGGCTGGCCCCAGCCAGTAGTCCAACACACACACACCCACTGACTCACCTTCCCAGCGGGAAGGGAAAAAGAGTGAAAGGACTTGTGGGTTGAGATAAAGGCAGATTGATCACTCGCTGCTGCCTGCAATTACCGTTCTGGGCAAAACAGTGAACTTGGGGAATTATCTTAATTCATTGTCAATTAACATAAACATTTAATTACTCATTCAGTGCAACAAGGAAGAAAAACACTTAAACACTTAAGGGAAACACCTTTCTCCACCTTTCCCTGGCTCAGCTTCACCCCAGATACCTCTTCTTTTCTCTTGCTCATCTCTCCGAGTTATCGCTGCAGGTTACATCTTTGGTGAGGTAACACAGAGGGTTGGAGTCAGGGTGCAATGGTTTCTTTCTGCCACTACGTGTTTCTCAGCCTTTTCCTTTGCTGCTCTTTCCTTCTCACTCTTTTCCTGTGCTCCAGCATGGAAGTTGAAGTCTGTCTGGGTGAGAACCTGTTCTGGTATGGCTTTTCCACAAGCCACAAACCCTCTGGGGTGTTACTAGCTCTTAGTGGCACGGAGCAGAGATGTCCATCGTAGTGTCTCAGTTCTTAAGATCTGTCTTAAGTTGTGAATTCCCTACACTTGGGTGGCTGAGGAGGGAGAGATGGGGGAGACTGGACTGGTTTTCTTCTTTCGACTGAAGGTAACCAATGCTAAAATATCAACATTTCTTTCAAAAAAATACCAGCTTTGTTGAAAAAATCCTGATCCATTTTCCAACCAAGCACTTTTTCTGGAGGAATCTCCATATCAAGAAGGAAGGGCTGTTGATTTACCTCCACCGTTGAAGGACAGGGACTACCATGAAGTGAAGAGGCTGCCTCTTCAATCTCAGGATCTGTCTACAAGCAACACTGATGGCAGCACTCATTTTGTTATGGTTCCTCAGGGAGATGGAATGATTTTTATTTGTATTTCTTTGCCAGAAGGGTGAAGAACAGGTCTTACCCTGTGAGAGTGCATGTTCCTTATGACATATTCCACTCAAGTTTTTTTATTGCCAGTTTTGAAGATACATATTCTGGTCTTCAGCTAGTTTAAATGGGTAAAGGTCCATAGCAGTCAATACATCTTTATGAAAAATTGTATTTTGGATATATGCGTAAAGAGCAGGAATAATACTAAAATAAAATCTTTTCTGTGGTTCTGATTCTTTTCTAAACCCATTTGATTTTGTTTGGCATAACTACTGTGATTTTCTAGGGTTGATGGGGAACCTCAGAGTCGAGCATCTTGTACTGGCAGGCAGAAGTTGTGGTACACTGTACTCACTGTAACAATGGTTGTAGGAAGTACACACCCCTACAGCTTTCAGTCTCAAAGGTAAAAAAATTTCTCTTGGGAAACCGATCGAACATGAGGAAAGTATGATATTTGTAAGCTTATAATTACATTTTTACACAGTCCTATTTCCCTAGGGTTGAATTCACATTTATTGGATTACCAAAGTAATCCTCAGCAAAGTCACACTGTTACATGATTTATTCCAGGTGGCCAAGGATACTTCCAGCAAAGGAAATTGTTTGATCATGTGCTTTCCTTCAATCCATGGGAATTTTAGAAGATTCTGAATTCAAAGTACCAACTTTTCTACCTCCTTCTATTCAAATTTACCCTCATCGTGATGGAGGAAGCAGACTACAAGAAATTTGCCATTTTGTGAAAGACAATATCCAAAGTGTCAGAAGTTTGACATTGTGTTTTTATGATTTAAAAGGTCTTCACAAATTTCTAAGAAGTACAGGATCACTATTTTTATCTTCTCATTTTAGTTCTTAAAGCACTTGTGTGAGTTGTTCTCAGCCTCTGATGCACTCTACATTGTTTTACTTACTTCAAATCTCTTTCTTACCTAGGTCTGTGATTTAACTATCAGTTTAGAAAATTAAACGCAAGGAAGACATTAAAAAAACTTATAAAATGTCAAATCACTACAATATTCCAGTATTTGTGAAATAGCATCTTTATCCTGGGAAAACTGAATCACTCAGCAGCACGCTCATATTTAGGATGTTGTGAAGAAATAAACCTGCATCTCTGGAGTGCATAAAACACAACTCCTTACTGCCATATATTTCTTTGAAATTTGAGTTGAGTTTCTTTGAAAACTGAGCCTTTCATGGAATACCACACGGACTGAAATTAATTTCTGTGTAGATCAGTGGTAGGATTGCAGCAGCGATAGTCTAAAATTGCAAGCAAGAGTAAGTTTTCGGGCTGATAGACAAGGAAGGTGTGCTCACGTGTCTGACTACTTGCCAATTTTTACTCCATCTGTGTTAATCTAAAAAAAGATATATTTACTATCAACATTAAATCTTTGTCTTTTTGTACAAGATCTGTGCTCTGGTGCTCATCAATCTGAAGATCAGGGCCTGCATGGGTACACTCACAGTCACACAGCGAAATCATACCATAGAAAATCCAGTGCCTGGCTGCTTTTACTGCATTGATATGCTCATGCAGTACAGTGCAAGCACTCCACTGACATATTTCTTCACCTCAGCTGAGCTTAGTCCCAGGAGCTCATGGTGGAAATTATGCTGATTTAACATTAAGGATGACTTTCAGGTGAGGAAGTTCTCTTGCCAGAGTCATTACTTTTGTATTTCTACCTGAAAACTCAGTTTGAACTCAAACACTTTGATCTCACAGGTGTCCACTCAGATATGATTTCAATATAAGGGCAAAAAATTTTCTTTTAATTATTTAGAGTATTATTATATCTTACACTATTATCTGACATACTAAGATATGATGGGTGGCAGTGGAGGCAGATCAACTCTAGAAAGGAAGAGATAAAGAACACTGAACACCCCCATTTAAAGACATGTTGGCCATTAGAAAGTTATTTTAGGACTGATGCCAACAACAGGGGTGTGAGGAGAGGCAAGGAAAGGGAACCAAAGGAAGGGGTGGCAAAGGGACAGTTTATAAGCAGCCATCAAACAAATCCTGCAGAAGTGACTTTCCAACTTGAGTTTGAGACTATGGTGAGAGAGGCAGTGGAAGTACTGGGGTTGTGAAATGGGGCCAGGTATCTTCAGACTACCAAAACCTCTAAGGGTGGTGATGTCATGGGGATATACCTTCCACTGAAGGCTTGGAAGAACCAAGAACCCAAAACCCAGAGTGAAACCAGGAGTAATGTAACTAGCAGTCTTTACATATAACAGTTATTTGGTATGTTGGATTTGTTTAAATATTAGTGTTGCATCATATGCCAAGATGCTGGGAAAGCATAAGCTTTCACTGACTACTCGGTCTTTAACTTGGGAAGCTGAGCCATTAAAACTTCATTGGTCTGTACTGGCTTGCAGGATGAAACACAAATCACCAGCATTCTCCTCCAGGAGGACCTTTCAATATTGCTTAACCTTTCTTTTCTGAATAGAAGAGTCTAAGGGATGGATATTGGTTTTATTCAACAGCCCAAATGACAGAGGGAGCAGTAACAAAGTGAGGAGTGGTCTTCAGATATTCTTTCTTCTTCCTTTTACCTCTGCCTCTGAAACTCAAATGAAATTGAGTTGTGTATCACAGAAGTTCAAGTGTACATAAATCTAGTAGAAATGAAATGAATGTGATAACAGGAAGACAAATTTCTGTGCTGTAGTCACAGGTTTGTGAAATAAAACACGTATGGTGGTTAAAAGATGTTTTCCATTACTTCCTTTGTTCTACAAACTGCATGTGGCCAAGATTACACACATTAATTTGATTTACTTTCAAGAAGAAAGGTGTTGCATTAGCTTGTTGGGCTGAAGATCAAACTGTCCTTTCTTAGCCATTTGGTAGGCTGCTAATTGAGAACACACATAAAACATAGTTGAGGCCCACTGCGTGGATCCTGAGCCTACAAAGCAAAGCCACAAGCTGTGTGATCTCTCACTGCCCTGCTGGGGCTTTGACAAGGGCTGCCAGCTCATGTCTCTGAGGTTCGCTAAACTGGGGCTGGACAGTGGGGCTTTCTATTTGAAAACTGCCTTTCCAGTGGCATTTCTGGGAAGGCTGTGATACAAGAACAGTGTACTGTGGAGCCATTATCATTCTCCTGGAAAAGCATTACCTCTGCTGGAGTCCCACCCACATCTGGCTGATTCCAGGCAGCGAAGGTTTTCTTGTACAGATTCCTGCGTGGCATAAAGGAGGACAAATCTTGTCTCTGCTGCTGCCTGTCTGCTTGATTAGTTCACAGCTGAGGACTGATCATGCTGACCACAGCAGACTGTCCCCTTGTCTCCTGCCCCTGCTGCTGAGCAGCAAGCACTGAGGAGCCCAGGGTTAAGCTTTCGCCTGGGCCATGCCACAGGGAAGAAATTTGGCACCACCATCTGAGCACACACGCCTCAGTCTTTTTTCCCTGATGCCTTTAGGGCTGCGTCCTGCAGGGTACTTCAAGTTCCCATGTGCACAGGCAGCTCTGGCCAGCAGAACAGAGTGTTTCTGTCATTGGGAAAGTGACTCCAGTGCTCGATGCTGTTCAGCACACAAAATGAGATGCCTCATAGAGCCTGTTGATCAAAATAAAAAGGAAGCAGCTGAGAAAGCTGGAAGGACTGACTGTTGTGTTTTTGTTGTTGTGGTTTGGTTTTTTTTTTTTTTTTTTTAATTGATGTTATTAACTTGCCTCTTGAAGGAATCACAGCAAGGATGAGTCATCAGCACAGGGAAATGGTGCAGTGGAGAAATGTGTCTTACCTCTCTGCCTGTGACAGCGTGAGGCAAGCCGTGGGGACTGTCAAGAGGGAGTGAATGAGGCTGGAGGAGCAAAGGTTGCAGGCACAAAGAGATGACAGCTGTGGTGCCTCGAGGACTCTGCCTTGCCAGCAGGGTATTACAAGAGAGGCTAAAAGATTGGAAGCAATATTCAGAGATTTCCCTAGAAAGGGAGTGAAGAGCAGAGGGATGGATTTAAAGCAGTCCCCAGCCCTTAGTGAAAGGCAGGGAGTGTGAATGTGGTGATGGCATCAAGAGAAAGAACAGGAGGTACCAAGCTGTGGTAACTCCGTGGGGCTGTTAGCAGTGCCACAACATCCATGTAGCTGAGCACAAGCATATTAAATGATGTTCTAAGTTTCTGCAAATTTCTGCTTCATAAGGAGAAAATTCCCAACACATTGTATCAAAACTCTCCAGAGTAAACCAACAACAAAGATCACAAGCAATAAGCACAATTTGACCTTGAAACTGCTACTATACCCTCTGACTATGCCTTCAGTATTTCTATCCTTCCAGTACCTAAAGGGACTAGATAGCCTTTAGGGGTCTCTTCCAACTCAAATGATTCTATGATTCTGTGATTCTAAGACTACAGCATAGTTCTGGAGGTTAGCTATAGTAGGACGTGAAGATTAGCCGAAGTGGGATCTGCATCTTAGTGATGTTGCAGATACATAACATAGTGGTGCATCTTATTATCTCTGAAGGGTCAACAGTAAATGCATGTGTTTGTCTTGCCACAAGGATGCTCTGCTGCATTCCTTATCGCTCATATAAATGACTGCAATTGCACTTGAAGATGCAAACCTGGTGTCAGGTTGTAAAAAGTCAGCTGCCTTTGGAATAAAAGGAGAGTGACAGTTTGCATTACTGTCATTATTAAGGCAAGGATACAGGCAGAACTACAGTCTGGAAGGGAAGTTAAGCCCTCCCCCATTGCAGTGGTAAATGGCCTTGAAGAAAGATAAGACAAATCTTATAAAAGGTTCCTGTAATCCAGTGCTTGTACACAACACAAGAGGAAAACTGAGATTGATCCAAGCTCATAATGCCTCACCAGGACAACCCCATGAAGAAGTGACCTAAGAATCTCCAGACCAACTGTGCAAAGCTGTGTATGAAGTGCTCAGTGATGTAAACTAGTTTTGCGTTTTGTGAGATTTTTCCTTTTGAGCCAGGCAGGAAAGTCAAAGCTGAATGAATCATGAACAAAACCTGGAAATTCCCCAAGTATACGCAATCGTCATCAGGCCAAGTCACAAACCATCTGGATACTGTTGATGATTAACTGTCTCTGGACGGGAAGAACTGTCCTTCAGTCAGCAGTAGTAGTGCCTCTGATAAACCCTCGCAGCTTCGAAACGCAACATCTTAGGAAAGGTGGAGCCAAAATATCATTTATAGTTACTGCCCCAGAATAGAACAATGATATTATATGTTATAGGTATGAGGAGCGGTGGAAGTATTGACCACCTCAGGAAAGTAAGGGCACAGAGCGAGTATGATTGCTGTCTTTAACATATAGAGGCAGGAGAAAGGAAAGGATTTGTTTAAGATGAAGTACAATGCTAGCATGAGGAAAACAGGCATCTGTCCTCCATAGCTGTGCCTAGACCAGGAACTGGAGGTACCAGACTGTGTTTTCTCCACTGCCATCTACTGTGAAGATAAAATTTGATATTCTGGGAAGGGCATCACAGGGTCTGCTGTCCATAAGTGCATGGGGCTGTGCTGCACATCTTGGTTCCTTTGCTACTAATTTTCTGTGTCATGTCAAAACGTTATGGAGCTCCATTTTAAAAAGTTGATGACTGAAAAAATGGCAGAGAATTTTCTGCTTTTACAAGGTAATTGGGACTTTCTGAAGTATAGTCAAGTCTTACAAGACAGAAAGGCAATCTGTCAGGTCAAAAGGGAGACAGGCACTAGTTTGAAGTACTATATGGCTGTGGTTTTAACACAATCTGCTGTTGAAGGGAACCAACATATAGAGAAATTGGAAGATTGTTGAGGAAAGTCAAGGAAGGTGTCAGATAATGACATGCCAACACATGGTCAGCATGTTGGTTTGCATACTTCTCATGGGCTAACAGGATAAATGTCCATCCTCTCAAACAGACAGGGGTTGCTGGGCCTTGCTCCAAAGCATGTTTTAAACAGGGACAAAATCACTAGCTCTACAATGTCACCTGGATGGGTAAAAGACCATCAGTGAATTCAAGCATGGGAAAATTTCTGAGCTACAACTGACTGAAAGTGAGGGGTTGTTTCTGAGCTGTAGTTTCTTGGTCTGAAAATATCTGTAAGTCAGAGATTCCGGCGTTCCAGGATTACAGCGAGGCTACAAAAACACCCTGACAAGAAACTGTGGCAATTCTAGGAGAGAACATTTTATTTAATGGGACAAATCTGGACAATTTTGCTTACTGATGGGCAGCATGCATGCAGAACAGGCATTGGTGCCATGACTGCAACCCACTGCCTCCTGCTGACACAGCAAGCTAAAAATGTCACCTCCTGTTCCTACTGTTTGTCCTTACCAGCCTATGTGAGAAACAGGTCCCTAAGAAACATCGCTACTCACCTAAGCACACGATCACAAGCAAAACGCTTGTTCACGAGTACCATTGTCCATTTGATTGCTCTTGCCTAACAACCATGCACATGCAACAAGAGAGGAAGACTAGTTGTTGCCTTTCCATAGTCGCTGGCAGGCTCAAGAGGCTTCAGAAGCAGCATGTTCTCACAGGAAACTTTATTTTGCTTTCCACAGGCTGTTTGGACAAAAATAGAATCAACTTCTGGCCTCTGATTTTTCCCCACAGCTAGCAGAAGCAGTAGTAGGCTTCTCAAGGAGCTTGCTGTTTGTATGTGTAGTCTCCAAACATCACAACGCCTAGCACGAAACTGGGAGGTTGCTTTTGCAGTTCTTTCCTCTCTTGCCATATTTATTAATGTAAGAGGAGACACGTTCAGCACGTTAGTCTGGAAAAGTAGAGTTCCTAAACTAGATGACATTAATATGCAGAGTTTCTTTTTAAAAGTTTATAACGGCCATATAGTTTGATTCAAAGAGCACTGTTGTCTTCGAAGACCATTGAGTGAGAGCCATAAAAGAAGAATTACACAATTTATTCAAATAAAAATATCCAGTTGTCATATTTTAGTATTGGATGACATTTAAGTGCCTTCCCTCCCTTTTCTCTCCTTGGTCAATTTAATGAATCTACAAAAAGCAAAACCAGCTTCCTGGTAATATAAATTTACATGCAAATGGATGACAAAATTACTGATGTAAAATTTTAACAGTGGATATTCAGAAAATCCCAAAAGACAGGAAAATATAACCATAACTTTCAGTCCTTCCTTCATGAGGGGAACCCAACTTGAATACAGGATGAAGGACAAAGGCTTGAAGTTACCTTCAGGCCTCGCAATGAGCAACACTTTTTGAGAGGCAGAGCCCAGGGCCTGGATGGAAGCTTTAGGAGGTGTGTATGTCCATGCTGAGTTGAGTAAGGCACGTGGTGGAGATCTGGAAGAACATCTCAAATTAGCTGGAGAAACTCAGGAGTCCCTAATTTCCACTGCAG
Source organism: Meleagris gallopavo (assembly GCF_905368555.1). Lineage (NCBI taxonomy): Eukaryota > Metazoa > Chordata > Aves > Galliformes > Phasianidae > Meleagris > Meleagris gallopavo. The sequence goes on along the minus strand of NC_139404.1, from coordinate 85,742,372 downwards.
CAAGGCAGGTCTCTATGCAAGTTACACCAGTGTAAGTGATGGTGCAGCATTAACAGCACAGAAAATAGATGTCTTTTAAAAAGATGTGATCCTGTACTTGTTTTGCCTGGAACAGAGTTAGTTTTCTCTGCAGCAGCTTGTGTGGCCCTGTAATGAAAACAGTATTGATAACACACTGATGCTTTAGTTGTTGCTGAGCAGTGCTTGCACAGCATCACGGACTTTTGCATTAGTCAAAATGCCCTGCCAGCAGGGAGCTTGGGGGTGCCCAGCAGCTGGGAAAGGACACAGCCAGGACAGCTGACCCAGACTGCCCAAAGGGACATCCCATGCCATAGGACATTGTGCTCAACAATAAAAGCTGGGGGAAAGACAAGGAGGGGGCTGATGTTCAGAGAGATGGCATTTGTCTTCCCAAGAAACGTGATGGCTGAACTGCCTGATGATGGGAAGCAGTAAATGAATTCCTTGTTTAGCTTTGCATGCGCGTGCAGATTTGCTTTACCTAACAAATTGTCTGTATCTCAATCCACAAGTTCTTGGATTATTTCCCATCCCACTGCAGAGAGTGTGTGAGCAGCAGCGTAGTGCAAAGCTGCCTGTCAGGGCTAAAGCACATCAAGTGCATACATGACTCCTCCCATAGTACAAGTAATGGAAAGCTATGCTTATAGACCCCCTATATGGAATAGAAGTACCTGTGAGCCCAAAAGACTGTCTTCATTTCCAATTTTAAGAACTAATCTCCTAGAGCTTATTACCTCTCCTAACAACCTTGTCTTCTAAATCCTCAGACTTTTATCACAGCGAGGAATCATTAGTTAAGTTTAAGCAACACAGGCCTTTGAGAGTTTGGGCTCCCCATGTAGAGAGTGCTCTTTTTCTGTGCTATCAGTAATACGTGCAATTCTGCACAATTTAATTTCCTTTTTCAGTCACCCACTCAGGAAATAAGAACAAGCGATGTATGTGATTAATACGAGATTCCACGTCCTTGAAGCAAAACATATGTAAAAGTATAATAAATGGCTAATAATTCTCTCTGTCAATACTGAGGTCTGGGAAGGGCCAGGTAGCCCCCTGCACCCTCGTCTTTATCTCCCTGCATATTCATTTCCTAAATGAAGCCGCAGTAGACAACGGGCCGTGCCTGTAAAAAACCCCATTCACAAACCCCCAAAAGCCTCGCTTCGGACCAAAAACATCTTAATTCCCTTTCCCAGGCTTGCACCCTCACATGGTCTTTCCCGAGCGTAGCGCAGCATGGAGGAGGTTTCTTGTCCCAAAGCCTCCTCAGCGGCAGCCCCGCTCCCTCCTCCCCGTGCCGGTGCCCACAGCAGCGGGCAGCGCCGTAGCGCACAGGGATTTCTGGAGCTCTCCTGCCCCCTGCTGCCCAACCGCGGCTCCTGCAGGCCCCGCACGGCCCAACTTCGTAAAAACCTTGTAAAGGGAATAATTAGGCTCATATCATCTGTCAAAAAAAATTCAATCGGGGAAAGTACAACAAAAATCTGCTGACATCTTCATGTCGTTCTTATTACAGATGGAAACATATTTATACATCGGATAACAGATGTTCAGAACATAGTTCAGTGGTTCACCTATCTTCGTTTTTGCTAATACAGTTGGCATTCTGCATTAGCCCTTGTTCCACCAGCACCCTGCAGGGCTCCCACCCGGTAAGGATGAAAATGTAGGCATAGGGACCAACACTACCACTGCTGCTCAACACTGTGCCAGGCCACCATCATCCCCTGCATTTCTTGGAATATAAACTGGAAATGGCATATTATACAGCTTTGTTTTTCTAGCTGTGTTTGATTTTTATCTAACTGGCTCATGTTGCTGACAGTTTTTCTTAAGAACCTCTCCAAAAGAAAAACTTTAGTTTCTCTGGACTGCACCAAATTGTCCCATGCTCTTTCACTGCAAAGCAGAATTTGCTCATTTCTCAGAGTACTAGATGTGGCACTGGGCAGCCTGGTCTAGTGGTTGATAACTCTGCCCATGTCAGGGGGATTAAAACTAGATGATCTTTGAGGGCCTTTTCAACTCAGGCCATTCTATGTTTCTATGAACCTTCTATGATACACCAAGCTTGCTTTTTTCCTCCTACTCTTCTTTCTTGAGGCTGTGCAGGAGCTTTGGGCTAACCTACAATAAACTAAACTTGAGCCAGTAGAAACAGTTTTGCTGACAGCAAGGAGCAGTGGGTGCCTGGGGCAGCAAGGGGTTGAAGCTGCAGTATGCTGTGTGACCCATGTAGAAAATTCATAAATGCCAGAGACAGGAAGAGTGGAGGGAAGCAAAAAGAAAATGTGAAGTGGCTACTTGATATGCCAAAGATGTTGAACAGCAATGAGATGATTTATAAATCTTCTGCATGTATGTGATGCATATGGATGGTGCCGGGGAGGCGTTCCCAACCTTGGAGAAACTGTTTTGATCAGTTTCCAGATTAATCCATGTGTACCTGTGCAAGTCACCTAATTACCTTGTCTTAATGCAGCTTTACTTTAAGGCTGAAGGAAAATTGCTCTGCAGCACTCTGGTTTTACAATTATTTTCCATAACTACCAAATCTTTATGAGCTTTGGCTACTTTTTTCCTGTTTTTCACAAATGATCTGTGTTGGACACAGGGCTGGCTGAACCTGTCAAGCATTAAAAAGATTTTAGTTTAAATCCGGTTTAGAGATCACATTCTGAGTTTTCAGAAAATGAGTGTATGGATGAAATAAAACTGTGCTGAATCACCTCTGAGCAACTCTCATCTTGTCATGTTCCGCTGAAGATCTGCAAGTTCCTAATGATGGATGCATTGCTTATCATATGGCCTGGATACACACCATATTACTCATGGGTTCCCTTGCCTCCCTGAGTCAGCTGTACAGCCTTTGATGGAATGTACTGCAATAACATGAAGATGTCAGTGCAGAGAAGATCAAGGGAAGGGAGAAACAGGCGCATGCATGGGGCAGGGGAGCAGTTACCTGGTTTTCTAGGAAGATGCATGGAAGGACTGGATAGCCAGAAAATAAACATTTTAGAAAAAATCCTGTGAAGAATTTACATGCTCAAGAAAGGAAAGCAGCAAAAATAGAAACATTAGTGTCAGAAAATGAAAATAAATGTATAATGCCTCTTTCACTGATGATATCTTTTCATTGATAAGATCCTCAAATACAAGTAAAAGAAGTTGGAGAGTACAGTCATATCTGAGGGATTCTACTAAGGGGAAATCTCATGAGAAAAACACAGTGTGAATTCTTCACCGCACCACTAAATGCAGCAGACACTGAAGGGTGAAAAGCCACAAACAAAAATAAAAACAGAACTCAGACATTGGGGTTTTTTTTGTTTGTTTGTTTTTCCTCTATACCTGCAATGTCACTGTTTAGTACAGCAAAGAAGCTAGAATATACAGAAAACAGAGACACGATCAAATCTGCTGAGAAGAAGCACTAACAGTGAGACTTAGTTGCTCTGGAGACTAAGGCAAATTGGAAACCACAGACCCAATGGTCCAAATGATGCTGAAGCTACTGAAGATGAACAGATGAGCAAAGGGAGTAGCTCTGGTGCATCAGATGCTTTCCTATCAAAAGCATAACCACCAAGCATAGGCAGAAAGTAGTGAGCCCAGAATACACCAGCACAGCCTCTTCATGGCCTCAGCAGTGAGTGTGCATTGGAAACCACCGGCACAGGCACTGACAGCTGTGCAGAACTAGCAGCAAATGGACAGGGTTGAAAACAGGTTTAAATCTCTCTTTGCTATTTGCAAATATTCCTGACTAAATCACAGAATAGCAAAAGCTGGATGGAATTCACATGGATCTTAAAGTCCAGCTCCACAAAGCACCACCCAAAATCCAAACCGTGTGTCTGAAAGCAGTGCCCAAACACTTCTTGATCTCTGCCAGCTCAAGGCTGTGCCTACTGCCTGGGCAGCCTGTTCCAGAGCCCCACCACTCTTTTGTGAAGAACCTGTTCCTAACCTCTACCTGACCCTCCCCTGACACAGCTCCAAAAAAGTGAGAAAAAACCTTGAAAAGATAATAGTGAGAGGACATCACTTCTAAAGGTAAGGTGGGGAACCGGGCTACAGAATTTATAATCAGCACATCTGAAAAATGTGCTGCAGCATCAGAAGCTTACATCAGCAAATAATTGCAGAGTCTGCTATGGATCTTCAAATGCACAGACGGAGACAGAGAGAACGATCCTCTTTCCTTCCTTAAACTGCTTACTCTCCACTGAAGCAGCTGATTCAGCCCATCCAGAAACATGACAGAGACTGATCACTTCAAACCACTGTTAGCAAACAGACTAAAATTAGTGCAACTAAAAATTTCTGCTCAGAAGTAGAACATTGTATATGGCTATATACGTAATTCTTCATATGAAGAACCAGTTTTGTTTCCACTGCATCCCTGTACTAAATAAAAATCTAAAAATGTTCTACCTCCATATATTGAAAGATACTTCTCATGATTATTGAATGGGTTTTGACAGACCTGAGTAAAATTAACTAGTTCAGGTCTGCCAACGAATAGCCACCTTAAAAGAAGCATTTCTGTGTGAATTGTGTGTTACCTTTCAAAGAAGTCATGTGGGAGACCAAATAACTGGTGAGAGATGCTACAGTGCTTTCTAGGAGCTGCTGCATGTGTTCTGAAGGAGCCTTTGTTCCTTTCCTAGTGGCATTTTTAGGAGGAAACAGAAAGATACTTCTTTTTCTTCCAAAACTAGGACTTGCATTCATTGCCATCAGCGACGCTCAGGGTTTTGTCTCTGCCTGCTGCTCCTTTAGCAGGCAGCTGCAGTGTGGCTGGCTGAAAGCTGGGTTCCTAGGATGCAGTCACTCGGGCTCTCACAGCAGTGAATCAAGTCTTTGTGTACAGACTCCAGCGCTCAGTGTAATAAGTTTGAAATGCCTAAGGGGACTTCTGAAGGAAGGATCACACAGCAGCACCTGAACAAACCCTGTACTGGGCAAAACATCCAGTGGAGATTTGAGCATCAGGATGGCTCAATCCTGAAAGGTCAAGCATCACACTGGTAAGGTGCCAGATTGCCACAATGTGCTGCTTTTAAAAGCTGTGGGACTAAGGGCTGTTATTTTTAAAGAAATAAGGAGAAGAAGAAACTGAGGAGGGGGACTGAAATTGTGCTTTTCTTTGTAAACCAACTCACACTTCAACTAGGACACAGCCAAACAACCACAATATGGCCTTGGTTTTACTGCAGTCAATGTACTTAGTTTGCCATGCAAAGTACCTTATTTCTGATGGATATCAGCTTTGGAAATGTTTTTCTTCAGTACCAAAAAATATTATTCTTCCTTGCTTTTTGCAGGAAACCTTTCATAGCTTTGTGGAATGGCTCTTCAACTTATCACCTTGAGGTACAAAGGAGAAAAAGCACATTTTATAAGCCTCACAACCAATAAAATGTAGGTTACCTTTTTTAAAATATGCAGTTGATGGCAGGGAATGAGTCTGGAGCTATGGCCTCTCCTGAGCAGAGGGCTCGTGATGGAGCAGTTGTTCATTTATTTTTTTAATATTATATCAGCTTTTCATTAAGCTGAACTCTATTTTTCATATTACTGAGAAAGCTCATATGTTACATACACTTCCATGCAAATATTTACATTTCTAGTTGTAAAATGTCAAGTAGAAATGTGTGTTCTCATTTCATTCAGTAAGTCTTTTTGATAAAGGGCATATTTCTCTCACTGGAGATGGGGTCACTGAAGAACAACACTCCCTAGCTTCTTTTTCCTCAGTATCTTTGAAGACTTACGTCCTACTTTACTGCCTAAAGAATTTCCTCTTCTGGGGATCATAGAGAGTCAACTGAAGCCATTAAGTCACTTCTACACTGAAGTCATAAATTTGTATCAGACTTTTGTGGCGGTCTCAAAGTTAGCAGGAGACCAGAAGGTTATCTTGATACAGCACAAGCCACTGGTATAGGCAAGCAATTTTCTTTATATACTGCAACAGCTTTCCTGTGCTGGTATGAGAAGTTTGTGACAGGTGGCCAATACAAAAATCAAAGGTCACTACATCCTGCTAATGCTGTGTTATCCTTCTACACTGTTTGGAGGTGACAAAGCCACTCTCCTGCCTCTGTTCGGTGCAATGCAGAACCTTACAGGCAGACTTGATTATCAAAGAAAATGAAGCTCACATGGTTTCTGCTTAATTTCTGGATTTGAAGATCAGCACATAGAAGAGGACTTAAGATCAGAGGAAGAAAGAAATGACGTCATTTAAGATACCATTATGTGCACTCAGAAAGGACATACCACGTCTTTTTAATGATATAGAAGATCCTCAGAAGGTAATATTACAGTTGAACTAGGCTAGCTCAGTCTTCGGTGATGTATAAATTCTCTTTAAGCTAAAACTATTATCTATAAGCAGTTCTGTATTTCATGGAAAGGAGATGGTGGTGCATAGTGAATTGAATGAGCTGAAGATTTCAGCTTGACAGGTAGAATTGAAGATAAAACTGAAGGAAAAAGGAAATCCCTAGATTCAGGAGCCCAGATGTGGGTCATACAACAGTTTTTGAAGCAACAAAGAAAGAACCTTAAATGAAAATAGTGACTGCAATCAGACAGCTTCTTCCCACTACCCAGATTGATACATTGTCATGTTACTTACCTATGATTTTAGAACTCTTTTCTGTGTAAGGACTCCTTCCCCCAGTTTATCTACTGCTTTTGCTGTCAAGGTTAATTCCCTAGACACCAACCCACTGTATGATCTGCAGTTACTTCAAATGCACTGCATTAACTACATAAAAGAAAACAATGAGCACAGAGAAAAAAAAAAAGGTATTTTTAAAAATATTTTACTATACTTCTTGCTATACTTTTACCCCAGCCTAAAGAGCACTTAAACCATCTTCACTCTTTTTACCAACTTTTTTTTATCACTTTTACCTGTGCCAACTCAGTTGGGCTTCTGCCTTGATTGTGTGATGTGAGCACAGGTTTAACTCATTTCCTTGATAGACCAGATGCTCCCCTTGAGCAAATTCCTTGATATATCAGACTGCTAGAGAAAGAATGAGTAAGCTCTCTGTCATAATTTTGTTTGAAGATTAGTGTATGGGTTTGGGAGCTGTTAAGTTACAGGCAGCAGGACTAATTTAGGATTCCCTCACCCTCTTGCAAGAGGCAGGTGTGAAGATAGTAGTGGAAGAAGGTTCATGGCTTCATCTGTGTATGAAAAGTCATAGAATCATAGAATTTCTCAGGTTGGAAAATACCTTCAAGATCATCAAGTCCAACCACAACCTAATCATACTACCTTAACTCTAACAACCCTCCGCTAAATCATGTCCCTGAGCACCACATCCAAATGTGACATCTGAGGATGGTCACTCAACCACCTCCCTGGGAAGCCTATTCCAGTGCTTAATAATCCTTTTTGTGAAGAAGTTTTTCCTGATATCCAACCTAAACTTACCCTGATGCAACTTGAGGCCATTTCCCCTCGTCCTGTCACCAGTGAGAAGAGATCAAATCCATTCTCGCTGTAATCACCCTTTACATATTTGAAGAGAGCAGTAAGGTCTCCCCTCAGTCTTCTCTTCCCCAGACTAAGCAGCCCCAGTTCCTTCATTCTCTCCTCGTAGAGCATATTCTCCAAGCCCTTCACAAGCCTTGTTGCCCTTCTTTGGACCTGCTCCAGCACCTCAATGTCCTTTCTGTACTGAGATGCCCCAAACTGAACACAGTACACAAGGTGAGGCCTCACCAGTGCTGAGTACAGAGGAAGCATTACTTCCCTTAGTCCTGCTCACTACACCATCCCTGATACAAGCCAGGATGCCATTGGCCTTCTTGGCCACCTGGGCACACTGCTGGCTCATATTCAGCTGACTGTCCATCAGTACACCAAGGTCCCTTTCCGTCAGGCAGCTTTCCAGCCACTCCTCCCCAGGCCTGTAGGGTTGCCTGGGGTCATTGTGACCAAAATGCAGAACCTGACACTTGGCTCTATTGAAACTCATACAGTTTACCTTGGCCCATCAATTCAGTCTATCCAGGTCCCTCTGTAGCGCCTTTCTCCTCTCTGGCAGATCAACACTCCTTCCCAACATGGTGTTGTCTTCAAACTTACTGAGGGTGCACTCAATCCCCTGGTCAAGATCACTGATAAAGGTGTTGAATAGGAGCAGCCCCAGCACTGAGGCCTGGGGGACACCACTCATGGCTCGCCACCAACTGGGTTTAACTCCATTGACCACAGCTCTTTGGACCTGGCCATCCAGCCGGTGTTTCACCCAGCGGAGTGTATGTCCATCCACATTATGGGCAGCCAGCTTCTCCAAGAGGATGTTGTGGGGGACAGTGTCAAAGGCTTTATTGAAGTCTGGGTAGATCACATCGACAGCCTTACCTTCATCCACTAAGTGGGTCCAAGGTTTATTGAAGAGGAAGCCCAAGAAGAACTGTAATGTTTCACTCTGTTGACAGTCGTGTGACTTACGTTCCAGGCTTGGAACATGGCTTGTGCATTTATTTGAAATTTGCATTGTGTAAATTTCAGAGACAATTTTGGGAGAAAAAACAAGTACAACCCTCTCTCTGTTCATATGAACATTCTGCTAGGTTGAAAAATCATATTTCTCTTCTTTTTTCTTCTTTTTTCCTGTCTCCACTCAGGATGTTCAAGGTTACAAACAGGATCCTTTTTAACATCATAGTGAAACAACAAGCTATTTCACATCATTTGTGCATCAGCATAATAACCAGAAAAAGACAATAGGGCTCTAAAGGACCTTAAAAGCACGATTTTTTTTTATTTTTATTTTTTATAGGTACCTCAGCATCTGATGATGCAGATCAGAACCACTTAGCTACATTTCTTAATACCTTGCCTGGTTCTGCCACACCATGCACTGGAAAAGCCAAGGACTAGACATGTGCTATATTTGAGAAGTTTGAAACTTTCTGCTCTGCAAGGATATTGACTGTGTGTATGCTCAGTGATGTTTGTAGTTATCTGTTAAGGTCGCCTAGCTTTGTAAAGCTAGTGTTATGGCTATCTTTGTGGTAGTGCTTGCCAACTAGATGCCTAATGGACTATGTATGTAGCTCATATGGATCTTTTCAGATTTATGTACAGGAATGATTTTGAATGCATGCAGCTACAAAAAAAAACAGAACAAGCAATGAGGTAAAGCAGGAGAAAGGGAGATAAGAGTGTCTGAGATGGCTTCATGGCTGGTAATCCATTAAAACAAAATGGCTCCAAGCAAAAAAAAATCGCCCACTAAGCTCAGTACTTTATGAGTTTGGCCCAATAAAGAGCCTATTTAGGTTGCTCTTTAAAACCATGAAGATTTGCTATCATTTATGTCAGTAAGGAGCAACATGTTTCTAAAATTTCTAATCTTCAAAGACTGGCAACTACACCTACAAATTGTCCTGGCATCTGGAGAAATGTTTTCAAAAAGCAGCAGAAAATTTTAGTATGCTCATTGTAAGGGGCCTTGTCACACCAACTGACCTCTTTTACCCTACAGCGCTATTTTCTAGCTGCTAATCACTGAGGCATGGGCTGGGAGGGAAGAGAGGAGGAGAAGTAGGCAGTGAAATCATCTCTATATGTAGAAAAGCTGTGATTTTTTTCCTTCTAATCCCAGCTTTCCCTTCTTTCCCATGTCCTGCAATGAACCTGCAATGCTGGACTTGCATCTTCATCCTCCCACTTGCAGTGAATCACCACCTTGCCATGACAGCAGATGTTGATTCTACTCGATTGTTTAGGGAAAATGCCATGCTCAGAGACAGAACGCTTACCCCAGAGAGCTGCACAAACACAACTTGGGTGACTGTTGGAATCAGCTTAATGCTTAGATCACAGATGTGGCTGTTTCCATGGGCTCTGGTCCCCTTCTCATCTTGAATGAGTCTGTTGTCTGCAGACTGTCCCGTTGCTGTGGTAGAGTGAAGGGGTATGGGATGGAATAGAGCTGGTCCTTTTGCAAGTATCTGGAGCAATCCTGTGGTAGGGATTTGGGCCATTCAAGTTACAAGGAGTTAAAATTTAAGACTTTTACTGTCACTTATGGATAGATCTATTTGCGTGTACCAATCTGATGTAACACATCAGAATCTGGTTTATCCAGACAGCTGAACTGTGTGGCCATGACTCACACCTGTGGTAAATACAGGATGCGCATATAAAAGATCTGCATACATCTAGCTTTGAAATTCATGTGTCTGTCTTTGAAAGCATTTACAGGAGCTGGCTGACTCAAAGTGTAATTGCCTTTTTTTTGGGGTATAAATTCTTCTTAACCTCTATGCCCTGGAAAAACAGCAGCACAAGTGGTTTCTGGGACTGTTGTTTTTCCTTGATGGTCCCCAGGGTATGTACAAGAACTTGTGTGTTATTTTCCCCAAGCTTGTGGCAGACATTAGAAAATTGAATTTAACGTTCAAGTATGCCAGGCATAAAAATGCTTTGCATATCTCACAGTAAACCTAAATGAAAGGAAGTTCTAAGAAGGCAGATAGCCATTTTTCAATTATGTATGACAAATGTGCCATTTCTGATAGCCTTGTCAGTAAAAAGCAAGAGCTGGAAATGTCAGGCTGTTCAGTGAAGCAGGATCAACACTCCTAATACTGCGCAGGATCACTAATAGCTTCCACATCTTCCAAAACAATCAGCCTTGATTGTTCATCTGAATGCATTCCTCCGAACTTCATCCCGCTAACTGCATATATTTTAGTGTTGACAAATGTTAAAAATAAGATGACTGCAAGCATGAAGACTGTGAAAAGAATGTCCAGAAGCCTTGATATCATGAGGATGTTTGAGACAAAGCTGTTAACAAAATATGCAAGCTACAATTCAAAGGAAAGTGCTGTGCTCTTATTTTACTCATGCAACTTAGCATGGAAAAGATGACATTATATTTGTGAGATGTATTGTTCAAGGTAATGAGTTAATGTGGGTGATGGTGACTCTTCTAGAGAAAATTTATTGCATCTCTGAAAGTAAAATATCACAACATATGATAGCTTGTGAGGCCCCATCTAGAGTACTGCGTCCAGGCCCCCAGTACAAGAAGGACATGGAGCTCTTGGTGCGGGTCCAGAAGAGGGCCTCTAAGATGATCAGAGGGCTGGAGCATCTCTCCTCATTGTGGCCTTCCAGTACTTGAAGGGAGCACATAAAAAGGAGGGGGAACAACTGTTTACATGGGTGGATAGTGATAGGACAAGGGGGAATGGTTTTAAACTAAATCAGGGGAGGTTTAGGTTAGATATTAGGAGGAAGTTTTTCACTCAGAAGGTGGTGACACAGTGGAACAGGTTGCCCAAGGAGGTTGTGGATGCCACATCCCTGGAGGCATTCAAAGGCAGGCTGGATGTGGCTCTGGGCAGCCTGATCTGGTGGTTGGTGACCCTGCACATAGCAGGGGGGTTGAAACTAGATGATCATTGTGGTCCTTTTCAACCCAGGCCATTCTATGATTCTATGAATATACAGGTTTTCAGAAGTCTGAGAGTCATATTCCTCCTTCAAAGACTTACACACGCCTAGACCTGAAATAAAAGCAGAAGTTGTCTGTTGCAGATAAGTGTTGGGATGTATGAAGAGAGACACTGTGTACACAGAATTTTCTTCACCTGTTTAACTTTCCCCTAAGTGATTTAACATAGCAAATAAAGACAGCTAAATGTCTTTCATAAGCATAGTCAGTGTTCTCGTATTAAAGAACCGAGCGAGAACCAGCACTATAACAAAGCTATCTCTCTTAAGAATTAAACAGTGAGAATGCTCAGGTAAAACTTTAAAAGTAACTGATCATTAAAAAATTCTTCTGCTTGCATTTAACTTAATTTAACAGCTGGGAAGAGCCGTAATCTAAAGAAGATGTGTAACCAATTCTTCAAAAAAGCATGTGTCAAACTTGAAACTGGAGGCGTACAAAGGGATTTTAAACTGTGTGATTAAACCATGCTGGATAGTTCGTACTTTGTTCTCACTGGGAAGTGATAGAGTCTCTTATCTCATGATTTTTAGCAAAATGAATACAATAAAGAAATGAAGCAGGAGTTTGCATTTCTGTCTCAGTTTTCTCACCACCTTGGAGCTGTTTTTGGGCTAATAATTCACTACTGTGGGGTGGTCTGGAATCCTTCTGAGATCTCCTGAGCTGTGGAGACCTTTCTCCATAGCTATGGGCTTAAAGCTTAGCCAGTAGCATCTCTGCTGAAAAGGAAAGTCCAAGAGCATCTTTGCTAGTATCTTCTTCCTCTCTCCCGTTAAATGTTTGCTGTTTGTGTGAAGCTGTATATTGCCATCTCAACATCTTTGTTTTTTTTTTTTTTTTCTTTTTTTTTTGCCAGCTGTCTAATCTCTAGATGGAAAAGAAGATTTTGCTGCAACTGAATACAATTATAAAGACAAATGGTGTTGTATCTGGGAGAGACAGAGCACATCTTCGTTAACATCTACATTAAATAATACAGCAATTTCCTTACTTATCAGCCACATCTGTGCATTCGACTTCCACAGACTTGCAAAGACTCCCAGCAGATTACTTCTGATGAAAGCCTCTATTCCAAACACATTTAACATGAACCATAGCACACCATCTGACTAGGGTGTTAGGAGGAATAGTTCAGTGTATACTGTGTCTGTTATGATGGCTTCATTAAAAAAACTGTTTTGCAATATTTTTTAGGCCTTTAACAATAAAAAACCTTGCCACTGCAGAGGGCCATTGTATATGGATCTCAAGCATCTTACAAACACCAAATTTCACAACATTTTGAAGAACATTTCCTTTCATAAAGGACACAGATAAATGAGAAAGTCAAGTTGGTGTGCAAGCTGGTGATGGAAGGAAGAGCCAGCAGTTCAGGAGTTCTGTTAAGTTCTGTTGTGTGCAGAAACTGGTGGACAATGGGCCCATCATACCCCAAATGAATACTCTAAAAACAGCTTCCCCACTGCCATTTTGCCCCTTAAGTATGTCTCTTTGTACTGCTGTCATGGTTTCATGATTTTTGGTTATCAGTATTCCACATCATAACATCATGTAATGCACTGGGGGTTTGACTGCTGATGCTCAAGTTCCGGGTGCCTGTCCGGAGGAGAAGAAGAGCTACATTTCCCCAGGGGACTTTGCAGTCAGCGAGGAGATATAACTCCCGGCAAGGTCACCTGATGTTCTCTTCTTTGCCTGCACTTCTCCATCTGCGCTTCTCTGCCTGCGCTTCTCTGCCTGCCCTTCTCTGCCTGCGCTTCTCTGCCTGCACTTCTTCATCGGCTCAACTGGACTGCACTTCTCATCTCAGCGTTGTGGTGAGGCCGATCCACCTTCCAGACACACACTCTCTCCTTATATTCTGCTGATACTATATTTAGTAAATTAGTTTGTTTTACCTCAGATTGTTGCCACTGTTTTCAATTATTTCGGGGTCCCCTATTTTCCTTTTCCAGGGGCGCGGATCCGCGGATCCCTCCGCCCTTCTAGTCACGGAACCAGGCTGAACCAGCCCGTAAAGTGTTGACAACTGCACTGGCTGGAAGCTGTAGTGCAGCTCTTGATGACTTCTGCATGTTGCAGACAAGATTTTGGAAATGTGAAGGGGGGGACCTATGTCTTATGAAGATGTGGCTGGCTGGCTGCTGAGCATATCCAGCATTCCCCTAAGAACCCACCACTCTTTCCATCCCGCCTAACCATCCTACATCTCCTTATAACCTCTAAGCTTCCAGGCCTTCCATCTCCCTTCCAGCTCACTGGGCTCAGGAAGAACCTGGCCCTGGAGTGTTGTGTGGCACGCAAAAATATGGCTCTGAAAAATTAGTAGTTTAAATGAAAAAAAAAGCAACTTTTATTCACAGATTTTCCAAAAATAAATCACAACTAATATAAGCATTTTTCCAAGTCACCTTCATTTACAGTAAGCTACAATTACTTAATGCTCATTCTTAGTATCTGAACAGCAGCTAAAATTACTGGCTCTCCTCAGCTTAGTCCCACAGAAAATGTCAGTAGGATCTAATTATCTGAATGAAATGAGCTTTCACTGAAGCTTTCCTTCTTATCTGCACAAGAGTTGAGCTAGGCGTTGTATTTACTGGAACTAGGAGTTTGTACATTTCATTCTCTTCCTGGAAAAGATGCTCAGATATACATACCCCCTGCATTATCAAGCCTCAGGTGAAACGGCTGAGGAACTGTGTGGCACTGGATGAAGGATTTCTTGCAGTGCCTCAGCTGGTTTTAAGGATTTGGATGATGAGTTCTGGGTTTACATCTCTTCAACCTGGGACTCAATGACCCGTCAAGCTGCAGATGGTCCTGTGCATTTCTACACATTTCACACATTTCTGAAAGAAATATGTTTGCCTGACTATGCTGCAAGTCTTGCGGAACACAGACAACTACAAAAGCAAGAAATACACAGTACATTTCCCTACCCTTGGGAAGGGTCAACTCTATCTATTGAAAAAGGTCCAGGAGATAGGCAATAACTTTTAAATATTAAAGACAAATCGTGTCCTCTGTTAATGCCAGCACTGAGCAACGAGACTGAGCAGTGATTGTAGGAAAGTTATCTACAAAGAATTTACAAATGCTGCTGAGGTAAAACAAAAACAAAAGGTATACAAGGAAGAAAATGTCAGAAGACCTCATTCTAAAACATTTGTAAATGGATTGATCAGGCACTCATTTCTAACAGGAGCATTGGAAGCAGTGTGACCTGCATTGCAGAGCTGTCCTGCTGTTTTTACCACTGCTTACAGCATTTTTAGCACTCGGAGATTTTAAAATGGGAGTGGGCATATGGCATTGTTATCACTTGTTCTTTATAACTCAGAGCAGAGAGTCTCCCCTTTCCAACAGTAGTGGCAATGCTGAAGAGCTTTGGTGCCTCTATTGACTCAGACTGGGGGCTGGAACGTAAAAAACTCCTCATCACCATTTATCTGATCCTCCCAGATTTTTGGTCTAATGAGAAGTGACTCTCTTTTTCTAGTCCTTAGAAAAGAAAGTGATTGCAACCTCCTTCTTTGGGGCAGGCAGCTTTGTCTCTCTTGATGGGCAGAAACATCAGCCCTGCACTCCTTGTGTTCTCTTAGTTATATTGCAGAACATGAGCACTGGGCTTGTGTCACCTATCCCAGTTTTACATTACTGTCTCTTATTCTTTCCTGAGGAATTGCCCTGGCACAGGCTGCAGAATGAGACATGAATTCTCCAAACACCCCTGCTTGTATTTAAATCCCTTGTGTTCATGCATGCATATAACTGCTGAACATGAGAATCTGTGATCCATCTGTAGCTCAGCCCTAGACTGAAATAGGGGATATAGAAGTTCGCTTAGTCCAATAAATGCCCTGGAAAAAAGAAGCTGAATATTGGAAAAATATTGGAAAAAAGCAAGGAAAAGTACATAAATAATCTGACAATTCAGGTATCTGTTTCTTCTAAATCTGTATTTGCCATGAAAGCAGATTACGCTCTAACTAATTTGATAAAAGCAGAGACTGGCAAAATTTACTTAGATGAGAGCATTGTAGATCCGTCCTTTGTTTTTTAATTTTAACACACGTAGCAAATGCACAGAACATTCCTCCATTGAATATCATGACTTTACTCAGCAGATTCACCTTGAATAGACCATCAGTAGTGGTAAGTGCCTGGAATCTGAAAATTAGACAGCTGCTGTGCTGAGTGTAGTTACATTATTTTATTTGAGCTTTTTCTCTAGAACTTTATTCAGTCACAGCATTACCAATTGATCCTTTCCACCTAGTGTTCCTTTGGCAGAAAAGATGCTTCTGAAAATCTGACAATTCCTTTGGTACTCCAAATATCAAAGATCAAGGATTTATATATTATATCAAGTGATTAAATACTGCAGATGGGAGACAAAGTTAAATATCAAATTTTCCCCTATCCTTGATTGCCCATGACCTCCCTCAGCTGTAGTTCTTTCTCTAGCACCAGTGCCACAGTTTTATATCCAATATTAAACTGCTTAACATAATATACAGTTCTTGAGCTTTGATGCTTGTTCTGAGAAGTACCAGTGGATGTGCCAGTGATTTTGATGAGGTAAGACGTTTTACAGTCATTTGCCAAGAAGGATTGTTTGTTAAAGTAATTTTGGTGCACAGGGGTATAAGCCAGATAACTGAAATGTAATCACTTGCCATGCACGGTATTCCACCTAACAGCTTAAAGTGACTTCTTAATTTGTCTTCCAGTTGTGAAAATGTTGAGCAGTGTTGTATTGCTCTTCCTCTCCTGACAACTGGGAGATTATAAAATTGTCATTTCTTCCACCGAGCAATCATTCTCTGTCATTTAAAAATTCCAAACAGAAAAACAGCAAATAAGTCAAATGTTTGTCTTAGTGTTTCCTAAGTGTAGAAGATCCCTAGCAAAAGTCCAGCTTCTGCTGTGTACAGTGCAGGGAGCACTATAGCTATTTAACCCACCACTATCTAATGTTGGACTTTCTGTTTGCTCTGGCCTCTCATCCAGCTGGAGCACTCGAGCACTTGCAAAGCTTTCAGCACATGCTGACACCATGTTGAAGCCTTCCTCCCTTCTACTATATGCTTCTCTAAACCAGCACCCTGTCTCCTGGTGGGTCTAGTGTGCCTCAGTGCAGTCCAAAGGCTCCATGAGCCCTGCAGGCCTGTGCTCCTGAGCAGCCTCCAGCAAACATCTGACCTCCAAGCCTGGCTCCCAATCTTAGCACCCAGAACAGTGGTCAAGATCCATGTCTCTGATGTGTGGCCACTACAAGGTGACTGCTGGGAACCTACCTGCCTCTCCATGCTGCTTTAGAAACACTGGAGTGAGCAGGTGGCTCACCTCACTGCAACGAGCAGCCGAGGCATTTGCCTGGATTGCTGCATTCCTCCTGGAGTCCAGCAGATGGTAACATCATCATGCATATGGGCTCAGCTCTTATCTAGGGAGCCTGAAATGAGAGCTTGAGCTTTATTCAAATGCACTGCAATGTCCTACACAGAGTTAAAAGAAAATTTCAAGCAAATTCTAGCTTTTGGGACTGCACAACTGCTCTGAATCTGATCAGGACTCCTTTGAAGCTGTACAGAGCAGTTTTCTTTTGAATGTCCATTTATTAGTTTTATCATTTGTTAAGGTATTAATCTCTAGTCTGAGCAACAGCTTTAGTTTTCAACCAGAAAGTCTGACCTTACACAGGGATCGTGACCATTTAAAGCCGCAAATGACAAGCAGAGAACTGATCAGGTCAGGAAACGGGCCTGGGGGAAATGTTTGTTCATTCCCCTACCTGCTTACTCCCCTTCATTTTCTTCAGAACTTCTGAAACAGCATGTGCACTTTTAATGCTTTTATATATTCATCTATTTCTTAAAACAACAGCAACAACAACAACAAGATCTTTTCAAGCATTTAGGTTTTTCTGGTGAGATCATTTCTTTATTAGAATGAGAGACACAGAATCAGGAAGATTATTACAAAACAAGAGTGGAACCTGTTTCAGAATAATTATTCCATTTCATCTCCCCCTTCTGCTCTTCCTCCTTTCACCATGTTACAGAAGAGCTGAGAGGATTCCTTGGGGACTGCATGCCATTGCAATAGTGGGGAACTAATTGCTATTGGAGTATGATGAAATGTCAAGTTGTGAGGGGCACAGAGAGGCTGCATGAGTTTTAGCCCAGGCTCACTGTAATGCTCTTGAGTATCCATGTGGTTTTATCTGAAACAGTTAACCATTTAGAATATGTGCCCTTGAGCATGTGACTTGAAAGCGTTAGCAGAACTGCAGGATGCATACATGTTTTTAATATAAGATCTATTCACTAAGCACTAAACGAATTCTCAGTCAAAGCTGTTTAGTATGCATTGCAACCCTGAGACTGGGACATGCATGTGTGCATGCCTCACATGCACAAAAAATAAAATGTGCAAAGTGATTTTACTTCTGGTAGTGCATGCTCTATGTACCAAGGAGATCATTTTGGTAAGATTGACATTTTATGCCTAGAAGAAATGAATTAACAAGTTTGACTATCTCTTCTTGATAGCATTTTAAACTGTACATGTTAAATCCTGGGATTTAATGCTATTAGTATAATGTAACCCTCTTTTATATTTTACTTTCTGTAGCTTCTTATCTATCAGTGTAATTTACTTAACAGAGCTTGTAAGTTTGGCAGTAATATCAACTCTGTCTTTAGCTAAATAAGAAGGCATCATTACGAGGAATCCAATATGATTCATTTTTAGCCTGTTTTTGCTCGCTCTTTTTGCTTTGTAGCAGGGTGAGTTTCATTTTGTTTTCTTCACCACATATACTCTTCCTTACACTGTGACCTGTCAGGGACCTTATTGCCATTTGGCTGGACAAGGTCACATGAACCTTTGATTAGGAGTAGATGGTTTCTTACTTCCTCACTACTTCCTAGCCTACCACAAATGAGTCTGCAGTTGTGGATTGTGCCCTGCCCATGGGACTCCTTTCTGAATTCCTCAGGATGCAATGGCTGATGTTCCCACTGGCCCACACACTGCAAAACCCACCAGTTTTTGCACAGCTTTCCAGCCAAGAAAATTTTAAAAAGGTGAAGGGCAATACCACCACAGTGATAACTCAAAGTACCAGTAGTGAAGATGAAAGCAAACTTCATTCAGGTGTGTGAAAGTGCTCAATGTGTTCATTGTTGGCATGAAGACTGCATTCCTATTTAAATGTTTGATCTTGCAAACTTTTCTAACTCTGTGCACGAATCTTTGCTGATGAATGATGACAGAGCCTTTCACTTGGCATTTGATAATTAATTTCAATTGTAGCAGAAAATAATTGTTCTGTTCAAGCATACCAGGATGTGCTTACTCTGTCTCTATTGACTACATTAGAATAGGCAACTCAACCACATCTTATTTTTGCACAGGCCACAAACTTTATGACTGACTCATTATTCAGCCACTTCTTAGTCCTAAAGTATAGGCCTCTAGTGTGTTGCAATAGCAGTGTTTTCCCATTTTATAAATCACTCAGGTATTAATTGGTTTCTTAGAAGAATCTGGGAATCTCTAGGAATGCTGCTTTGAGACTCATGTTGTAGCCACTCTATTCTGCACAAAAGGATTAAAAATTGAGATACAAGATTTTGATTGCGGAACAGATTGAGAAAAGAAAAATACATGAATCTATGTTTTGTCTGCACTTAGGATATGTTCTAAATAAATGGTTCAAAAGTAGGCAGAATTTTCAAAGAAAATTTGATGATTCAGAAAAGCTTGTCATACTGGTTCTCTGCTTGTCTACAAGTTTTCAGGGACCATCTAGCTCTGCTTAAAAGGAGTCCTGAGTCAAAAGACATGTATCACTTGGGCAAAAAATTGTTCTGCATCATAGGTGACCCTCAGAGAAAGTAAATGTTATTTGCATTCTGGAATGTCCTTTTGTTTTTGCTTTCACTAGGAAAGTCTCAAAAGGATCCGTCTTGGGGACATAATGGTGTAAATGACAGTTCAGACCAGCCCTTCCTAAAATAGTCAGGATTGAGAAAATGGTCTGATCTGTTTCTAAATCCTGCAAAGTAGCAGAGAAAAATTTAGTAGGTGTATTGTATTGCATGAAGCTTTTCTATACTTAATTCTCACAGGGGCAGTTTTTCTATCTTCAGGGAAAGTGAATGAACATACCAAAATGTCTCTATAGTAATGAAAGAAATCTCATTGTGCCACTGGAGATTGAAGCTGCATGGCCCTGTGGGTAATAAATTGCTACTATTCAGACTCATGAGAGCATCAAGGAAAGCTGATGCAGAGTACTCTAATGACCATTATAACTGAGTGTAGTGAAAAAGACTGTTATTTAAGTACATTTCAGAATGTTCTGTAAATTGGGCAAAGGTACAGCTGTGCTTATGCTCTGAGACAGCCTCTGGTTTTATGCAGTCTGGCAGACTTTGCTCTTTGAATTCAGGATTTATCTCTGTGAGCTAAATGCTCTTAGTATTTATGGCCGCTGTTTGTAAGGGAAGATGCAGAACCAGGAAGAAGTGACTGTGTTCACACAGGCTCCAGCTGGATAGCACAAGCTTTTGGAAGTTTAGGCAGAGACAGCTGAGGGGAGAGTCCTACAGCCATTCAACACTGCACTAAGTTAGCCTGTCAAAAGCTCCTACTTGTATCTTGCATCAAACGTGACCCCTATGAAGCCAGCATTTCTGCCTGGACTTTTAAGAAGAATCTTTGAGGCTGAGTGACAATACTTCATGGACAATTACATGGCCAAGGAGAACCATGTTTATTGCTCATAAGACCTTATGGACCAGGCAGTCCAGACTCTCCTCCCCATTGCAAGTAACTTAGGTTTGTTCTGGGTACACTCCTACTCCAGTTTGTAGGCTACTGTGTTTACAGAATCATTTGAGTGTTCATATAAACCTATTTGATAGAAAGCAAGGAAAGGAAAGCACAAAGTTTCCTTGCTTTGCCATGTGGGCAGTGAAATTTATGGCACATTGCAGCATCTGATGCACGGACTCAGATGTGAAATTGTTTATTACAAGTTCTCATATCTCTTATAAACCTTCACAAGGTATTCACATTTCTTTTTCTAGCTTTCCCATCCATCCCTACAATTTTCCCATCCACATTTACATGTCAACAGAGCATTCTACAAACACTCTTCTTCAACCGTTCATGCAGGCGCTTATCCAGTCAGAGCCATGAGATGTTCTTTCTTCTTCTAGAGGTGTCCTTTGTTCTCATGCTGTTTATCTTGCTCCATAGCTGCTGCTCTGAACAGTTTTTCTTGTATTCCCACAGCACATTGTCAGCCAGTCATTACAATATGTCCTTGCCTTGGGATTTCCAGCTTGAGGTAGATCAACAGCACTCATACTTTTTTTGACTGGGTCCTTAATGGTTGATTTTGCCTTTAGACTACTTGTGCCTTTTGGGTCTAATTGAGTCTTTTTATTGAGTACAGTATTCCATGTATTAATTTTTTGTCTGAAGAGACTCTTGCAGATAATGCAGAACCAAGAACTACATCCATTTAAATTGGTATATCACCTGGCAGGTACATTGTGATCAAGTAACTAAAGAAAACAACTTGCAGTAAGCAAGCAACCAGCAACGTTTGGACAGCCAACAGTGCAACAAATAATCTGTAGAGCCTTGTGTTCAGCATGTGGGGTCAGACCTTCACTATCCAGGAACCATCTAATCAGTCTGTTTGAGATATAGTAAATAAATGTGGGCATCTTAGCTAATGAATTAGTCATAGGGAAAATAAACCACATGAAATACAGTCAATTGCTTGTATTAGTGACCTTCCTAGAGAATAAAAGGATTGAGTCAAGAGTCAAGAATTTATCATAACAACATCATTGCTACCTGTCAGAAATGTCTAAAGGGACACTTCACTGGACTGGAGGTAGAATATTGCTGCAAAGAAAGTTGTTAACATACTTTCCTGAATATGTTTCCAATAATTGGGGGTAATCCATCCTGTCTTTGTCAGGCAAAATGGAGATTTTTTCTTGAATGAAGCCCACAAAAGCTAACAGAAAGACAAGTGTTTTTCTACAGAGGGGCTCTATGGTCCAAATACTGGTTGTGCTCAAAGCATCATCAAATAATTATAAAGAGGAAAGAATGAACTAGACTTAGACTCCCAGTCGCAGTCACCCTACTTTGAGTTTTCAATACTATTTCATTACTGAGAAGCTGCACAGAATAACTCATTAACTCTCAATCTCTTGCTTTTTTAATTTTACATATCTATGAATAACAACTTCATTGCAGTTAACAATGAGATGACTAATTAAGGCTGTGTGGCATTTATTAATAGGTCAATTTCCTTATTAGTGTGGAGGCTGATGTAAACAATTCTACAGAGTTTTTTTTAATGTTTCCAAACCTTCTTGGCTATTTACTTCTCATGGTATTATCATCTCTGTATAACTCCTGAACCCAGAAGAAATTGGAGAAAGCAGCTGAAGATATGCTAGACATGCAGCAGTTCAAAGAAGGTTCTGATCAAGAATTTATCTTTCTAGGTTAGTGTTCAGCTGTACTTGTTTGATTCTTTGTGTACTTACGACCATTTGAAACAATTCCAAAGCATGAGAGCTTGAAGTAACAAAGTAATTTCATTTAGATTTGACAACATAGGTCAGAAGTTTAGATGAGTGACAACTGTAGAAGAAGTATGTGCTAAACGCTGTCACCCGCCCAGTTTGCAGGCTGAAGATCTAGTGCACTGGTATGAAAAATTGCTTGGTTTTTGCACCAAACAAAATATCTCATCTCTACTGATTAAAAAAAAAGAAGTGCAAAATAAAATCTCTGTCATTCAAATGCTTTTCCTTCGGGTATTTGGAGTGCTTAGTCCATGTATTATTTACTTTGTCAAGTGGTCATTCACTATTTTGAAGACTTTTATTGGCCCACGCTGCTCAAAATGTCTAGTTTTCCCACTTCCTACATTAATTTCAGACAGGCTAGAATCAATTTGTGGTGTGTTTTGACATTTCATTTGTGAACATGTTTAGTGACTATGCTGGTAGGAAAAAAGCATGACAAAATAAAAGACACAAGTGAATGGAAAGATTAAATATTGTTAAAACTATTGCCAATATTCTGTGGAATTAAGATTTCAGAGCTGTGGAGAGTTCATATTAATGCATAGTGTTTTATAAACTCTATTGGCTAAACATACTCTGAGATGATTCTGTAGGAAATCTATTAATTAACTTCCTACTTATCTGACAATGAAGTTCAAAGAAATTTAAAAAAAAACCCTTAAAAATATAGAATTACAAATTACTTGATTTCTGAAATATACTTGTTAAATATACATATTCTAGCTAAATTTAATTACATATCCTTTTTAAAAATTCAAAATTTAAATAGATCTAAATTAGTTCTGCTTGTTTTAAGAAAGGAGCTCAACTTTTGCTTTATACAGGCTTGAATAATTCTGCTGAAACCAATGAGACTGTAAGAGTTTTAGTTTATTGCTGCTGAAGTAACTGGAAATTGGATCTAAGTTTGAAGGACTAGAAATTCCGGCATCACTAGCACTGAGTAAAAGCTGAAAAGCTTTTAGTGTGGAAGTCTTGAATGCCACCTACTAAGGAGTGTCTTGCATATTTCACCTTGATGCTCCATACTGGAAGTGCACATCTCCCTCCTTCTTTAGATCGTATAGAGAACTGGGCCACCAATGCCTGGGTTCAATATCTAAACGCACCTAATGACAATAGAATTAATAAACCTCCAGTCTTTTCTGTATTTTGCCTGGGAAAATGAAGGCACACAGCTAGGAGCATGACACCTTGATGTATAAGATACATGAACTGTCCAGGTTCCCAGGTAAGAGAAATAAAGTAGCACTCACAGTCACAGCTAGAGCCATTTTGAACTGACTGTGAAATCAGGCACTCTCTCCAGCAGTGTAGGAATATGTTGGCACAAGGCTGACATCCATGCTGAGCATCTGAGGTGCAAACAACTATCACTGGCTGCAAATGGGCTGAAAGGTCTAGAAGGCTAAGGTGAAGGTCACCCAGCAGTCATTCAGTCCATGCAGAGCCACATGCTAATAAGTTGCGTACCAAGACTTCTTATTCCATTTTTCCAAGCACAGACAGTAGGATTTGATGAAGACTGCAAAAGTCTGAAAAATAACATAGCAGTTGGCAGATGCTGGACATGAAAGTAAGATGGGATAAGATAACATATTCCTGAAATTGTCACTGCTCATGTTTTGATTGTGTTACAAAGGAAATCATTTGCCCAGTTTTGAAATATGCATTCAAACTTCTGTTCTATTAAACACACATCAGTATGTTGCCACCTGTTCCAGTCATGGTTGATAATGAACAGTATGCAGAGATAATACACCCGTATGGCCTTGTAAATGTGTTGCAGAGGAAAATCAAAAATAGGTAATGCAAGTCAAATTTGGATGGATAGTCTTATTACAGTCAATGTTAAATCCTGTGCTCTTAATTACTTTGTTGCCTGAATTGGAAACCATTCAAATAACTGCTGAGGGAGGGAGGGGAGAGAGTGTAAAGAATAGATCTTCATGACAATTGAGAGCTAAAGAATATGATTTTGTCACAAGATCTATCAGTTAGCTACTGATGACAGTAAATCTCTGCATAGATCAATCAGAGAGGTAGTAGAAAATGAAAGTAAGGGTTGGCACATACACTAAAGATTTAAACCTGACAGTGCCATGACTAAAGGATAAAGCAAGCAAGACACCATTGAGATCCCACTGAAATCAGCAGGAGCCTCCAATTTTTCTGCAGGACTGCAGGGTTGGCCTAGATACAGCTTTTAATAATTAGGAAGGCAAAAGCATCAATTAAGGCCAGGAAAGGGGTTGACTTTAAGCATGTACTAATGCCTTTGACATATATGCTTAAGTGCTTTGAACACCAGCTTATTTTCTGGCTGAAAGCTGGAATTCTTCTAATAGCTTCCAAAACCCTTTGACTGAGTGAATTTCTCTTTCATGTCTGTGTGGAGCAAACATGGGCTTACGATGTGCTCTAAACTTCAGAGTGGAAATTCCTACTTAACAAGTTCTTCTGCGTATTTAAGAAATTGAAGCTGTAGGTGTCTCTGTTAGAATGACTGTGGAATGCTGTAAATCAGTAAGATATGAAAGAATAATATGCACATCTCACACTCTGATTTCTGCCCATTGGGCTCTTACTTGGTTGACTCTGTAAGGAATCTCTGCCAAATGAGTTTGCTTCAAACAGGCTCTTGGGCTGTTACCTTACCATGACATTTCATTACCAATCATGTTAGAAGAGAGATGAATCATTGTAAGGGCTCATTGTGCTTACACATTTCCCAGTTTATCAAGATTCCATATGGCTCTCCTAGGTAGGAGTAATATGAAACTCAGAAATGCCTCTTCTTTCTTCCAGTATTGCTCTTTTGAGAAGAAAGTACTTATAGCCATAGTATCTGAGAAGAAGTTACCTGTTGGTTTCTAATCATCTAGCAACTACAAAGAGTTCCATTCATCTCAAACTAGGTGCATGCTATATAACATACAGATGAAATGCTTTTTATATCACATATATACAGCAGATAACCCAGCCACATGAGAAAGAGCAGATACAAGTGAATCAAGGCTGGATTAAAATAATCCAGTTTTATAACTGGTTTGTATTACTATTATTATTGCTTTCCCCTGAGCAAACTGTGAAGTACTAAAATCATGCTTTCAGATGCTTCAACTGGTAGTAGTGCTGATCTGACCAGAAACTGGCTGCAAGCTGTGTTACTGAAATCCAACTACTGATGCAATTTTCTCTGAAGATCAAGGATCATCAGTTCTGGATTCAGGAAATCACTGCTTATCAGTTGGGATGTCAAACACAGCACAGCAGTCAAGTACCAGGATAATTACAAAGGGAGATTCTCATATGATATAATTTAGGAGCAAAGTTAGGTAACCACGTCATTTAGCGAGTATGCAAAGAAAGACTAATTTTCTCAACAGATAATTCAAAACCATAAAAGTAAATAAATTGAGAAGCTTAAAATGGCTGATGCAAACATATCAATGCCCTCCATGGCTGTAATTTCCCTTGTACTTTAACCGGTTATGATATTTCTCTCTACCTTCTCATACAAAGATGTTGTGTGATCTTGCAGCAGTCCGCAGGATTTCCATCATACCCTATAGTACTGTAGGCTTCTTTTGCCTGGTTTCCACTTGGAGGCTCATCCTTTGGTAGCAGAGGAATTCTACATATACATGTAATGTGATATTCAGACAGTATGATTACATCTTTGTTCCCTGATTTTGCCAAAAAGGGATAGGGTATGGAGTTAATATAATAAGTCCCTGATATAAAAATACTTAGAAGTTTTCATATTCCTGAAATTCCTGCAATATTATTAATGTTTTTCTTATCCGAGACTTTAGTTTGTGAAGCCACTACCCTATGTGCCACTCATCATTTGCCCACGGTATTATCTCATGAGTTTCAGCAAGACATAAACCATATGAAGAAGAAAAGACATTCAGAAACATTTATTTGTACACACTAATTGGTACTCAATTCTTGAAAGAATCATAGAATGATTTGAGCTGGAAGGGACCCTTAGAGGCCATCTAGTCCAACTCCCCTGCAATGAACAGAAACACCAGCAGGTAGATCAGGTTGTTCAGAGTCCCATCCAACCTAACCTTGAATGTCATCAAGAGTCATTCATCACTTCTCTATGCAACATGTTCCAGTGCTTCGCTATCCTTATAATAAAAAACTTCTTCCTTATACCCAGTCTAAATCTCCCCTCTTCCAGTTTAAAGCCATTGGCCTTTGTCCTATCACAACAGACCCTGCTAAAGACTGTCTCCTTCTTTCTCACAGCTTCCCCTTTAAATACTGAAAGGCCACACCATGTTCTCTACAGGGACTCCTAAGTTATATGATATGGGAGCCCCAGCTCTCTTTGCCTGTCTTCATAGGAGAGGTGTTCCATCCCTTGGATAATTTTTGTGGCCCTCCTCTGGATGCACTCCAACAGGTCCATCTCTCTCCTATACTGAGAACTCCACATCTGGATGCAGTACTCCAGGTGAGGTCTCACCAGCACAGAGTAGAGGATCAGGATTAACTTCCTTAACCTGCTGGCTACATATAAAGGCCCAATTCTTTTCTGACAGATGCCAAAGACAGAATTGCCATTAACTGCAATTTTGTGAGACAGGAGGTTTTCTATAACAGAAACACAGCCTTCATGAATGTGGGTGAAAATTAGAAAAGAGAGTTGGAAGGCACCATAAAATGTCACCTACTGCAGGCCAGGCAGCCCACTGGACATTTATCTGAACTCTTAAGAACTCTCCTGATGGATCTTTCTCAAGCAGACTATTCCATCACTTTACTGTCTTTAACTGAACTACCCAAAGTCTTGCCAGAATCTATTTTTGCTACAAAGCCCACTATTTTTTGTCTTATCCACTATGGATGCAGAAAACAAAGTGCCGCCTTCTTCTCTGCAGCAGTCTTTTATGTATTTGAAAACTATTACCATGTCTCTGCTTCATTTTCTCTTCCACAGATTGCACAGAGCCAATTAGTTCAATCTTTCATTGCAGGTCATGTTTTCTAGTTCTCTGATCGTTCTCACACTGAATAATAAAAGCTCTGTGAAAGGAAAAAAGCATCAAAATTATTGTACTGGTTATAATTATTATTAAAATTAATGATTCAATCACAATGCATTTTATTTGGGCTATTGCTAATCTAACTTTTCTTTTAATGTTTAATAATGTGTACACAGATATATCCTTCCAGACTGTGCCTTTGTGCTAGGATGGCTCACTGCCTTTGTGAATTGTATTTCAGGAAATAAAAGAAAGCCTTGCAAGCTAAAAACATGTGCTCCCAGAGCTGAGGAATGCAGACATCCTCTCTTTCTTACTATATCATTGCCAGCGCTCCTCTGATAAGAACAGATACTTGCCTGAAGCTCTGTATCTCCTACCAGTGCACAGGTCTGCAACAGAGATGCAGCCAGACCATATTTCCTCGTCCTATTGGCAACAGCCCCAGTCTCTGATTGCCTTCCAGCTTCTACCTCAAATCCCCAGTAACTACACTGTCCCCCTGGTTCCTGCTTATTTCCTCAGCCCCATGGGTCACCATAGAATCAGTGACTCAAGTATAATGGATGGGAGGGTTGAGTTTCAGTTACAATGCCAACCTTTCTTTTCTGATGGAGCTGCCATCTGAATAGCCTTCCTTTGAGTGGAAGTTTCATGTACAGCACATGATAAAAAGACCACATGGGACAAAACTTCTGAAGTGTTTCTGTATGTAGAATTCTGTATGTAGAACTGGCAGAAGTTTGCTTAGACTAGAAGTTTCAGTGATAAGCTGACATTGTTATCAAATGTAAATACAAGGGTAGTCCTGAGGGGCTGTTTTCAGAAAGAAGCCCCAGTTATTGTGTCTTCCAGCTGAGTAGCATCTAAAAATAAAACTATTTAGTACAATCTTCCTCAGATGTATCATGTACAAGACACTCTGTCTGCAATGAGTGCAAAAAGACACTTTGGTGTGCTTACCAAATCATGTGATCCTAAGCAAAGGTGAAGAGAATCTGATTATTACCCCAAGAGCTATAGATAGGGATATCCAACAAAGAGTTAATTCAATTTCAAGATGAAAACTTTACATGCAACTTGCTCCCTTAAGAGGTGCGTGATTCTCTTTCACTCAAAGACTCAAAGAAGAAAAGAAAGGGAAGATAAAAGCTGCTAGAAAGCTGTGCAATTTAGGGGAGAAAAGAGAGGAACAAAACCAGGGGAGAAAAAGGAGGAACAAAAGAAACTCACTCCTAAAAGGAAAGTAAAGCACATACACTAAAGAGGAAAGAAAAGATGGTATCAAAAGAGGTTTTCAGCCACAGACATCCAGCAGCCAGGCACTGCAGGTGATATCAGCACCAAGAACTCTCTGTAGAGAGAGAGATTCTTGCAGGACATGCTACTGGTGTAGGGGTTAGGAGACAAAGTGTGATTTCACAAGACTGAACTTCAGAGAGATTCTTTGAGAACCAGGATTCAAGCTGTTTTCCACTTGCTGAATGAAGCTTGGTGACCTGTTTTGCCTTTTGGGTCTCTCCCTCTCTCTCTGATTTACCTGTTATTTTTGGACTCATGCTTCAGTAAGTTCTAATAATTAAAATAGATCTAGCTGTTAATATTAGGTACAGTAATTTTGAATTTTGCACACAGAAAAGAATGTTCCCTGTAGAGAGTTCATATTTTTATATAAGAACTCAAGACCACTTGAATGGCCTTCTAGGCGAGACTAAAGAGAAATGAAATCTGATCAGAATTGTATGGACTTCTCTAGTTTCTTATTTCCCTCATATAATAAATTATGAATTAATATCTTCGAGTTCCCTAGGTAACACATCTCCTAACATCCCCCCAAGGGGTGCTCAGCAACTTAATGTGCCCAATGGCGACGTCACATCTGTGGGTCACTGTCATCAGGATTAATTATTCATGATCTGTCGTGCAGATGCTTTCTTTTCCTGAGCCTAAGACCACTCACAGTGCAGGAGCTCCCCATTTCCAAGTGTAAGACATCAGGATGTTTAAGAGGCTGCTGCTAACTTGATGTGCTGTAATGTTAACAAAGCCAAGGAGCTCTACGAGCTGAAGAAGTAATAAAACAGAATTTCCAGTGGATTTGTTTCAGTTTGCTTGAACAATAGAACTACAAGACCTAAGTCCTCCGCCTGATATTAGGTGCTCCAGTAGTTATAAAATCAGTGCTGCCCTCCCTTGCAGTCCTCCTCTCATGGGGTGCCTTGGTGGCAACACACAGGGTGCTGGGCACCAGTTAGAAGTCACTGGAGAGTATCAAAATCAGTTGGGAAAACAGTGTAATTGTTGGAGTCCGGTCCCAAAGCCCTGCCTGTGGCTTTCTTGTGAAAAGGGGAGACAGGGTACTATTTTGTAAACTATCACCCTTCTCTTATATTTGACTGAAATCTGCCAACTGGTTTGAAAATCATGGTGGAATGGGGAATGGAAAAGCAAACAGACAGTTGTGCACAGACTGGCTGATCAGATCAGCTTTGTTTTCTTAAAAACCAAACTAGAAAATGTGCTTAAGGTATCTTCAGGTACTGCACTGACCTTGAGCTTGCTCACTTCATTAATTTCATGATTTTATCACTGCATTTTCCAATTAAAAAAATTCTCCTCCCTCTTCCTGGGCAAAAATTCTTTTCCCTCCCTCTTCCACTCTTTGCATTTCTTTCAATTCTCTTAATCCTTGGTGTGATAATAGGTAAGGAAACATTCCCAGACAAAAGACTGATATTTTAATTTTGATAACCTCTCTGAATAGAGAGGTTTGTGTAGGATGGAGATTAATGAAAGAAATGAACAATTCACTCATGTCACCAGGTAAAGTTAAGAAGCAGATAACCCTCAGGGAAGGAAATGGTTGAAAAGGGGAATAAGTAATAACACATTTTAATTTTTCATGCATCTCTACCCACAGAATCCTCTCTTTAATTGAAGGAAAACCCAAACTGTGAGCAAAGAGAAGATGAAGAAGAAACAGCAGCCTTATTCTTTGACTGGGTGTACACAGAGGAGGGGCTCTGGGGGCTGGCCTGTGGAAAGCTGCAGCCAAGGGCTTATTTTTTGGCACATTTTTGCCCTTCTTTCCAAGGAGGCCAGTAAGCTGCACAGACTCCTAGCCCCAATATACTTATCATGCATTTTATTGCTGGAATTACTCTTAAATCTTTGGATATAGCTGGCGACCTTTACTGATCTCCTCCCACCACCTTGCTCAAATTGTATTACAGTGAGGAGTTACTGAAATGACTGAAGGAGTCACAGAAAAGTAGCTTGCACCTTGGCTTTTCAGCTAGTGAAATAAACTTCTAAAACTGTTTCTGAAGTGTTTCCCGTGTGACAACAATGCTTTGTCAAATGGTTTGAGAACCCACTTTCAACACTTTCTGAATGGACATGTAGCCCAAGGCAGCTGCTAGAGAGGAGAAAAAGGCTGCCTGGAAGCATGGAGGAGGCAGGAATGACTGAAAATATGCAACTACTTTACATATATTACGTAATAAAAATGCTAAATTGCAATAAGAAAACTGAAATGACTTCATGTGGAAGAACTTGGAGTTGTTGCTCATTAGGATGCCTTCCTGTCATTGTTTGCATGAGGAAGCTGCAAGGATATACTCATAAGGAAGGCACAGAAATCCTTGTTTCAGCCAGTGGATTTGGGCTCTTGAGATAGAGGACAATGTTTAGATGGTGATGTTCGGGCCATCACTAAGTACAGCACTAGACAGGAATAAGAATGGTCATTGCTTGTTGAGTAGGTCAGACACTGTAGATTAATTCCAGTCACTCCCAATTATGAGTTCAAATATGATCTTTCCTGTTTCCAGAAAGTCCAGAAAGCAAGCAACCTACTTCTCAGTCATGCCAACTTGTCTGTTGTTGCCTTCTCGGTAGACCAGCCCTTTGCAATCAACTCCCTACAGGCAGTGCTGGTCACACCAGGGCTGTTCAACCCTGGCCATGCAGCCTCATGCTGCCTGCAGCTCAGGCAAGTCTCGACATCTCGTCCTGTGCTTTCTCATCTGTAACACAGCTGTAGGTACACGCTGACCCCATTTACCTGTTTGTTTGCTGTTCTGTTGACCTTGTGCATTCAATTCACCGAATCTGTGGCTGGGCTTGAGCAATAACAGACTAACCAGCAATCTCAAGCACCTGCCTGTCTACACCCACACACTTACAAAAATTAATAACAGAAAAAACAATTATTCAACTCATTTCACATTCTAATATACAAAAGCTACACCTGAGCCACTGACCAATATTACCTGGATGTCATTTTGCCACAAGCCTTTTTCAGCATTAGAGATTCAGTGGCAGAACAGATTTTTGTGCTGGTTAGACTACAGCATATTCTGGAAATGCTGCCAGGCTCTGGGTTCCCCTCTTGCATCTTGAAACTCCCCCTCATATCTCAAACACGACATACTATCAAAAAACTTGTTGCACAGCAACAGATGCTTTCCTGACTGCATACATGTTTTTGATCTAAACTTCTGCTCTGTTCATCTGTAATTCTTCTCTTGTAGCCAGGTTTGTGAATTCATCTCAATTTTATGACAACATAGGAATTTGGAAAAGGTCCTGTGCAGAAATTGTTTGCTGTGACTGCTGTGACTGTTGGCTGCCATGACATGTACTGTGTAAAACAATCAGTCTCCATCTTAAATGCTATACATTTTGCTTCAGTCTTCCTTTTGAAGGCTGTTCCCAAACTTCTCCCTTTTTGTGATTGGAAATCTTCCAACCTGCATTGTGAGTTTATTCAAAGGCAAGCAGCTGCTGCTTAATTTTTCCAGGTTTATCCATTTCCTTACACTTCATCTGTCTCCCTGGTGCTTAACTACCGGCTGTACTTACAGAAGGCAACAGGATCTCACCCTGGCACTGTTTTACTCCTCTTTCCTGCTCCTCTTCCTCTTGTTCTTAGTTCAATTCACACTTGCCGTGGACAAAGTGACAACTGAGATACAACTACTGTTCTCAGGAGAGGCTGCTCTGCGCATACAAAGTCCACCTTTGTTTGGCAAAAAAGGACTTTAGCTTGCTTTATCACCCCTTCTTCATGCAGAAGGAAAGGCTTGCGCTTGATGCCAAATCCAAGGGATGACTTTGTGATGAGACTCATAATGCAGACTTATACTTCTCCACCCTCTTCAAACATCAAGGTGCTTCCAAATTTTGAAGAATTACAGTAGTGATTCCATAACCTGGGTAACAGGACAGTGACCCAAGGACTACGTTTCAGGGTCATTTAAAAGGTGACTAAAGCCAGCAGACTGAGTGTTGGTGGGCTTAGATTTAATTTATCCATGCAGGCATCCACAGGAAAACATATAGGCTTCCCCAGACACAAAAAAGATTGCAAGCAGCTCTCTTTAAGGATTAACACAAAGTGAAGATCATTGCTTCTATTTAGGTCTCAATCAAATACCTAAGTTTCTCTAGAAAAAGTTGGTGAGACAAATATCCCTTTCTTCTCTCTGGGTGGTATTGAAAAAGTATTTGCTTATACATACAACTGCCGCTCTGTGAGTATAACTGCCCCATCATTACACAGACTAGTCAAAAGTCGGAATTATTCCTATAGGAAAACGTGCTGTTAGAAACTATACAGTAATAATAAGTACATCTTATAGCAAGACTGCAGTGCTAAGCCCTGGACTGGCAAAATCTTGCTCCGTCAGTGTTAAGCACTGTGGGTTGTCTGATGGAAGCTCAGTAGTGCTGTCTGTGCTGAGAGATGCTAAGCAGACAGAAAAGGTTTTATGGGACCAGGGGTCACGCAGAACACCATGGGCTATAGCTGTGCTCCCTCAAGGACAAGTAAGAGAACAGCTAATAACTTTGCCTTTGCGATAAGGGTCTGTTTGTCTAAGGATGTGTCTAGAATGGTTTTTGGGACTGATATTTTATCTGTTTGGAGTCCAAGAGAGCTGAAGGGCAGCTACCTCTCAGCATCATGCATTAGAATGGCAATTTCTGGAACAAATATACTCTACCACATGACCATTTTTTGCTTTCAGTGTGATGCATGGTTTTGCTCTGATAAGAAGAGGAGAAAGGCCACAGGAGGTCAGACTAGAGCTTCATCTGGACTACAGCATCCCGGCCTTGCTGCTGTCCAATTACACAGGGAAAGCATGTGAAGAAATTACCACTCTAAAATGAATCACATCTGACAAAGAACATCTGATAATATTCAGGTGCTTTCTGACAAGACACATCCAAATGATCATATTTAATAATGATTGAATGTGAATTAATGAGTCTAAATATTTGCGATCAAATATGTACCATGGATTTCTATATCCTGTGGCAGTGCACTGTTCAGTTTTTCTTGGCAGCACAAGTCATTCTTGGACTTCTTTTTTTTTTTCCAGAAAGCTAAAAATATATTGCTATTTCTTCCTTGAAGCTTTCAGAGTCAGACTATGTGAGACCAGAAACAAGAATTCCCCTGTCTATAATCCTACAAACCAATTGCCTTTGTGGCTATTGCCTGTCCTGTCTTGCATCTGCCCTGTGACATCAGTAGCATTTTGCCAACATGCCTCTATGCAACTGTCTGGTTCATAAACACCTTTGTCTTGGTAGCTGCTGGAATGTGACAGTATCAGCCAAAACTAAGCCACGTCCAGTAACGGCATTACCATGTTGTATTCCTCTGAGAATAGAATAAATTGTTCTTTTAACGTTGCCAGATTTAATGCATGTTATTGATTCATTCTTCCCTTTCTTTTAAGTGACAAAATCTTCTAGCCCTTAGAAAGAAGACATCATACATATTCCAACACCCATGATAAACTTGTATACAGGCGTTTCACAGTTTTCCTTTATGCCTGTTACTATTCAAATATAGTTTCTCTGCATACTGTTGAGCTGATTGCACATGAGTGGAAGAAAAATTCTACAGCAGTCTGGAGATAGCAAGTCACAGAAAAGGAACCTCTGCTAGGCCCATTAAAGGAGACTCAAAAGACAGGTCAAAAGTCAACCCATCAGTTCTGAGGTTTTCTTCCATTTTCTTTCTTCCTTTATTTTGTTTTGTTCCTTCTTTCTTCTTTTCTTTATCTCTTCCTTCCTCCCTTCTTTTTTCTTTCCTTCTTTTCTTTCCCAGAATCATTACGGTTGGAAAAGACCTCTAAGATTGTCTAGTCCAACTGTCCACCTACCATCAACGTTGCCTGCCAAGTCTTGTGAGGAAAGCTGAGACCTGAGAGGAGACCTGTACAACTGAAAGGACATTGTGGCAAGGTGGACATCAGCCTCTCCTCTCATGTAATGGTGATAGGATGAGAGAGAACAACTTCCAGTTACACCAGATAGGTTTCAGTTGATTATTAGAAAAAAAAAAAGTATTCTCTGAAATAGTGGCCAGGCATTGAAACAGGCTGTTCAGGGAGGTGATGAAGTCACCATCCCATTTTCTTCCTTCTTTTTTCCCCACTAGACTTCACTACTCTTCACCTTGATGCAAATGAGCTCTAAAGATACGAAGTGACCCAGACTACCTCTTTGGTCAGTATAGAGAGTGTTTATTCATCTTCATGACAAATGTGCTTCAGCAGCTTCATTATTAGAAAAGAGAAAAGGTGTGCTTGGCACTCCTGGGGCATTCACATTATATATAATTCTCTTATTACTGTTGGCCTTAAAATACCTTAGTATGACAAGATCTGAGCCAGTGTCATCCTTTTTTATTTAAATTTAATTTACACAAAATAATGTTCTTCTTGCTCCATTTCTTCCCATTCCCTTTATTTTCCTCCCTTGTTCATTTTTCTGTATCACTTCAAAGTTAGTTCCTTTACCAATGTCATTCCTTCCACCGTCCCATACTTCACCTCTATAAAGCACAGAAAAAAGGTTATCCATTCATTCTACATGTCCATGCCCTTTTTAGCTATTTGTTTGCAAATTGAGTAGCACTGCCATTTAGCAGATGTCATTCAAGGCTTTCAGAGGCAGGCATAAGTTTTTGGTCTCCACTATTTATTTTCTTTTAGCTTCACTGTTACCTCAGCTGGTGCTATATCCTTCTAGTATGAACATCTTGAGTACACATCATGAGACTTTTTTTCCCTGGTATCTGTTTTTCATAGACACTGATGTCCTCTCTTCAGCTGGCTCTCAAGTTGTAAGAGCAAGCTGTGACTCTAATATGTAGGACAGCAGTATGTGGTTGAATTCCTGTAGACCCATATTCAAGTACCACAGTCTGTGATAGTGAATGGCTGGTGAAACTTAGAAAGCTATGTTAAATTTTACACACCCTCAAAGAGCAGCTGTGACCAGCTGAAGTTGTTCTGCTTCAACATAGCTGAGCAGCTGCCTCTCTGCTCTTTTAATTTTTGTGAAGACTAATTATTTCATTTTTTTTTTTTTCTTAGTAAACCAATATGTTCTTTGCCACTCAAAAGCTGCCTTTCTCTGCTTGGAGAATAATGCTTGCTCTCACAGACTCAACAGGTACATTCAAGGTGTCACAGCAAAGTCTTCATCAGGCTCTGGCCACCTCGAAGCAAGGCCTTTTTCTCAGAACTCTAAGTACAAACACCTGGAGGCAGAAAGAGTGATAGTTTTAGGTGTCCTTAAATTCCTCTCAGAGGTGAACATGCCAGCAATTTGCCCTTTACCAGCCACATCAATGAGATCTTTGCAGTACTGTTTGGAGCTCTGAAAAAATCTCACTGCACAAAAATTATAGACTTCACAATAAAAATTCACGGATTTCTGACAGAAACATAACTGGCTCTTATTATAAAGGTAACATACACCCCCAGAATGTCATAGAAAGAAATTCACATCTTGAAGTCCAGGTGATGAGGCAGCCAAACATAGCTGTTGTTAGTTGCTAAAAAAAAAAAAAAAAGTTAGTGATGAAGCTACGCAGCTAATATATTAATGCATATGTATATGGCTGATTATGTATTATTACTACAATTAAGGAATATTGCCAATGGAGTACAATGTTATGACAGTGTAATGTTCTCTGAACTGCTCTCTTGGCAGATATAAAAAATAAATGAAAAGAGAGAGAGAGAAAGAACACGAATTGCACAATGGATGAATTTGGCCCACCTTCCTCTCTAGCATAACACAGTTGGCTCTGGATTGCAATACTGGATCACTTGCTTATACTGCCGTATCATCATCTATTTCATATCTGTCTGCAGTCCCAGTTGCCATAGCTTACAGTGTCACAGTCCAAAAGTGAAAAACTTGGACTTTGCTGAGGTTATCATAGATGGTTATTTTTTTCTCCTCTGCAAGAGTTCTTGGCTCCCTAAAACAGTAATTAAAAGCAGCAGAAACACCTCAGTGTGGGTTTTGTTGCAGCCCCTCCTGAATTATCATGCCTAAAAATGAATCATGCATTAGTCAACTGCTGAACTGGTTTAAACTGGACAGGCTGGAGAGCTGGGCAGTAAGAAACCAGATGAGATTCAACAAAAGCAAGTGTAGGGCCTTACACCTAGGGAGGAATAATTGCATGCACCAATACAGGCTGGGGGATGAGCTGCTGGAGAGGAGCTCTGCAGAGAGGGACCTGGGCATCCAGGTGGACGACAGGTTGGCCATGAGCCAGCAGTGTGCCCTCGTGGCCAAAAAGGCCAATGGCATTCTGGGGTGCATTAAAAAGAGTGCGTCCAGCAGGTCAAGGGAGGTGATCCTCCCCCTCTACTCTGCCCTGGTAAGGCCTCATCTGGAGTACTGTGTCCAGTTCTGGGCTCCCCAGTACAAAAAAGACAGGGATCTCTTGGAAAGAGTCCAGCGGAGGGCCACAAAGATGGTGAAGGGCCTGGAGCATCTCCCCTATGAAGAAAGGCGGAGTGAACTGGGTCTGTTTAGCCTTGAGAAAAGAAGACTGAGAGGGGACCTGATCCAGGTCTATACATATCTAAGGTGTGGGGGGCAGAGTGGCGAGGCCAGACTCTTTTCAGCAGTGTGTGGAGAAAGGACAAGGGGAAATGGCCAGAAACTGCAGCATAGGAAATTCTGCACAAATGTGCACACAAACTTCTTCACGGTGAGGGTGACGGAGCACTGGAACGGGCTGCCCAGGGAGGTTGTGGAGTCTCCTTCTCTGGAGATGTTCAAAACCTGCCTGGACACCTACTTGTGTGACCTGGTGTAGGGAACCTGCTTTGGCAGGAGGGCTGGACTCAATGATCTCTGGAGATCCCTTCCAACCCCTACGATTCTGTGATTCTGTGAAATGACCAGAGCTCCCAAAGGTACTTAATACCATGTGAAACTCTTATTGTGACTCAGCTGAGCCCCTCAGGCTTCTACAAGAAAAGCCACTCCTGGGAGGCCAGGCTGAGTCTGAGTCCCTGACGGTAAGCAAGCACAGCTGGACAAGGTTGATTTTTTGCAAGTCTGTGCCCAGATGTTTGAGGGGGTGGCAGCTCTGAAGATGCTGTGAGCAAAGGTAAAAGGAAATAAAGAATAATTGCTTTGCAGACTTTCTAATCCCAACATAGCCACATCTAGGGTAAATCAATCACTACTGGAAAAACACCATGGCTCAGAGCTAAGCTCATTTACACCAACTACTAATCTGGCTGTTAAAATCTCTGCATTTTGAAAATTGCTTTTTCTTAACCAGAACAATTTATGCAGACAGGTGACTACATCAGGGTAGAGAGTGGCTGTAGGAGAGTAGCAATGAACCCCTACTATCTTCTAACAACAGAATTATGTTAATAGTTATTGAATGAGGTGAAAATAAGCTAAGAGGAAGCAAGTGAGGAAAATTTACAGGAAGGTGGCTGAGTTTAGTGAGTCACATCATTAAAATGCTGCAAGAGAAAGCGATCATCTGCATGTCACAAACACGTTTAGCCAAACTCCAAACTGCAGAGAAGTTAAGCAGTTTCCTTCCTCTTCTGTGCTTAGACACACAAGGGGAATTTCTTTAAAAGAAAAGCCTAAAGTTCCGTTTGAGCAAATTCAAGCTAAAAATCTAATCCAAGGCCTTGCTTAGCTACAGTTACATTTTGTAGCAACTTAACAATGATATAATCTTCTGGATAATTATTTCATTTGCAAAGGATATTTTAAGCTCTAAAGAAACATAAAAAAAAAAAAAGCAGAAAAATTCAATTTTCAGGATCGTCAATTGCTGAGGATATGTAGGTTTTCTAGATCTGCTTTCCTCCCTATTCTTATTTGTTTTATTCATAGTGTATAATTCTAGAAGTCTTTAATATAATATACAGCACAGCATGGCTGGAAGAGACTGTTGCTACAGAAGTCAGTGCTGTTACTGTCCAATAGACATAAGTAATACCTATAGTCCAGAAGTGGTTGTGGTGATGCATATTCAGACAAGTAGGAGGCACCAGGAGTAAGAGGAAAGGACAGAAAAATGAATCAGACCTGCTGCTATGGAAGACTGCATCAGGCATACATATAGCTCCCTCTTGGCTTATTTGGCAGTCTGTTACTGAGCAGCATAAGCTACAGGTTACAGAGATCTTTGTACACAGTTGGTCCTCTCATATTTTTTCAGATCCAACTCGTATTCGTACAAGGATCCCAACCCAATGGAAGGAAATCCTTTTTTGGCTGTCCAAATGTTGCTCCATAGTGTCCTTGGCTATAGATCTTAAAGCTACAAAGCAAAAGCATTATAGAAATAATCTAAATAACGCACAAAGGCTTTTATCAAGTAGAAATTTTGTTCTACTTTATCTTTTAAATGTAGTAGTGGGATCCTGAGTGGGTTAAGCTGCCACTAACTCCTACAATTGTGCCAGTAGGACCAGTACCATTAGTTCAAATCATTTATCCCATGGCACTTGTAACACAATGGAAAGCACAATGATGACAACAGAGCAACAAGATCCTAGGCCACAGCAAGTGAAGATCTGCACAAACACAACAGCAGTGGGTGTAGAAATAAGAGGAAGAAGCTACTTACCTTCAGAAGGCCTGTAACACCCTCAGTTAGGCAGGGATTCCTGGATGAGGTACCCTTGCCTCAATTGCCAACCCTTAAATGAAGACCGGGAAGAGGCGGATCCTGGATCCAAGCCTTCCAGTCACTCAGGTGCACTGCATGCATCAAAGTGCCCTTGGGTTAACCCTGCCTTCCTACCAGGTTGTCAATCACTGGTTCAAGCCATGACTCAGCACTTCCAATACAGCATTTTAGGGAAAATTCCCTTCAGAAGTTCTTTTCCCTTCTCCCTTTTCTTTTCTCCCTTTTCTCTTTTCCTCTCCTTTCCTCCTCTATGCTCTGGTCTCCATGAAGACCTTTCATCTTCCTTACATGTTCTGCAGATTCTTCTAAGATAATGGTTCGCATTTTTCTTTTTGAGTGTGTGCATACAGGAGCTCATCAAGATTTATGGTGTGGTCCTTGTCGACCTTTTCCACAGCTCTCTACTATGTTGGATCAATACATTCATACAAGAAAATAATAACCTATTCTTTTTGGACAGGAACTCCACACTGGTGATCAGGTTCCTATCACACTGGTTATTTGCACATTAAATAGACACCAGTGACACCTATACTTCAGTGCAAGAATCATTTCAAGAATGTACAGACTTCTGTGGTAGTCTCGAGAAGCTGAAGGGAGGTGGGCCTGCAGCATGAACCCAAACATGACTTAAGATGTTTTAGTTGTTGGAGTTTCTTGCCTTTAAACACAGCCTCACCTGTCCAGAGAAGCCATTTCACATACCTGATAAAGCAGAAGTCGAAGAAGAGAGATAGGCACTGATATCTCTTAAACAGTAATCACTCTTTCACTCTGGATAGCAAACCTGAAAGGATGACAAAGAAATCCTAAGTTCTGACCATCCTATTCCTAGACCATTCTGTTGCCTTTGAATAGAAAGCCCTCCCAGAAGGCCATGTGGCAAGTGACCACAAAGTAACCCTTGTGCTAGCCAGGGATTTGGGGAAGTATCACTGGGATATAACACTCCATGGAGTGGGCTACTTACAGACCAAAGTGCTGACAAGAGGAAGTTGACATCACTGAAGAGATGCTTTGCAAAATGATGGAAGGCAATATGTAGCAACACAAGTAAATGATTGCAAACATTCAGAATCTGGCTAGGTGTAACTAGTTAGTTAACAAAGCCATTGCTGGGCTGATAGCCATGGGAAAAAGACATTTTCCTGGATCAGACATTGTGTGCCAATGGCAACAACAATAAAAGGATTCTGTCATAACCAAGCACCTGCCACAGATTAAAAATATGGTTTTCAATCATTTTCAGGAAATTAACATTCAAAATGAGGTAGCTGGACTACACACTATTGAAAACTCAAATACAACGATGATCCAAATGAAAATGTGTGTGATCATGAAAGCAGTATTGAGGGAGAGAAATCTGTCATGGTGGCATCTTTCAGAACCTGCTGGCGTTCTAATGATTGATCTGAATGTTTATAGATTGATCTGAAATGTTTATTTTGATATCCAAAGTTTGTTTTTACATTTTGGATATTTTAAAAAGAAAACATGATTTTAAACCTTAGTTTTGTATTATAAATATGAACTGAAGTCTGCGAAAGCCAATGAGAACATTTCCAGGACATTCATACCATAGAGATTAGCTTTGGGAGCCTGAGAAGAGAAGGAAGGAAGAGCTATTTGTAGATGACATCTTCCTTCTCACTGTGCTAGGGAAAATAAAATGGAGTCAGGGAATGCCCTTCTCCAAACTCTTTATGTGACTTTCCATGCTCATTTTAGTGAAGACGGCTTTCACAAAGGCCCTGCTAATATTCCCTTTTTGGAGTAGCTGATGATATGACATCAAGAAC
The DNA here is from genome assembly GCF_905368555.1 of Meleagris gallopavo. NCBI lineage: Eukaryota > Metazoa > Chordata > Aves > Galliformes > Phasianidae > Meleagris > Meleagris gallopavo. The sequence goes on along the minus strand of NC_139404.1, from coordinate 85,701,386 downwards.
TGACTAGGGAGAATCAGTGCACCATGCAGCAGAGCTGAGATTGTTACCCAAGAAAAACATTAGCTTTCTCCTTTATGACAGAATTATTTACAGCTGAAGAGCTCATTTTAGTTGTATTTTTTCTGTAAAGCAGATAATATTCAATCACCCGCTGAGTTATAGTTTAAAATACAGTTAAGCCTTCATTATGCAGGGTGGTGAACTCAATTCTCTTGTGTAAAGGAGTTGAACACCCATTGACTACAGTGAGCACAGTTCAGACAATACTGGAAAATGTTTTCATTTAATAAGAATTGAAAAGTGATTAAATACTTGACTGTTACAATGCATTCACATGAGTTCATATCATGCTGCATTCTCCCATTGCAAATACTTGTTTTATAAATTATCTCAACTGGGATAACACAGGAACAGCTCAGATGTGTCATACAAGGTTAACTTTTCATATTTATTTTCAAAATGCTTTTAACCAGCCTACTCATTTTATTTCAGAAATTACAGGTAGGATATGTGCTTTCTCAAAAAGAATTTCATAAAGACCTTTACTCTCAGGGTTTCAGTGAATATTATTTTAGTGGAGAACAGTGAGATATCAATGCAGCTCATGCTATGGAAGGATTAAGATATTTTTCTTTCACATGGAATCCTTCTCTTCCAGTGAGCCTTCATACCATCAATACTGATGATCAATATATGGCTTTAGAAGAAAATACATATCTAAATACTTAGATCCCTTACTCTCTGTTATGGATCCAGTATTATGCAAGGTGAATAACTGAATGTTATATTTCAAGATATTAGGCTAGGTCCTGGCAGGGAAGATGTCTAGTGTTAAGATTTAGCCCTATTCAGTATTGGGCTGGCTGAGACTTGAATTTGCTAAGCAGTGCTGACAGGTCAGATATCAGCTCTAGGTTTCCCCACCTGTCATCTGGATTGTTCTTAAGGAGAACTATTTCATTACAAATGAGAAGTTTCAGATGCTGAGGTCTACTGGAGATAAATGTTATTTTGCTTGTTCCCAAATCCCTGTTTCTTTACTTTCTTTTTGAATTGTGTCAGAGCTTCCTGCACCAATTCTTAGGGGATTCCTGTAGCATACAGTGCTTGAGCCTGTACCACATTTGCAGAAGTCTCTACACCACCTTCTAAGGATGAATACATGGCAAACAAAGCCCAGTGAACAAAATGTAGAGTTGGTTCAGCAGCAAAAAAAAAAGAATACAGAAATTACCTGTATGTAGATAGTTAGAAACAAATGTGGAATAAAATGTTACTATTATCTGAATAACTCTGCTCTGCAGAAATTCTGTCTGAGCTGAGAAAACTTTGATGGAAGGAGACTTTAATATCTGGTCTGACTGGAAGGGCACATATAAAATGAGTAGCTTGCCCTGGTGATTTTATTCGTAATTTCATGGATAGCGTTATCCAGAAAATGTCAGAGGAAATTCCATATTTTTCATCTGTGTTTTGCCTCAGGCTCCATCTATGGAAGTGATCACTAGTGTATTTGCAATTAATTTTTTAAGGTTCAACAATTTGCAATAGAAGAGACTAAAACCTGTGCTCTCACAGAGGCACTGGGATAGCAGAAAAATGACTGACAGAAAGACAACTGCTATCTTGGTACTGCAATGCAGTACCAAAGCTATGTAGGGAAGTTTTTGTCAACAAAATGCCAGAGCAACGTCTTCTGGAACAAAAATACATTATTCATGTGGCCAAAAATCTATTTTCTGTTAATTTGGAAACACGGGAAACCAAAACAGAGCTCTCTAGGTTATCCTGTTTTGAAAGAGAAAACTTCAGATTGGAAGTTATTAATTAATTGAAAGAGAACAAAGTTATTTGGACTTTATCTCAACTTTGATCGTCCAAATGACTGAAGAGATGGTACATACTTATCCACATGATCTCCACATGATCTCCAATAGAGGCATAAATTAGTTTGGCTTGTGGTCTTGGCTAGAATGTTTGGTATGTCTGCTTCCCATTGTTAAGAGTTACTAGGATATCTGAGAACTTCAATCCCTCTCAACTTTGGATATGGAGCCAGAGATATCAGGGGTATCTGGTTAAGACAGGTCTTTCCCCATTTGCATCACTGATGTCTATCTGATATGGAGGGACATTAATTCTTGTAAGGGAGAAAGCATGCTTCTGACAACTTGATCACTACCCTGACCCTTTCCAGGGTATGGCTGGCTCTTTGGGCTGCCAGGACATGCTGCTGGCTCACATTCAACTTTGCCATCCACCAAAACCACAGGTCGCTTTCTGTGTGGTTGCTCTCCAGCCTCTCATCCCCCAGTCTCTATATATATCGCCAGGACTGCCCCATTCCAGATGCAGAATCTGGCACTTGCTCTTGCTGAACTTCATGTGGTTGGTGATTGCTCAGTCCTTTAATGTCTCAAGATCTCTCTGCAAGGCTACTCTGCCCTCACGGGAGTCAACAGCTCCTCCTGTACATAAAGAAAGCCATTTTGTTAGCACTCAAGCTTTTAAAAAGTCTTAGTACTCCAGATAAATACTAAAATATTTAGAAAGCTCTGGCTGAAAACTAGAGGTGAGGGAAAAGAGAAAGAGAAGAATATCAGCATGATAGGACTTGAAAGACTTTTTTCAAGTTAAGAAATATTATTTCCTTCTGGGACCCAGAAGGTGCAAATACAGGAGAAAAAGAGATATTTTAGCTTCAGATTATGCAGGCACTAGGGATAATGGTAATTAGTTCCTCTACTGAAGAAATGTAAAATCTCCTAGCTGGAACTCAGACATACTGTCTCACAACTTAGGGGAGATTAAGTATTGTTTTAATTTGAAGCCCCACAGAGAAGCCAGGTGGACAGAATATAATTACTTATAGGATATCAAAGATAGTTATCTACATCTGAAAAACATTAAGATGCTCTCTTTAATAGATATGAACAGATAGGATCTTGTTTTTCATCTGCAACTTGGATTTCAAATATATTCATAACTTTTTCCAGTGTGCTGTATACACTCGGTAAGGGCGATTTTTGGAATGAAGATTGAAATTTCAGGGATAGCTCTTGCTGTCATGTAAAAAAGTAATTTCTAAACTGTAAAGAAGATCATCCTTTAATATCTCAAGACAGGAGCCCTCAAAACCTGATACATAAATCTTGCTCTCACCTGTTTGAAGGGATTTATACTGGATTGTCTTATGCATGCCTCCTGCATCAGTACAAGACTGAATTTTGTTATACCTAAATCATCCCTAAAGAATTTTATTTGTTCTTATTTATTACTGAAATGGCTTTTCCTGTAGCAGAAAGTATGATAAAATCGCAGTGAAAAAAAAAGAGCAGGCAAGATCAGCTTATCAGTCACATTGCTGATTTGTTGGTCAGATTATGCATGTCTCTGATCTTTCAATGAGTGTGATGACAGTGCTTCAGGATCATGATTATTAGGTGAAAATGTGCATAGAGCCCACCTTGGCTTGGCACAATCACATGAAATGATGCACAGTGTAAGCAATCCTTATCTTCAGGTTTTGAAATCTGAATAGGAAATCTCTTTAGTGACCTTTATCTACTTCTCAGGTCTCCATTTCACATGGTTCAAGAGCACTGTCTAGGAGAGAGTACTGAACTTAAAAACTACTCAGATGGCCATATGCCTGTAGATATCCAAACGAGTACTCTGGACAGTGAACTAAGTGATGACTGTGGTACTTATGAAAGAATAAGAGAAATGGGAGCAGGCAAGGAGAGTCTGAAAAGAACTGTTCTGAAATTGTGGAAACAGGATTCCACCTCCACAAGTCTAAGTACAAACTAGTGATGGATCTAATTAGCAAAAGCTTGGTAGTATCTGAGGTTGAATAGAACTGGGCTCTGTGAAATCCAGTAGGAGTTTAGCATTATGAATTCTGCATTAAAATTATTGATGGAGATAGAAATATTTAAAATGGAAAGCTGCTTCATATTGGTGTACATGGAAAACCAGAACTAGATTTTAAAGCCATTCATTCATTGTTACTTTGTTTATATACATTTAGCACTTAAAATTTTTCTTGTGAGAAAACTCCACCTATCATTTCAAAAGTGGGCAAAAAACTTCCTTGTCTATGCTGATCCTTATAGAAGATCCCATTCCATGTGGCATTTAAGTATATCTGTAACTGTTTAGCTAGATAAGGACTGCAGCTTTCATGTTCTTTGCAAATATCATATTCTACGCATGAGCTTACTTTTTGTGATTCATTCCCTCTGTAAAAATAAATTACAAGCCTTCAGATGGGATTTATTCTGGATTTCAGAGATAAATGTGTGCATGTATTTATAGATTAGGTTTGTATATGTCTCTGCATTTATATATTCACATTATTGATCAAACCGTATTGTTTGTTGCCTGTTGACAATTCCAGTCAAATGCAAGAGTTTGGTTTTGTCCAGAAATCTTTTGAGCACAAGTGATACTATATGTGCCCTACTTGAAAAAATGCATAACAGAAGAAATCCTTTCTATCAGCTTTGGGATCTTCCTATTGTTTAATAAAGGGCAGGACATTAAATTATTCTTTTCAACAGCCTCAGGACTGTTTTTCATTTTGCTGATCTTCATTTTGCAAAGATTTTCTTTCTCTGACTACTAAGTTATCCTTGGTTTGTGGAAAAAATGCAAAATGTGTATAAAATGTCGCAACGGAATTCCTGAAAAGCCACTCTCAAATTATTTTTATCCCTTCATCTGGAGCTAAGGCATGAACTAATTTTGGTTCTCTTCCTTGACCAATGAGGTCAGCATCCTTCGATCTTAAGAGAAAACCAATAAATTGTGCTTACTTTAAATTCATGGTTGATGAGATGCAGTGATGTGGAATCAAATAAATACACCCTGCAGGTTTTCCTGCAGTTGTTATATCTGCCATTTAGCTGTTCTGGGTCAGGCAGAGTGACCTGGAGTAACAACTGTGTATCAGAAGGTTGCAGTTCCTCTTTTGCTCCACTTTGTGTTGTGCTTATCCTTTTGTATGTGTGGAAGTAGACTGTTATATTCTTTGCTGTCCAAATAAGCTCATTTCCCTTTAGTGATGTGGGACTTAGGGCACGATTTTTTTTCATGCGGTGAATGAAATGACCCTGCTTGTTTATACAGAGCTAATTGCCAAGTACTACGTGTCCTGCTTCCACCAAGCTGACGGACAGGAGCTGGTCCAGAGGCCAGCACAGCTTCATGGCAGCAACCACGCCAGAGTGCCTATTTTCAGCCTCTCATCCCCTCTGCCCAGGCAGCAGAGATGGACCTCATTCCTGGTTCATAGGCATATTGACTGGAAAGCACCCCATGGCTCTCCTCTCTACACCAACTCCCTTGACTTCAGCAGGTTTGAAAACAACGAGTGGGGTACATGCTCCAGAGAGAGCCCCTGAAAAAACAGGGTGTTCAGAACACAGACAAGGCATTGAGCTGAAGATGAGTTGTAACAGGCGCTGCTTCAAACCTCAAAAGCTACGTATTTAGCTTAAGTTACCTGTAACCATAACAATCAACAGACAGTGCTGTGGAATATAATTCATTCCACCATTCTCTTACACATGTCTAGAAGAGACCTTTCCAAATACAAATTATCACACTAACTTCTTCATGGCTTTAGCAGAACCCAGAACATGATTCTAGGTGGTGAGGGAAGATGAATGTGCTGTCTGTAGCCTCAAAACACCTATCTAGTAGATAGATAAGTAATATTTTCTGCTGTCCATTATGGTACATTAAAGATTTTAAGAGAGAGCTGAAGGACATGAGATGGCAATGGTAGGTTTTTGACTGAAAGCAGTGAGAGAGTCATAACAGGCTAAGATATCAATGGTGAGCATAGATAAGGAAGATGCTGGTGGTGGCAGAGCAATAGGACTGCAGGGCAGGCGTGAAAAAACACAATCACATGCGGCAGAGAGAAATTGGGCAGCCTTTAAAAGCTCCTCCTCAATAATTATATTTGAAGAGTGAGAACCAATGCAGGGACAAACACATCACAGCAGCGAGTCATAGGATAGCCTTAACAGATTGTTAAGTGAACCTCAGGGAACTGCAGAGTTTTGAGACTAAAGCATTAGTAGCATGTGAAAGCGGGACAGGTTAGTAACAAAAAATGAACACATGGAACAAGAAAAATTCAGATTCCACCTGGATATATGGATCAAAAGCAGGAACTGGGTAAAAGATGAAACAGTAAAAGCTTGAATCAATCTTTTTAACACCTGCTTGTGTATGAAACCTAAGATGTGACATATATAACAAACATTTTAATTAAGAGTGGAGAGACAACTAGCAATAAAGAAATTAATGACATCCCCAAATATGTGTGAAGTACATTCCCATAGCTTGGTGGATGTTTTAGAAATTAGAGGCCATCTCTGGTGCTACTATTTCAAGCAAAGCCTTTTGATCCAACAGAAGGCAAATCTTCCTCTACTTTAATGGGAGCAGGTTGAGGACATACATTGAGTAATAAAAACCCAGTGTGTGACTTGATAGGCTCATCCACCTGTAGTGAGAGCAATATACAGGGCTAGACTCATATAGTAGAATTTCTTACCTAGCTGCTACAAGTACAAATGCATATAGCAAATGCTGAGCATTGGAGAGTGTACGTGATCCCAAGTGAAGTAGCTGTGTCATATCAATGCTCTAATAGAGCAAGAACAGGAGAGATACGTTTAAAAACAAAATCTACATCACTAAGCCTCAACAACATATTCTTAGGATTAACCAGGTTCTACTCATTCATTTACAGGTATAAATGCACATCTACCACTACTTTTGCAGTGCAGCAGGCATAGGGTCATGAGTCATAAACAGTATATGTTCTTCCCCTGGTAAGACCAGTGTTGAATTGGAAGGACAGTGCAGCAAAGTCACAGGATGAGTTCTTATCTAAAAATATGTCCTGTGCTCTGAATTTAGTCAGGATGCAAGCAAAGACAAGTGAGTCAAATATACAGTGTATGAAAAACCAGTTCAATTGCCAAGTGTAAACTGTGAGTAATGTCCTATCTGTTATCAGTTGATTCACTGAGATAACTTTCTCTTTGTTTAAAAACCACTGTGACTGTCCCTGCTAATATCAGAGCAATGGCATTTCTCCTGATGACCTTAGATTTGGTTTGATAAGCTCTTCCATCACAGAAAGCAACTGTGGAACAGCAGCCAAACTTGGGTACAGCTTTATGAAAAAGCAGACACCAGCATCAATATTCCGATCTTGTTTCACTTGCTCACAGTAGGATCCATAAATTGATCTTAATCATCTTTAACTGCAAAATACATTTTGACAGTGGCTTGTGTCCAACTTTGGAAGCTACTCAATTTCTGACACTTTGGAATCTATCACTTAGATATCCTATCCTGAATTTTGATAGCAGAAAAAAGACCTCTGCTAAAGGAAAGACAGATAATTGATGCAAATAAGTCTTAGCAGCAGCAAAGATATCTTCATGGTATATGACTTGTGTGTGTGGCATAGGCAGTGAGGACAGTTTGGGAAATTGTATGCATCTGCCTTAACTAAGAAACAAACTGCCTCACCAAATGTGGCTCTGTATAGAGTTGCTCAAATTGTGTGTACGTCTGTTCAGAGCAGACAGCCAGCCCAAAGAGAGCTAGCTCTCACTGACTGGTGCATCAGAGAGCTCTGCTTCAAGGTGAGGGCAACTCTCCAGACCTTTGGAGAGATGTTGCATGATGAGGAAAACTGCGGCCAGGAAGCAGAGACAGCAGAAATGTGAAGAATGCCTCACAGCTATAGGGCTGCATGACAGTCTTAAAATGATCCAAGTTTGCCCACTCCCTTCCTAGGCTCCAACTGCTGCAGTACATTTTACCTGGGCTATGTGCAGAGCTCTGGGTTGACATGCTTCAAGAGTTCCCACATGGAGAAGAGGTAGAAGAGATAGAAGTGCAATATATTCACAGTGGAACATTAAATGAGAAAAGCAAGGGGGTTTGATGTTGATGTCTCCAGGCAAGGGCAATAGATAATTCTGATGAGTGGTTGTAACCACACAGCAAAACTAAACTGTGATCAGTAATTTGACATTATGGTGAAACGTTTTGTCTGTAGAGGAGAATTGGTGCCCGCAATCATTTCATAAATAGAGACAAGCCTTGAAACCACTCAGAACATTTTGCAGATAGGCAGAGATTTAACTAAAGACAAGAATGGATCCTGGATTCACTCGGTGTGATTAAATGCAGGTTTGTGTGTTATCTGTTGCAAAGAATATCTGTGGCTGTGAAAGATCACTGGTAGAGAGGCACATGAAATGTCAGATGCTGCTTTCAGGGAGTTGAGCAAGATCTATTGCCTGGTGATAATTAACTATCTATCAATAAATGATAAGAACTCCGGGAAACCAACATGAGGAAGAAGTTGTTCAAAGGAGAAAAGCAAGTCATTAGAAGGAGCAAATGTACTGGAAAATTTACAGGAAATAGATAGCACATATGAAGGTGGTGGAAGGTAGGTAAGGTGTCAGAGTTGCAAGCATCTAGCTGGAGGCTAAAAGGTGAAAGAATGCTGAAAACTTCACAAATAGGCCAAGTTCAGTGTGCTGCACTGACAAAACTTGACACAGAATTTGTCTCTACTGCATTTAATTGTTCAGCAGCAAGAATTTAAAAATATTTAAAAATAAGTTTGACAACAGAAAAAAAAAAAAAGAAAAAAAAAAGAAAAAAGCAAGAAAAAATAAACAAGTCAGTTTTCTACAGATAGGTCAAACTCCAGTAGTCCTAATCTCATCCCCTGCTAAACACCTGCCCATCATGCTTCTCCAGCCAAGCAGAAGCACTTACTAGCAGATATACATCCCCAGCCAATCTACTGCTCTTCCAAGTGACTAGTCCTCTTTAGTTGCTGGGAAAGTTGGTGTTTCACTGGACTTTCTGCTTAATTTGCTTTGAAATAGTCCATAGCTGCTTCTTTTCTTCTGTATGATTCCTTAAGTGTCTTTACTGAGAATATTTTAGGCCCAATTACAGGGAGTTACATTGAATTAAAATGCTGGATCACTATGTAGTGAGAAAAGTAGAGTGGTATCCTTGTCTGCAATCACTTCTCTTTCTTGGTGCTGCTAAATTTAGATGATGTGATCTGAGTTTTAGGCCCTCAGTTCAGCAGTAGCAGAGCTGCTTGCAGGTAGAGATATGAGAGCAAAGATGGGAGTGCAGGAAGGAGAGGCTTGGGGTGCCAGGGCTGACAGGATGTAGGATGTCTAAGTTTTGCAGGTCTTTTCCTGATTCTTTTGATTTTGTAGTCATTAGAAGCTGGTGGAAGTGACAAGGAAGTCATTAGAAGCAGTGGAATCACAGCTCTGTTTGTTGAGGATAAATTTCTAATCTCAGTGAGATTAGAAATGGCTGGAATAAGATACATATGCTGTCTAGCATAGAAATTGAAATGGAGCCTCATATCCAGACAGCAAGGTGCCTACTCTCAGCTATCCAGTTAAGAAATGATTGCAGGCTTTTTCTTGTGCGAAGGCAATCATGTAAGGGACATGGAAGAATCACAGTCATATAAACACAGAATCATAGAAATGTTTGAATGTGTAAGTGACCCTTAAAAGTCATTTAGTTCAATTCTCCTGCAACAAACAGAGACATCTGCAGCTAGATCAGGTTGCTCAGAGCCTGGTGCTGCCTGATCTTGAGTGTCTCTAGGGACGGGGCATCCACCACCTCTCTGGACGGAAGCAAAATTATTATTGATGAAGCAAATGGATGGAACATTATTGGTGCAAGAAAAAAGCCTAAGGGCAAACAAGACAGATCCTTAGAGAGCTTTATTAATCTCACTGCTTGTAATGAAACTCATTTTATGATTAACTTTTAAGATATTTGGACTTTTCTAAGACAATCTGTTTTTTGAAGGTTTGGGAATCAGTCAGGGTTTTTAGGCCTGGCAAAAGTGGGAAGCACTTTAAAGACAAAGCATGGAAGAGCAGAGCAGAGACTACGAATGTGAAGAAAGAGGGACAAAGTCTTTAAGATGATCTACATGATGACATTTTATTAACACTGCACCACATCAGCAGAACCAGAGTTCTGATGATAGCATGTGTGCTTATGCCAGCTACACAGATTATGTTGTCAGAAATCACCACTTTTCCTGGTACTTCTGTAATTCTCAAGTATATCAAAAGCGTAAGGAAGGTTTGTGCTTAAGGAAAAAAAGGTAATGTGTTTCTTGTGAGTAATGGGTCACCTAGGGCTTTCCCCAGGGCTGGATTAGATTAAATCTTTTGCTTTCCCCTTCCATGGAAGCTCACTTGGTGTCTGAGCACTGGCAGTTAAAACGCAGGGCCTCTCCCAGCCCAGCTTTGCAGGGGAGCCAGCAATGCCTTCCTGTGGTCCAGCACTGGGTCTATCACCATTTTCAGTGTGCAGCTTTACACTCCTCCTGCCTTGTTCTTTCACATACAGTTTTCTTGAAATAGGCCCGGTAATGCTAATAGTACTGCAAAACCTCATTCTTGCTCTTCCTCGTGTTCTCTGTCCATGCAAGGCCATCACATTCACATTGGTGGTAGCATGGCCTGGCTGCTATAGCTCTCTGGGAATTTCCAAGGCAAAAACGACACTGCCTAACATCAGCTGAAGCTTCAGGACAGCCTGTTCTTAAAGAGGCCTTGCTATTGAAATGTCTGTAACCTGCTGTTTACAATGTAGTAATGCAAGGTCTTCTATGGGATTTATTTGCTATCAGGTTTTAACTATGTGAGGTGAGGACACCATGCAGTTAATTTCTATTCCCTGTACGAAGAGCCAGCTGAGTTCATTCCACACATGCCGATGAGAGACCAGCCTGAATCAAGTTTGTTTTAGCTGTTAAATCACATTTCTCAATTGTTTAAATAGTTCAGACAGGATTTGCACAGTAACATTTTAGCTTTTTATAGCTGTCAAGAAGTAATACAAATAATTACTATGTTCCCTGGTGGGTTTTATCTGATTAAAGTGACATGTCTGCTTATGCAAGATATTTGAAAAGAGACATTCAATAAAGTCAGTAACATTTAATTTCCCTTCTCCTCCTCTTTTTCTTTTTTTTAAGCTACACTTGGTATTTACTTTAATGTTATTTTTTGAGGTATGTTTTTTTTTTTTTTTTTTCTAAAGAGTTTACATAATGGAACAATTTAGCAGAATATTTTATAGACTTGCAATGAAATATTTCTTCACATTATAGCAAGGTACTAATATACTTTGTCTATGCTAAGCACTACCATGCCTGTCTGCCATGACTGCTGCAGAAATACTGCTTGAGTTGAGGGGAACCAAGATGGAAGCCACAATTTTCTCCAGATTCAAACAGGAACTGTTGAAGCAACTAGGAATTAATCAGAAAGATGCCTGTGGTGTGATGACCTTGGTGCCTTACATTGCAGAAGCCTTTTGTAGGAGGTTTTACTGGTACAAAATCCCCTATGATTATACACTCCTGATTACAACTTTTTACTGTTTCATCTATTATCCATCTTAGTACGCAGAGATATTTCCTGCAGAAGTCTTGATGCTGTTCCAGATTTCAGGGCTTGGCTCACTGGCACATAGATGGCAAAAGCAAAGAGTTTAAATTTCATTCTTATCTTTGATTCTTAACTCATTTAGACAATGAATTTTCAGGTTCTGTAGTACAGGTTTTGCACCAGACTATTGTAAGAAATATTAATTCAGCCATCTCTCTTAATTAGTCTCTTGGGTTTGTGTTCTTTAGAAGGTCAGATCAGGTTGTTACAATGGTATTTTTCACTGCATGATATAGGGATTTTTTAGGTTATAAACACCAGGAAGCAAAACTGAGCCTATTAAAATCTCAAGCAAGATGGAGCAGGTAAGAGCTCCATACTTGCTGTTAGTACTATCTGGCGTTTATATGCATGGCATAGCAAGTACTGGCTAATATATTTTGTCTTAAACAAAGATGCAAATGGCAGGCTTCATGTCTGCCCTGAGGAGCCTTGAGTCAGAAGTTTCTTTACTAAGGGAAGCTTTGGCAAGGCCAGGCATATGACAGCCTGCCTCTGGAGCCAGAAGAGGTGGGAGCATCCTCGCTCTGTGCAGAGAGCAGATACCTGCAGTACCAGTACTGGTATTACTGGGTCCCTAGTGCTCCTATCTCATGGCAGCTCTCAACATAGCCCTTGCCTTTTATTGTGTCTCTGCTCCTTTAAACTGATAGGAAATACTGCCTGGTTCTCATCTTCTCTACCCAGCTATTAAAATAGTCAGCAAATCCCCAGCTTCTTTTGTGCTTTATTTCCTTCTTTTTTATGGTTTTGGTTTAGATGTGACATTTCCCTTAGTTTTGGGAGACTGCTAAAGATATTTTGCTCCATTTTAAAGCTGGTCTGCGTTTAGATTTCTGTGCAGATTATGTGAGACGAGTGAGGTTACATGTTTTATAGTTTCTTTCTTCCCAAGCACGGCCCTGTGTTGTGAATCCTATAAGGCAACACATTGATATCTTCCTTGTAAAAATGATTCTATGAAATGCAGCTTCTTATATTACTTCATCGTTACTAATGTTCATTGATTTCTACTAAAAGTTCTTCACATGCCCTAAAACACTGAATGGAAAGACACAAAAATCTACAGCAAAAATGAAAAACAATATTTCTTTTTATCAACACTGTATTTCTCTGAATCTGATTCTTGATTACACCGAGGCCGTCTTAAGCTGTTCCAGAGAGTAAAAATAGCAAAAAAACCTCAAAGGAATTTTAGGTATAATTTGTTCCTTCTTTAAGAATGATATTCCCTGTCAGTGTAATAGGAAATGGTATTGGTTTCAATGAGAATCTTCCTCTACTCTTGCAGATGCTGAGGATATTTAGAAAAGGGCAAATAATGCTGAGGATATTCAGGAAAGGGCAAATACTGATTTATATGCCACTGGTTTTAAATCTGTACATCAAAATACAAAATATTTCTCATTGGCCTATTGTAATAATTCTACACAACCAAAGGGAGAACACAGGAGAGCTTCAGAACAGTGATAATAAGCAACTGCAGAAAAATTTATCACTCCTGATGGCAAAGATTAAAAAAACTCACCATTTATTTCAAAGAGATAAGTATGACACCTTAACAATTCTGTCTTTTCCTTACTGCACACATTTTTATTTCAAGCTCTGACAATATTAAGGAAGAAATTTATTGGAGTTCATCACACAGCCTGAATCCTGTGGAGCCAAGGTATTTATAATGATGCCGAAGTGACAGTGTCAACAATGATTTAAATCATTTAGTCACTATGATAAACATTGTGTTGTCCTAAAATTTAAGGGATGGACAGGAAACATAAGTCACTCCCAATAAAAAAACAAAGTCAGTGGCAAATGGTTTGCATTCACGAAACCCATCATTACCCAAAATAAAAGATTGGATGAGAGGAACTAACAATGAAGTTGTAATATCCATAAGACTCATGATATGTCATGAGCCAGTGAGATAAAGATAGATGTTCTGTGTGAAAGCAGAACCTACTTTTACACCCAAAGAAGTCAGCACTACATATGCCAGTGAATAGCTACAGCAGAATAGGATGAAGTACAGACAGGACATTTTCTGTCTTCCAGATAGTAACTGTTCTGACCATTATTTTTGTCGATAAAGGTTTGATGTAGATTGAATCTTGATCAACTTGCCAGATGTAGCTTACGATAAACTGGAAAGAAAGATGCAGAAGTGGAGAAAAAAAATTAAGATTTCTATCCACAACTTCTGTACTTTATACACAGGTAGGAAGAGAAGCAAGAGAATGAGAAAAGGGAGGAGATGTCGCTCAAGATGCCTGAAAGAGAATGAGTTAATTGAATTGAAAGTAATCAGGGAAACAAACAATAAGACAACAAAAATGTAAAAAAGAAAGAAACCTCGGAGATAGATATAAATTCAGAAGTAATCTGTGGAGGATTAAATAAAAAAGACACTGGGAAGACAAAGCAATTAGACCTCTAACTCAGTTTATAACATACAAGAAGGTCCTTCTAGAGAACATCATGTCAGGATCTGAGAAAGTAGGAGAAAAGCACAGTGGTAAAGTGTCTCCAGAAACCTTAGAGACCTAATGGACGTACTATGGTATGCTCAGTCTGTGCAGCCTTCCTCTTGTTCTCACGTACCCAAACTCTCAGATTTCTTTCTTTCCTTCCTTACTAGCTAAGCTTTTCACTCAACATCGTCTTAATTGGCCTCTCAATTAAATCATGTTGCTCAGGCACCTCTCACCTGATCATAACACACTATACCAAAATCTTCTTATGTAGAACATCCTCACTACTATGATTCTTGTTTCTAATTTGTATTTTTTAAAAAGTGTTGATTTGCATACATTTCTGAATTGGTCATTTCTGTTCACCTTTTGAAGATGATCAAAAAAGTATTCATGCACTGAACAAGCTGTAGGAAATTTTGTTACCAAGATGTTTGACAGAAAATTTCTCATCCTCCTACAAGATCCTTCCAAGCTCTCCAAGGCCAAAGTGTCTTAAGTATTTCCTCCCTTTCATCAAATTAGCAATTAAACTCACCTCACCTTGGAAAGGTAATTTTCCATCAATTTCGTGTGCAGCTGCCCAAAGTGTGATAGAAAATGCCCTTCAGCAATTTTCATACTTCAGCCAGTTAGTTGTGGATCTGAAAAAAAAAAAAGAAAAAGAAATTACCGGCGACAAGGCTGATATAAAAAGCATTTATAAATGTACTTATAACATGGAGTTGGATTTCGTAAGACTGAAAATAAGTAGTTATTTCCACCTAACTTTTTAGGTTGAAAAAGAGCAATTAAATACAGTTGAAAGGTGTTGGTTGAATTTGGAATGAAGTCAGATTGGGCAGAAATAACATAACAAATGGCTGTAGAGAAGTCCTCAGTGTATTTTCATTATGCTTGGGTAGATACACGTGCTTGCACAAGCCTGCAGTGTGTATTCACTGTCACACACATGTTTTCATATAGTCTTGCTGCTGTGGTCTCAGCCTCCCTTGAAGAGAGGGATGACTGCATCAGTGGCACAGAGGAGGCTGTGAAGCAGCTTAGGTAGGTGATCATGAGTCATGCTCAGTGGTTTAACAGAACTTTCTTCATCTTCCTCCAAATAAATAAAAACAAAATTATTTTCTAGACTGCTTAGCAGATCTGTAAGGCTATATTTAGAAAAATTTACTATCAGTGGTTCAGCTCAGGTGAGTTGCCTTGGGACCATTAGAGAAGAGCCTTTTTGTTTTTGCATGACCATAAATATGCCTTCTGTTTTAAGGGTATAGTCCTTTAAAGATTTACTCTATGGGAAGAACTTTAACACAGAAGAACAATTCCTTTAAGTGGAACAGTGCTACAGTGAGCAAAACAAATATAATATCATCTATTTTTAAAACCGAAACCATGGCTTTTGCAAAATTATTTTACTTATTAAGAAATTATTTTAATAATTAAAAATTACTTGGTGTGTTGTGGAAAATGTGGCAGAAGATTATAAAGAGGACTTTTTAAAACAGACAAACAACAAACAATGGACCATTCTATTTAAACTTCTTTCAGATGAAATGTTATAATTTTCATCTTTCAAAATATTGGACAAATTTTGAGTGGACAGGCACAAAATGAAAACTCAGCTGTCAACAAAAGCTCTTGTGGAGGCAGCAGTGAATGACAAAAATGGGCCTAACTCTTGAGCTTTTTTGTCCTACTTTATGCCCTTCTTAGGTACCCAAGAAGAGCAACCAGAAAAATCATAAAGTGAATCAGTTAGCAAAGTTTGTCTTCCTCCATCATCAGATATGCTGGGGTGGGCATGGCTCTGCCGTGACTGAGAGATGCTCTGTTAGTTATCAGCCTCACAGGAGGGAATCTTTTTGCTCTCTGGCTGAGGAAGTGCTGGAGCGTGCATCCACAGCCAAAGCCACATGTTGAATGAAACAACCAGGCCTGCCAAGGAACCAAGAGCATCAATCTGAATTGGCTGATAATGGGCTCTTATATGGGTTTCTCTATGCTGTGTACTTCTGTTTAGGTACTACCAGAGTTTAAAAATCTGACTCATGCAGCTTTATTTGTCAGGGTAGATGGAGAAGGACAGGAAAAAGATTAGTTTTAGTGAGATGTAGCTCTTTGAAATGTCAGCGCTATTGATGATGGGCCTCCTTCACCCACGTAATTAAAAACATCTACTGAAATGTCAGTGCTGCCACCCAATGATCAGATGGACGGCTCTGTCTGGGGGACATTCTGACACACCACAGTCAAACTGTTGGGATACTGTGGTATTTGTCAGATGTCCCCTTGGTCCACAGGTGATGAAAGACTATTGAAGACAAGGAGGGTTAGTCAGCATTTTATAAAATGATTAGTCTCTGTGTCTAACTGCACTTACTTAGCTAATATGTAGTGGATTCACATGACCTTTTCCCAGTTCCCAGTTTGACCTGTCCTACAGCCTAAACCTTGTTTTCTTAGCCCTGAGCAAGTGACTGGCAAAGGAGACTGTCTCTGTTTCAATTTGGACTTCATTTACTGAAGATACAAAAACCAGTTCACTGACACTCAGCAATCTCTTACTCCTCGAGGACTACATTAAAATTTCCTCTTGTGCTCAAGTTATAACTTGAGTTATACTTTGCCTTACAGTTCTGCCATAGGAAGACTAACATAAACTGTCCCGAAGTGAAGAACTCCCTACTGAATATCAGAAAGTATAGAAAGCTTGATATACAGTTTGGGAAAAGTAGGTCATGAATCTCTCCAGTCATATTGTGCATCTATCATAAAAAAAGAAGAAAAAGTAAAAAGTAAAAAAAAAAAAGTAAAAAAAAAGTAAAGAAAAAATAGCTTTTAGTTTAGCCTGGCAAGAAGTCTTCCAGGAAATGAAAATCTTATAACTGCTGCTGCTTGTCAAAGACCTCATGAAAAAGAAATGGAAGAAAGTCACCAAAGGAAACTTGAGATGAGTTGTGGGACCCACTGCTCATTTTCTTTTTCCTTTGCTCTTCAAGGGAATTGCTTTCACCAAGCAGTGTAAAATATCAGGGAGCTACAGACAGCTTTCTTCTGGAATTTGTGACAGACTGTTGTAGAACAGTGTTAGATTCTATTATTATGTAAAAGATCTGCTTTTGGAGATAGGTCATAATATTGTGGGCCTATGCTGCAAGAATGAATGAGGCATTTCAGATGTCAGCCTCAATAATTATTACACCTTCTAGTATTACTGTTTGTGGAGACCAGAGCATTTTTTCTTAAGCTTTTTTTTTTTTAAAAATGCAACCTCTTGCCCAGGCCCACAAATACCAGGATGAAATATGTGCAGATTTTTCTTCCCTCAAAAGAAATGTACTGTTTGAGTTTTGATCTTCTGCAGCTTTGGGTGAAATATTCTCACTTTTGTATCAGAAAGCACAGAGATGTAAGAATAGTCCCTCTCTACTTCAGTTGGACAGCTTTAGCTCTCAGAGGCTTTCTAGACTAGATGAGAGAACTATTGTGCTAGGCATCACTAAACATATAGCAGGAGACTGCTTCTATAGTTAAGAGATTATTTTCTACACAGGGAAGCTGCATAGAGTTGCCAAAGGAAAGTGTCGCTAACAATATTGCATAAACATGGAGAAGAGATACTAACAGTATCACCTAAAACTCCTCATATGCATTGAAACTTCTTGAACATTCCTTCTAAGCAATTGGGGTGATCTTGTTTCATGTGTTGAAAACTACTTACAGCTAAGACTGAAGACCCCTAACACAAGTTACTAACTTGGTAGAATAAATGAAGAGAAACATTACAGTAATAATTTTTTTCGTCCTTCTTATGGATATTACTATCACACAGAACCTATTCCCATCAGTTTAGATGTATTTCTTGTCTTGCTACAATAACAGTTTGTATTCCGAATACCTGAATTTTGAAACTGGCAAAAAAGGATCAAAAATTTCCTTCCTTCTTTTTCTTGATTAAAATACTTATCTTACATATTCCCTTAATTCTAGCAAAGCAGCTGAGTTTTTCAACACAGGAAGATCTTATAAGAAGTTTTAATATATAGAAAATATCTTGGTGACAGTGTTGTATGGATTTGAGTCAATTAATGTTAGTAAAAGGTTTTTGAAAAAAAAAATCCCAAAATAAACACAATTAGCTAAACCACAAACCACAGCCCCGTTTTTTAAATTATCAGAACTGCATTTGTAAATAAATCAGGAAAACAAAGGAACCAAGGATATGGAAGTGTGATAAAGGCACAGAGTGCATTTTGCTAGATTAGAAAAGCACATTACTTATGCTAAAATTGTATTCCTCTCTGTTTTCAGCGATGCTTAATTCAGGGTCGGATTCATTTATGCTCTAACTCCTTCAGTTTTTGCAGAATGGCTGACGTTGGAAGGGAACTCAAATCTGATGCCCTGCTCAAGTAGGGACACCGGAGTGGGCTCCTGAGGACTATAACTAGGTTTCTTCTGAAGATCTCCAAGGAAAGAGGCTACACAACACCCCTGGAGGTTTTAAGCTTATAGGAATATTTATTGCAAATAAGCTGAATATCTTATCTTTTCCAAAAGCACTTCATAACCACAGATATTAAAAAAAAACACAGATTCACATATACACTTTTGATCAGACTCTAGCAAAACAAATTATAAAGTAGTATAAGCAAAGGAGTTGCCATAAAGCTAGATGTGAATTAACCCTCTTTCATTGTAACTGAGGTATTGACACATGGTTTACAGGTAAGCTTTGATGCCCCTTTGATCATATTTTTTAATGATTTTTATTAATTTTTTTTTTTTCCAGAAATATAACTTTGAACCACTGCTTTATAACATAACATTCTCTTAGCATTGTCCACACAAGAGGAGCAGACACAAGTGAAAAGACTGAATAGAACCTGCTTGGGGAAAATGTACAGAAGTTGAGATAGTGAAAAAGAGGAAGATTATACTAATAGGAATTACAGACATAGTGAATGAATAGGTATGGTACTGATATGTTCAAGGAACCATAACAAAAAACGTTCATTTTTTCATTATGTATTGAAATCCATTATAGGCTATTTGTATTATGTGAGTATTAGGTTCTCAGGATGCTGCATAACATGGAGCTCTTTTGGACACCTTATTTCTGCTCATCTTTACATTGCTTCAATTTCCGGTTGCAAGTGACTATCACCTCTGTGGCCACTGTAGTGGTGTTTGTACAGAAAAACAAGATTTGAGACAAAATAAAAACAAACAAAAAGCCCAAACAAAACCCTTAATATTTAGATTTCTAAATAGATTCTAATAGATAATTTAGATTTCTAAAGAGCCACTCCAACAGTTGAATAAAGAAGAGAACATCTCAAACCAGAGAGTTTTCCTAGACTATCTGCATGTACTAACATAGCTTTCAGAAACATAAATAACAAAGATTTGCAATGTTGCTAAGTGCTAAGCTGAAGGAAGAATATATTATGTGTGTTTTTCCGAGTCCCTGCAGTGTGTAGACATTTAGATAAACGAGAATGTATTTAGAGTAATTAACTATTTCTCAAAAAAAAAATAAAAAATAGATTTAGACACCTAATAGGGAAAAGTGACTTGAAGGGAATGAAAGCAAGGGTGCTTGTGGTGTATGAGGATAAGGAACCAGTGAACTCTAGTCTCCACTTTTTATTACTCCTTCCAAAGTCCAAACAATGGTGGAGGAAAAGCTCACTATGGTGATGTCATCTGGAAATTATAAGTACATCTGAACACTGAAGAAAGTACCGATGTACTGGTTGCCCTTTGACTTCCTCTGAAACAGAACAGGAACCATTCTTTCTCCAGTCAGAAGACAACTCTTTGAGTGATTTTCTCTGGCACCAGAGATCACAAATCATTATTGGACTTCTGTGCTTCTGGCATTCTATTTCTGTGTTTCAGGAAAATTCAGCTAGTAATTTCTTTATGAATGCCTTTATTTAACTTGTAGGTGGTGTTTCCTGCTGCCTGAAGTAAAGATCTTACTCATCACATCATCTCTTTGTTACCATTTGTGAACGTAAGAAAGAATAATTTATGGCATTCATGTATAATCCTACATTTAACAATTCCTCAAGGGTTTAAGGCTTCTTTCTCTATTGATTTAAAGAGAAAAAAATCTCATAGGCTCATGTAATAATTGAAAACACTCTACTTTCAATATAGATTAAAGCATATGCAGGAATGAATGCCTTTAATTCATGTAAACCCAGCCCTTTTTCACTGTTACCATCCGTTAGCTGCCAAAACTGAAAACACTAGAGAAATAGTTTGATTTCATAATCAAATATCAGTACAAAACCCATTTCCTCTAGCATAGCTTTTACACTTATATTTAAAAGAACTGGGAAGGCTGGGAAGTTCTGCCTCATTTAGAGACAGGAGTTAAAATGGCTGTGAGATACAGGGCAAAGTAGTATTAAGAGATCTGGGTGAACTTCAGGTGTCTAATAGCAAGAAGAAAGCATATCCCTTGTGCATGTGCCAAAATGAGTCCAGGGACAGGTTAGCCGACTCTAAGTCTGGTCTCACGTGTGCAGTCAGGCCACAGGATGTTCACTGCAGGCTCTCATATGAAAGGCCTTCAGGAAGGGACCAGGCTTTGGTGTATGCATGGTGTGGCCGCTCACACCATGTCCAGCTGACACTGAACATGGGCTGTTGGAATCTTTGGAAAATGATGGGAAATAACTGAGGGCTCATCCAGCAATTAAAGGTGTAATCAACTAGCTTTGGATTCAAAGAGATACACTGGAGATATGTTTCTTGTTTCTTCTATTTCCTTGATAGAGCTACAGCTGAGGAAGAACCATTAGGATAAACATTAATTTAGTAACATTAGTGTATTGCACTTGGTCCTCCTAGAAAAAAAAACCAACAAAAACAGCTTTACTGACTGCTATACAAGAAGGAACTAATTAGTTCTTATAACACACTTCTCCAAGGGAGAATGTATGAATCTCACCTCTCTTCACAATCAGGGAAATTCAGGTGTTGGGAGTAATTTGCCCATTGCCTATCAGGATACCAACTAGAGAGGAATATTATGAACTAGCAGTGAGTAGTGAATCTATTCAACTGAGGACTGAAATGACCTCTTCCATGAGAGGATTGGCTGCCTAGAGTCATTCCTCTTTTTTTACCTGTGGGGATGCTATTAGTCTCACTACATGACAAGTCACTGTAACTTCACAGGTATGAGAACGACGATACATAACTAAAGCATAAAACAGGAAGAAAAGGTCAATGCGGGGCAGAACCCCTCTGAGACACGTCTTTCAATAACTCACTCTTTTCTTTTGCATGTGCTCTATCTTCAGGTGTTAAAATAAGGAGGTTGCCACTCATACCTTATATTCTTTCCTCCATTCAGGTCTCCGATTCCCTACTCAATTTTCTCAGTTAAGTGTAAGCAAAAGCACCTAGCACTGAGAGCTCCTGCTGCAGACAAAGTGCTGTTATTCTGCTTCTACAAGCTGCTGCTCAAGCTGAGCTCTGCAGGGGAATAGGCTGCATGTGCACTGAGAGAAAGAATAAAAGAAAATGCCAAGCAAAATTAACTTAATCAGGGAAAATGTTGCCTTCCTGGATGTTTCTAAGAGTCTCCCTGCTGCATTTTATTGCCCAGAAGAAGAAATTAGCTGTACAATGTGGAAATTTGCAAGGAACTGTAACAATATGAGGACAGAAACTGAGTGGTCACAAAGGTTTTTGCTACAACATGAAAGAGGAGTGAGACAAAGAGATAGCTTCCTCTGAAAGGAAACCTCTCTTGCTGCTGATAGGTATGTCTTGGAACAGAAAGAAATGTTACTGCTCTGTGCAGTTGCCTGAACTAGAGAACCAGAGCCATCTAACTGAGAGAGAAGGTAGGAGCAATGGAGTTTGCTGAGACGGCTGCATATTGGCCATTGTTTTTGCCAGCCATCCAGAAAATCTTCATAGTGGTGTTTCACACTTCTAAAAAATGTTTGAGGTGATTTTGGAAGAAGGAAGTTGCTGACTTTTACTGTGCATTGTATGATAAAGGAAGAGTCCTTTATCTTCTTTCCGCTTGAGGGAAAAAGACAGGAAAAAGGAGAAAAAATAAAAATAAAATTAATTTGACCTAAAATACATTTCTGAATTTTGTTCTGAATTTCTATAAATTTTTGTCCTTCATCAGTGACTGCTATTGGCACTGTTACTTGAATTACTTACTTCCTTGTGGATTAAGGTAACTCACATTTTTTTTAACTCATCCTGATGAGATTCAATTTCAAAGGAATAAAATTACAACAGTTATACCAGCAGCAGCTGAGCTGCCGAAGATCAGAGATAAATTGTCATTTTCTTCCATCAAAATGTCAGTTAAGTTTGCCATTTTCTGTGTAATGCTCACCCTGTGATAGGTCAAAGCAGAGGGCTTGGACTCAAAGAGTTTTTCCCTTTATCAGTGCGAGTAGATATTACAGGGGATATTTTTTCTAACGCTAGCGGGCCAATTTATTTTGGTGGAAGTTAACAACAGGAACAATTGTTAAACAAAATGGATAAACAGCAAGACCTTGACTCTTGGAAACATTCTTCAAACTTTAAACAAATCATTAGTCAAGCTATTTGCAGATATTTTCTTTCATGTTCTAGTGCATCTGTCCCTTAACTAATAGTTTGAAAGCCCTTGAGAGCAAGCCTGAACAAGATTTCACTAGAAGTCATGCATGTCATTACAACTATTTTTCTTCAGAATAGGTTCACTCCATTTAAAATGTTGATCAGTCTATTACTGCTTCCACTGAAAAGCTTATGTTAGCATCTAGCAACTGAAAAAGCAAAAGAAAATAAATTTTAAAGGCAGTATATTTTAAAGAAAGCAGTGTGTGACCTCACCTTAAATTCTTCTCTGGCCTATCCTTATTGTATGTCATAAACTTCCTCAATGATATAATTATGAGAGGGACAAGATGGACAGAAGAGGAGAGGAGGAGGAAGAAAAGGAAGAGGAAAATCATGAAAGATATTTAAAAAAACTCTGGCCAAAGGGAGAATGGGGTTATCCAAGATGTAATACAGAAGTGCGTATGTTGCTCAGGGACAGAAGCAGTGTTGCTAAAGGGCATTTGTTATCTTGAGCACCTTCAGCACCTATGGGATGCTGTAATAACACTGACTATTTACATTTTTGTTGTTTGTTTGTTTGTTTGTTTTGGCAATCAGATGGTTTTAGCTGCCTAATAAGCAGGACTTTGGCTATCCCATGCCTTCCACAGGTCTCTTTGCCTTTCGAAGTACCCTTTCCATACTCAAGAACTTTGCTTAACAGCTTAAAATCAAGTTTGTTTTACCACAGTCTCAAAGGTGGTGTTTCATCAAATTTATGTGGACTGAAAAATGTGTCCCATACAAATACAAATGCTCCATACATATGCCTCTGTACACACTGAGGAAATACTAATACCCTTACCATTCACTAGCCATCAGGGATTCAATTGTTGGGGGGGGGGAGAGTAAAATCTGACATCACTGCTTCCAAACCTAAATAGCTGCTAGTTAATGGTGGGGACATGCTGTGCTTTGAAGTGGGCAAAGCATATTCCTGTGGAAAGCTGTTTAAATCTGGGATGTTAAAGCCAGTAATATATTTTTTTCAAATGGCTTGTGGTGTCTCAGTGTAATAGACTATTATTTGCTACACTGTTGCTCATGAAATATTGTTAGCAGGGTGCAGATCATTCATCCATTAACACCCCATGAAGTCACCTTGAATCCCATGTTTCCAGAACAGTGGAAAAGACCTCTATTTCACAGATGAAAAATATGCCATTTAGATGCTATTAAAGTGCCAAGTAGAGAATCTAGTTATTTCAAGAATGCTCTCCTAGCTACCAAAATTTTTCAGCTTTAAGATTTCATCTGGAAGAGATGCAAATATCTCTCCAGCTGATCTGAACATACAATATGCCAGAAATTAATATGACCCTTTGACTCTTTGGTGGTAGTTCACTATGAAGATATTTTTAAGGTATGTACTATAAATACATTGGTTGCTCTAAAACTAATGTGTCCTCTTTATTTCCATGGAAACTACAACAGATACAAAGAGCATAATAATGCTGTTTGATAGAGCAAATTCTCAGCTACAAAATACTATTCCTCAATAGTTGCTACCATTAGCTATGCATTTGCACCAGCGATGAATAAGAGTCTGCGTGCTGTGCTCATAAACATCCGCACCAGTGGAGTTGACCCACTGCAGCTGTCACCACTATTGAAATGCACTGCCCACCACCTCACTGTGCTCACATCTATGGTCATGGTCTCCATAAACATTCAGCAAGTGTCAACGAATGTCAGTGGGTGTCATTTTTCCTGCACGGAGGAATTCAGTGACACCTTTGCTTCATATGCAATCCCAAGTCAGATGTCATTTTGTCAGGCTGCCCCTCTGCTGCCATCTATCACACAGCAGCAATATGTAAGGGAACACTGGTGGGATGGTTCAACCTCTATAGTCATACCGCCAATATCTGCCTCTGACGTCTTGGGTCAGCATAATAAAACAGGAGTCTTTGCTTTCAGAGTAGCACTCATGTTTTTGTATATATTATAACATACATCTTATTTATCCGCCCACACTGGAGTGTGAAGAAAAATCTTTAATTCTCACGATTTGCTGCAGGTACAACACAACAATCACAACAAGTTCAAGAGAAGCAAATCCTTGATGTTAAAGTGTTTTTAAAGCAATCCATTTTGAGAATTTTCCTACTCATCTAGTTTGGAAGCTCATGTCAGGAGAAAGATGGACAGTTTTGAACTTTGGTGTCTTACAGCTCATGGACAAAACACTGATGGTCCATCAGTTCAGATTTGTCTGTAATTGCAATACTCCTCTCTCTTGCCCTTCTTCCCTCCACCCAGAGCAACTTATTGACAATATTAACATTTACACAGTATTATCTTGAATTTTAACTTGCTATTGTGGGCAGAGTGGAATGAAGCTAGTTCTCTTTGAGCGACTGTGTATGTCTACTTTTCCATGGATGCAGGAAGATTGAACTAGTTCAGAGATAGGCTTCCTCCACAGTCAAATGCTTCATTTTCAGGCTATGAAAAACTAAAGTTGTCAGAAACAGATGGTCCTGTAGAGGTGAGTGCGCTAGCACAGAGTTCACAGTGCCATCTAATGTCAAGGATTAGCCTCATATACTTCACAAAAGATTTAGTAAGGAGCAAGAGATGGGTTTGAGAAAAGCCAGGGGGTCTGTGGTTGGAGAGGTTGGATGAAAGCACTAAGAGTGGATTTCTAGGAAACATGACCCAGCAGAAAAAAAAAACCAAACAAACCAAGAGATTATAACATTGAGAAGATGTCAGAATAAATCACCAAATATTCCATAAGTTGCTGCCTTGGGACTAAGAAAAGTAATATGAGCTTAAAATACAGCAAGTGAGGCTGATAAAAAAATGAGAAAGGCACTGAGTGTTAAGGATAAATAGACACTTGAATGACCAGTTTGGGAAGACGGAGGAATTTGTCTGCACGAATGATGTTTTTTAGGACAGGTGATGCAGGTATCTCTTTAAGATCTGGTCTTAGTGAAGAGCTGTGAGATGACTGCTGGTACCCTATGCCTTGACATCCGAATCCCACTTGGCTTTTCAGTAGCAGACATAGTTCCTTTAGTGCAAAAGCCACCATCCTCTACATTCTGAAATGACTGTCTGTGCACACTGCATAACCATGGTCACAGTGGTTATAAAGGAGTGCACAGTAAAACACGTAAGAAACAATCTCTAAACATTTTTGTTATTCATACCCAGTCCTCTGGGCAGCAAACTCCTTTATTTGCACATATTAGCTGATGATTTGATAAGTAATCCTGCTGAAATCAATAAGATTGTTATTATTAATTCATACAGAGTTCTAATTACCATGACCAAATTAGACACACATACTTCAGCAAGTGTGGGATGGAATCTCAATATGCCTTTGCAGTAGATGCTGTGCCAGGGAGGTTCTGCAGCACTAGGGCTGATGCTGGTAAGCTAGCTCACTTGGAGTGAGCATGAGATGCGGTGCACCTCTCTTCCACAGCTTCAGGATGCTGTTCTTGGTGACATCTTAAATTAGATATTCTTTTGTTTTAGCTATTTATTAGCTTTGCCTATTCTTGACTTGAGGGTCTATCTATCTACATATACTAAACAAATGAGTCACAGGGTTTTGTCTGTACCTGAGGTTAAGGCTTCCTGTTGTACTGGTTGCCAATTTATGTCATCATTTAGTTATACAAGAAAAATAATCTGCACTACACATACTCTGATCCCACACCACTGAAGTGTTTTTGTCGCTGCCTTTAGTGGGAACATAATTAGAATTCTCATAAAGTATTTTGTTAAAGCCTCAAATACCTGTGGAAGCCTGTGATAATTAGTTCAATTAAAACTGTATTCTGAAAAACCAAGTGCAGTAATGAAAGCCTGGCATTTGGTGATTTTGTGTAGTAACTCCAAACTTTGCTTAATTTGCATGCTAAAAGCGGAGGCTACAGGTCCCCTTCCTTAGGAATAGCTGTCATGAATATAAGCTAATGAGCAATCACAGACACTTGTAGGCTTTATGGCCCCACTAAATAGGCTGAGAAAAATTTTCAGGATGGATCTGTGAGCACAGGCAGGTGGATCTGGGGGAGTTGCTCCAGTCCTTCATCACCTCTCTTGCCCATCACTTTCCCAGGCACTGATGCCCTCCTACAGACCCAAGGGAACAGCTGAACCATACACAAGGAGCTCCTGCATCCCCACAATGTGCAGACAGTAGTACAATCAAACCTTCAGCATAGACTACACTGTGTTGACGCCCATCTCAGCATCTATCTCTCATAACTCAATGAACTCTTAAGTGGAACTACTGAAGTGGGGATCTTTGAAGGGTGCCCAATTGTGAAGACTTCTAGCAGAAGATGCAATCAGAGTTGAGTAGAAATGCATAATCTTTACCACTGTTCTACGAAAGTAGTTGGCAGATGAGAGCCTGAGCACCAATTCCCAGCTGTCGGGGATTAACAACAGCAAGACTGCCTTTACAGGATGACATAATGCAATCCAATGACTCCTAAAAGGATTTTTCCTATAATAAAGGAACTGTCAATAGAAACTGTTGTTCTTTCCTTTGTCCCAGTGAAGGTGGTACAAATTTCTCCTTTTAACATACTTTAACTTTAATAGCATTTTCTCCTCATTACTGATTTTAAAGGATGGGTGACTAGTTTCAGAAAAAAAATCTGTTTTTGCTGTAGGTTTTGTCCACTAAAAAGAATTTTCAAGTTTGATGTGGAAACTGTGCAAAATTAAACATCTTATGTTTGAGTCAGAAAAATTCAGTGGAGCCTGCCAAGTTTTGCTATGCAAAATTGGATTATCCCATACCTACCAGGCAGTCAAAATTCACAGTTGAGAACGCACAAAAGAATAGCCAAAGCATGCAACAAAAAGACCTGTGGGTCTTCTATATACTAAATTGAAAAGATATTTTGGATTCTTCAGTCTAACACCTGAAGATTTAGTGATTAATGTACATAGTGGTCTGTTACATTTGATTCATTTGCAAAGCATATTCTTTTTTTTTTTTTTTAATTATTATTTTTTAGCTTAGAAGCTAGTTACAGTTCTTAAAAAGATCTCAGTTTTCTAGTTCATATTTCAGTCACTTTTCAAGTGACCCTCTAACCTACACATCATACTTCTCAGAGGCCTGTGCAAAATGCAGATTCCCTTTAGCATTTTGAGAGGGCTAATAATTCAATTCCTTGTCATTTAGTCTATCTCATGTCCATATTGTTGCCAAAACATAAAGAAAACTCAAGTTTAGAGATGTACAACCTCAGAAAAAAATGAGTCTTAGAAATTAATAGAAAACGTACATCTTTGCTAATTTTCAGCATGTTTAAATCAGAATAATTTAACATGCTGGGTCTGGAAATAGAAGCCATTTCAAAATGTGTCCAGAAATACCTGAGAACAAACAGAACCAGAGTAAAGGTTGTTGGATGCAGCCAGTTACAAGGACTTCTCAGGTCATGTGCTGTCACACAGATCAATGACAATGAGAGAAAAAAGGAAAATTAGGAACTAAGAAAGCATTAAAGCAGAACAAATACAAGAAATCTAGAAAAACAAGCATTGAATTCTAACTCCGGATACACTGTAATAAATCCAAAGATGGGCAGTTTTAATGAAAGATGTCCTATCATCTTCTGATTTTCTTTCTGTAATGTCTCAATTGCTGGAAGTTCTTCAGCAGTGTAAACTGCAGTATTGTCCTACAGCACCAAAAAACCTTTTTGTTGCTGTATGTAAATGAGGGAGAAGTTGTCTAGTACTGCATGTTTATAAGTCTGCAAGTGGTTCTCTAGTAACAAATCCTTGGGTTGAGGAAATGAAACTAACTTCCTTATCATGTTGGACACTTGCTGTTTTTCACTTAGGTTTTTTTTTGTTGTTGTTCCTTTTGATCTTTTTAAAATGATGATATATTCTGAGTTCTGCAAGACCAAAGCATAAATTTCTCTCTCTTTAAAATGTTCTGCATTTTTCAACTCAGTCATCTGAGCGCTTTCAAAACTCAAAGCAAAAAATCACAGTGGATACTTCCCATGCTGCCTTCTTAAAGATTTAGTGCCCTTGTTTCCATAGTAAATCTCTAGTAACCTGGTGTTGGTTGGTAGTCACAAGTAGGTCCTTTCAGTTTCCTGCAGGAACCTGCAGGTTTTTTCTCCCTTTCCTTCAGTAACTGCCTCCTCTTTGCTGGCTGCTTTCTGAGCATTCACATAAGAATTCAAAGCACAAAGCACATGAAGTCATGGAGCTTTAATGTTAGTCCAGAATTAGTCCTGGATCCATCGTCATGTATACTTGAGATAATTTACTTTTGAAAAAAGAGTTATCCTAGGCCCCAATTCTCACAGCACCACTGAAGCTAAGCAGTAAATAAGGAAATGTACCATTTAATTGGATTAGACATTAGTGCTCAAATAGCACTTGTTGAGAATAAGCATATGAAACTATCAGTGAACAACAACAAACAATCTGGAATTGAATTTCAAGTTGGGTGACCTTGGTGCGTTAGCTGGACTCCTCTGGAAACATTTGGCTTTCTTGTAGATCCTACTTGCCTTAGAAAGTACTCAACATTTTCTTAATTATCTCAGCTTACAGCTACTTAATATGTTTAATTACATAATCAACTAGACATATCCTGTTTGCCGCTCACTGTGACTTTAAAATAATAAATAAAGGCAGTATAATTCAATAACTGTTAAATAATCTTTTATATTGTTACTACAATAGTACTTTTGTAAGTTACTAATCACAATTATGCAAATGTTAATTAAGGTTTTGCAGCTCAGTTTCTGTTGACTGGGGAAAAAAACAATTCACAGGCATAATCGCTTGTATCACACTGCGTCAAAAATTTCAGGTCACTACAATTACTGAAACAAGAAATAGAGGCTGTTCTGGTATGTCATGCTCACTGTACAGAAGGTATATATCTTCTGGAGGATTGGCCTTCCAAACCATTCCCTTCCTTCTTTATCTGCTCTCATTTTACTTCCTAGTGAAGAGTAGGATCCTTCCAAATACACTAATGCTAATTCAAGAAAATGAAGT
Organism: Meleagris gallopavo; assembly: GCF_905368555.1. Lineage (NCBI taxonomy): Eukaryota > Metazoa > Chordata > Aves > Galliformes > Phasianidae > Meleagris > Meleagris gallopavo. Next base: position 85,671,697 of record NC_139404.1, on the reverse strand, counting down.
AGGGAGAATGAAAAAAGCATAAGAAGGGAGAATTTCTAACTAAGCTGAGCAAAGTTAGCCATGGTATGCTCAGCATTTCTTTAACAGCTTCTCAACTTCGGGATCCTTTGAGGCAGTAATAAGCTGACTAGCATGTACACCTTCCACGTTTTTGAGGGTGCCTCTCAAGTCATTCCCTTACACTAAACTGTTTCTCATTTTTGCCAGGTTTACTGCCCATTTTATGCTCCTAGGAAAGTGTAAAGAGGATGCACATAGAAAGGAGTTATACGTCCCTGAAAGATCACAAAGAATATGGAGTGAATAGTTCACCACATACCACGCATACCACAGGTTAGAAAAGACAGCGAAAAAATGCTGACACTTTGCAAACATTGGCAGATAAACATTTGTAAGAGTAGAAAAGGAAGAATCTGGGTTAATGGAAGTGGAAGGAAAAAGATACAAAACTGCCACCTAATTCCCTGCCTCCCTGCTGCAGTGACACATACTGCCACCTCGCTGGAGACCGGTAACCAATCAAGGTGTCCAGTAAGAGGATATAAAAGGTCTAAAAATTGCTGCTGCAAGTTGGTAGGGATAAAACGAATTGCAATGGTCCTGGAAAGTGCACACTCATCCTCAAAGACAAGCACAAATCATTAGTTGGCATTTCCAGGAGGGAAGCATCAAGTAAAGATACATTTAAGGACAAATCAAAACGCCACCGGCCCACTGAAGGGATGATGATTTTGGTGCCAGCAAACACAGGCAGCTGTAGCATCCTTGGTTGCATTCTCTTTGGCATTGCTCAGTTCCTCTTCATGCTGCTGCTGAAGCTTTCTCCATGGACTGCCTCCTGCTTATGTCTGGGCACCCTTCAGTCTCTGCATGGGAGCTGGAACCACGTCTTTCACAGAAAGCAGATGCTGTACAGATTGAGCTCACCATGGGCCTCTTGAACTTAGCCTTCCTATCTGAGATATTTGGATGTGCTGTTGGGACAGTCACAACAAAAAACGGGCAGATGTCAAGAGAGAGCAAGTCTGCTATTGGTGGCTGTTTCATCTGGGGCATGAGACGATGGGCCACGCTCTGATAGCCAAGAAGAGATGGGTGATGAGGTTTTCTTTCCTTTTAAATCTATATCCACCAGCTGAGTAGAAGAGAATAAATGAACAGCCAACTTGGTCACACCTTTCTTCACTCAAACAGCTCTTTTTTGCCCCCTAGACTACACCCATCACAGTCCTCTGCCTGGTACTAGAAAAGTGGAGGCAGAGACAGGGCATGTAGCCTGTGCCTTTCCCACTTACATTCTTCTGGCCATGTCAAGTAACAAATCTCCTTCCCAGGATCACAAAACAACCAACTTGACTTTGTAGAAATGACTAAAAATTGTACAATTAAGGGGCAAAACCAGATTAATGGGCTCTGTCTCCTGACATTGATTTGGTCCCAGAGCTGTACACTGCCCTGGTTTGGATCAGGTCTGCAGCTCACATTTGTTCTTTGGATTGGACTTTGCTGCAGAGGCTGAGGCAAAACTCAACCCTTGTCCCTGGGTTCTAGCCACTCTTCCCTCTCATGTTACTGTTGCTTTTTTTTGTGTCTGGGCTCACGTTTTTAATTAAAATCTTCCACTTACAGTCTTCTCATTCAAATTTTCTGTCTGCAGTCCTCTCTGTTATCTATTGAATATCTTGAAAAAGTAAGTGGAAAGTAGCAAAATCTATAGATGTCTTAGGCATTCAATTTGCCTCATTTGTCCAAAGGAAAACACACATATCAACACACTGCTTGAGCTAAAGAACATCCAGGAAAGTGCTGCAAGGGAATAAGCTCTGGTTTCCACTGAGTAAGCACTGTAATTTCTTTTGAAGAGTCTGTTGATATGAAATAATGGACCAATAAGCTTTGGAATAAATTGACTATCCATTTTTGTCTCTCTAGTTAATGTTGCATCCTGTGATTATCTAGTTTCATTCTCTTATTTCAGCCAAAGCAGAGTATTTTTAGTAAAAACCACAGTGTCTCTTTTCAAAGGCCGGAGAGTTTAATTGTGGCCAGTCCGTAGCAAACACTTAATTTTGAGAAAAGAAAGACCAGCACCATATGTACTGCATCAGTGTTCTGCTTTGACAGATTAGTTGGAGTACTATTTTCAAATTCAGTCCATTCATAGAGAAAACACGCTTCTTAATCATCCCTCCTGGCCCTTTTAGACACATTGCTCCTCTTTGCCCCTCAGTTTACACTAAACACAAGTGAGAAAGTGCAAGTGTCACTCAGAGGCACGCCCACAATACTGTTATTGCAGGCAGCAGAGAGTAGTACTTTTCATTTCCTTGAAGTGGGCAAAACACAAGTGAGTGATGTTAGAGTGACAGCTCCGGAACAGCAATCCATCTTTCTCCCACCTGTGCCAGGTACACAGCAAAAACGGAATGCAAAGCAGTTCTGCAGAACAGCACAACCTAGCTCAGCTCAGAACTACAAGGATCACAGCAAAAGCAAAAGGATAGCTTATGTCTTGGGCTTATTCAATATTCAGAGTCTCAAGAAGTTGGGGGAAAAGAAAAACTTTTTTCTTCAAATCAACTTTTCAACTCTTTAAGACTGGCATGTATGTAGTCCCTTTTTCTTGGATATGTAGGAGAATTTGATGTGGAATGACTTTCAGGGACTCATGTGTTAACAATCTAGGTTAGAAAAGTCATTCTTGTAGACTAATGGTACGGCATGGGCTATCTATCAACTCCCAAAACCTGGCTTGATGAATGATCATTAAATATGCAGAGAATGTTTAACTTATTGAGTTAATGAATAAACTAGGAATTCTCTATCATATTTTGAGGATAAACTTTATTAATATATGGTTTGCTAATAATTAAAAGCATCATTGTGTTTGCAAGAAAAGAACTGTAACCTCTCATATACTTCGCATTTTACTGTATACACACAGATTGAATTAGTCTTCGCTTGAAAAGAGGAGTCCAAAAGGTGAGACACATGAAGATGAGGATGAAATAACAGTATATAAAATAAAAATAAAAACAAGTCATGTACCCAGATCTTTCCACAGCAGTAGGAACGTTAAAAAAACAAGCAAACATAAAAAACCTCCAAGAAACAATTATGAGATGGAAGTGCCTTTACAGAAGCTAAATCCCCACGTTCCTTCCAACAGATACACTAAGGTTGCCCAGCGCCGCATAAAGAAACAAACTTGAAGGACAGTTCTACAAAGGGACACCTATTTTAATCCACGTGGTTAAAAATAGCAGACTTGGCAGCCATCACCAGATTCACAGTATGCTGCCTAGAACTTCACGACTCGACTCAGAGTAAAAAACCCATCTCCCAAAGCAGGAGCTCAGGACCCTGTTTTCAGCCAGAAACTGGCAGTGTTGTTGCGATGACACATGGCTGAAATGCATTTTCCAAACTGGCGAGTTAAAAAGAAAAAACACTCTGAGTGAGAAAATTCAATAGAGCACGAAAGGAAAAGACTGGATCTTTATAACCAGTTTCCCCAGCTCACATTACAAAACTAATGAAAAAACATTTTCCAAATGTAACTGCAACCCTGGGCCTTTTGTCTTTGATCAAGATGTAGCACACATTGGCTGCAGGCCTGGTCTGCGGCTGGCTCCAGCAGTGGGTGATGTTTGGGCCAGCACTGGGTGAGCTGGTGGCTTGCCTCCCCACTCAGACATCACCACTCCTTCCCCCATTTCTTATGGGTGGTGGGCGGCGGTCTCCCTAGCAGTTCCCTAACACATTCTAAGTGAAAGGCTGGAAGACTGCCCTCTGTGATGTGGACACATTTACCTACAGAAAAATTGCAAAGACAGGAGCAAAGTGGTGTAGAATTTATAACAGAGATTTGTACCTTGAATACTTGTGAGTAAAGTTTCTAAGAGCATGATGTTAAGAACCTTCACTGTTCCTTTTTGCTTTGTTCCCTCCTTTTCACTTCCTGTATTTCCTCAGCCTTTGACTTTCTGTTGTGTCACTACTTTCTTTCAAGCACTAAAGGCAATGAATAAAACTCTTAAGCATTTTTATAAGCAAATTTGGTTTCATTCCTATTAATTGATTTATTAAAAAAGCTCTCCAGATTTGTATCCATCCTCATACCTTCCATCTTACCCACGAAATCTCCTCTTGCTATCCCCCCAGGGCATGCATAGGTTTCTGGCCTCTGTTTGTAGTGAGCTGTGCAAAGATGCCCCACTACAGAGCAGAGAGGCAGAACTGCCATGCCTTACAACTTTCACAGCATGCAGCAAAGCATGCAGCACTTCTTTACCTACAACTCCTACTGGGGCTGTCAGCTGCCAGTGATCTTTCAGAAGAAAAGAAGAGTGGAGAGAAACTCAGTTGACTCTTAATCTGATAGCATATGGTGTTGAGGAGAACAAAGAAGCCATAGTGACATTTATCAAATGAAATAGTTAAGTAGGCTGGAACAGACCTGACACTGATGGCAGAATGACAGCAGCAGCCCAATTGGCTCTGCTGTTTGCAAAACATGTGCTGAAGTTTGGACGCTGCTTGCATCAGTGGTGCGGGGAAAAATGAAAGGACAGCAGATGGCAGATTGGCAGTATGAAGGGAGATGTGGGCTGGCCTGTCTTACCATTTTGCTATATCGAGATCAGCACTATGTCCTCTCATTCCCAGGCTGTTCAGGGTGCTACGAAGTTACTGTAAAGATTTCAGCTGTTGCCTCACTAAGTGGCAGCAACACAACCTGCTGAAGCAGCAAGCCCTGCCCTCACCAGACTCCATCACTGGGAAAGCAGTTAACAACAACTGTGCCTAGCTGTGACTCTTCTTTATTGGCCCTTCTGAAAATGTCTGCAATTTCAGAGAAACACCACCAGCAGGAAAGAAAAACAGTTGCTAATGGTTCATCAGTTTGGCATATTGGAAGATAACAGAGCATGCCAGCAGCAGAGAGGACTCCATGTTGGAGGGCCAGGCCAACTCTAGCAAGTAGGCAGAAGATTCCTAGAGCCCTTCTCTTCCACTCTCTCTTCCCTCATGCTGAGTCTTTCATGACTGATATCTGACCCCAATCCAGCCATGTTCTGGGTCAACTCTCATGCTGCAAATTAGTCCCAAGTGTCCCTTTTCATATTGCTGTACTGACGTCGTCTCAGTGTCACTCACATCACTTAGATTTTGTCCCTCTTCTCCTCTTGTGGCCCCACTGTGCTCATCTTTCAAAGACCATGGACCACTCCAAGGGCCAGTGACCTATCTGTGTACTGCGAATCCTTTCCTTAAAATTATCTTTTGGGTTCATTAAAGCTTTGAGATTGGAAGACCAGCTGAATGTCCTGAGCCAAGGGGCAGAGACACAGTTGAGGGTGCTGTTGTGAGCTCAAATTTTTCCCTTTCTTCCCTCTGTCTGGGCACAGTGCATTCAAAACCACAAGTGGAATTATCCTGAAAACCTACAGCTGGTCAGCAGCAGAAGATAGATTACTACACAAAACAAACCTGAACTATGAAAACACCAGTTTTCTCAGAACAGGGAAATTTCAGAAAAAGGAAATTCAAGATATTTTCAGATACAAAAATAGTTATTAGAATAATAGCTTGCATGCTGTATAGATAAAACATTAGTACAATAAAAGACAAGAAAAACGCATTCGTGTGAATAATGGTTCGACTGGTTTTGCTGTTAACCTGAACAACTTCACAATGATTTTGATTTAGCTCAACCTGAAACAGAAATGATGACTGCTTTCTGGAAAAAGAACATAAAAACAAGATGAAACAAAACAAAACAACCTGATAACCTGGAAATGTACTCTCGGTTTGAATAAAACATCTTGTTTGATTTTCATCATTGTTTGTTTTGGAGTTGTAATCTGTTTCACTGTTCTTGATACTTTTTGTTTTGAAAAAATTGGTCCATTACAAAACAAGAACAATTTTATATATATTTTTTAATCTCCAAATATTTTGTTCTCGCCCACCCCCATATGTTTCCTGTCCAAACTGTTCTCTAATAGATTCAAATCAATTTTGGTCTCTACAAAATTAAATTTCCTGGTGAATTTTGGATCAAAGTCATTTGATTAAAATCCCCAGCTAATGCTTACTCTTTGCAAAACTGTGAGGCAGCAAAGACATGCAGATGATAGTAAAGAAACATTTTTGGATTTTGCAAGATCCAATCTTTAAATCAAAGAGTAGGTGCAATTTGCTGTGTGGATTTTTTTTTTTTTTTTTCCTATTTACTTCCTGTACTTGAGATTGATACTTTGTTCATTTTGAGAGGTGGACAGGGAGAATTTTTTACTCAGGATCTGAGCCTTCACGGTGGAATGGTTTTAAACTAAATCAGGGGAGGTTTAGGTTAGATGTTAGGAGGAAGTTTTTCACTCAGAGGGTGGTGACACACTGGAACAGGTTGCCCAAGGAGGTTGTGGATGCCGCATCCCTGGAGGCACTCAAGGCCAGGCTGGATGTGGCTCTGGGCAGCCTGGTCTGGTGGTTGACCCTGCACACAGCAGGGGGGTTGAAACTAGATGATCATTGTGGTCCTTCTCAACCCAGGCCATTCTATGATTCTATGATTCTAAGATTAGCTGTAAATCAAAACAGATGCTTTGCTGAAGGTAGGCCTATCAAATCAATATGGAGATGAATCACAGAAACACCAAGGTTGGAAAAGACCTACAAGATCATCCAGTCCAACCATCCACCTATCACCAAGAGTTCTCACTAAACCATGTCCCTCAACACAGGAGCCCCTAACATGATGGAGATAACTTTTAAAGTACTTTAAGGCTGATTTACTGCTCAGGTCATGAATTTCGTGCTCCTGCCCAGCCCTGGTGAGGCTGAGGCCACTGACCCTCTTGCAGAGGCGGGTACTAGCCCCCAGCAGGCCACTGGAGGGGAGGTTAGCAGTAGTCACTGCTAAAGAGGGTTTCTGCACTGCACGGGATGTGGTTACAGTGGTCTCAGTTCCGCCCCATATTGCTCTGTGATGCAAACAGCAACCAGATCCTCATGTGCAGAGCTCAATGCCAACAGAAACACTGTTGGGTCACACTCATGCACCTGCTGTTCCAGAGATGCCTGCTGCACACTGAGCACTGGTGATAGCCATGTGCTGCTTCACTGCAGAGCTGCTCTTGCAGATGCAGGGTTGCAAACTCCAAACTCCAGAAGGGAGAACGTTCCGTTGCTCTTTAACTTTCAAGATTGCTGGCCTTTTTTTTTTTTTTTCTTTTCTTAAATTCCTAGCTACTGGAGTTAGAGGATAATAGGATAACTTTTAATGCAGCTTTCCTTCTTAGAATAGGTTTCTGACCTCACGTTTGCAGAGAAACTCTGCATGCTATCCCTTGTAGTAGGTAACAAAGACCAAGGTAACTGTATAAAAGAGTTAATTCTAAAAAAAAACCCTCAAACTCACAGATTTTAAGAGAATTTTATAACTACATTGATCAAGACAATATTTAAATGATTACAGTGAAAATCAGTCCCTTCTTTTCAGCTTGTCTATTTTTATTTCTTCTTTGTTTAATTATTTCTGTTATTCTTTTCTCCTAACCATCTATGAATTGAATTGTTTTCCATACGTTTAGCCTAGCATTTACAGGCTGGCTGTCTCAGTGCTAGACTTTGCAAGTTGTTTATTCTTGACTTTTTAAGCAGAATTTTGATATCTTTCATGAGCAAGGAAATTAAAATAAATAGCAACTCTCCTGCTGTTGAATGAAACATGTTATTTGCACTTATTCTGTGCAAACCCTTCTTTTTGTTTAATTCATTTCCTCAGGCCTTGAGAGTTTACACTTCCAAGTAGAGATCCTTAATGCTGCTATAATTCACTGCATTTTCAATTCATTTCTATGATAGCTATGGGATGTACTAGGATCTCCTTAAAAACAGTAACTTGCTTAATTGTACCTTCAATTTAATTCTCAAAAAAATAATTCTATTTGAAAAAAGTATATAGAGTCACTGAGGTTTTTCTAAATTTCCCTTATTTATGAACAAATTCAAGGTTTAAAATTAAGATTTTAGTTTTTATAACAATATTTCCAGAAAAAGAAGAATAGTATTTCCTTGTACTCATCTTAAACTTTCTTGCTTTTCCTTCTGTCCTTCATTTGGCTGATCCAAATCTAAAGAGTACACAACTTACATTATATTTGAAGTACCTATTTAACTCACAATCTTGGCCTGCTTTCATTGTGCTGTGCCTTGAAAACATAGCCCAGATATAATATATATACAGCAGCTCATACAGACACCCGTCTCCTCAGAGTAGCTCTCCAGCTTGGCACAGATTGCATTCAACACATACACAATTTAAGTCAGTGGAGAAAAATATTTATGCATATTGTATTCTATGGTATAATTGTAAGTTGGTATGCCCAGAGCTGCTGATGGTACAGAGCACACATTGTGCATTCTCTGTAGTTAGCTGAAGTTTTAGAGGATCTTAAAACTCACAGAGTTAAAAATATAAAATGGAATGGAATGGAATGGAATAGGAAAGAACAGAACAGAAAAGAATGGAATAGAATACAGTAATAGGGTTTAACATTTGCTAAATATGAGTGCAAAATGCAACTTATGACAGAGCTTTCTGTATATGGAAGAATTGTCCTGTACTTTTTTAATGCTGGCCTTAATCCATCATTTTCCTGCATTATAAAATATAAAAGCAACACTCTATAAAAACTTTACTTGGAATCTTGGCAGTCTTCTTGGATTTTCACTTTTAAACTGAGACTGATGGGTATGTTTCGGTATTTCAAGCATAAATACATCTTTGTTCCTAACATGCAGCAACCAACTTGAAAGGGGATTTTACAGAGCTCTGGAGGACAGAGAGTAGATCTGCCTGAAGTGAAAGAATCTACTTCCACAGAAAAACAAACAAACAAACAAACAAAAGACAAAATCCCCAAAACAATAGCACAGAAAAGAAGAGCTACTCTCACCAAATGAAGATATATATAGAGCTGAAGGATGTTTGGTGAATGTGGAAGGAAATGCACCAAAAGAAACAATGTTTGAGGTGAGAATGGGTGGATTTCATGAAAGTGTCATAGTAGACTGTCCTTTTTGATTATTATCCAAACTATTAACAAATTACACTAATTACCACTTTGTGCAAGTGACACTCTTCCAGGGCTTTTTCTTCCATAAGCTATCATGCAGTTCCCAGCAGATTTCCAGCAGAAGTGAGTCTTTGGGAAGGATCAGAGAGAGGTAGATCACTTTGTAGTTTCGCTCCATAAAGATGTTTCCATTTTTGGCATATGGAGGTGGTGACAAAATAGTGGATGAAGATGAACATCACTCGTCATTCAGGAAGTATCCCAAACAGAACACAGGGGAGTAAAGATGGCTAGGTCAGTACAATTCTCCGACAGTAAGCACATGGAACTTAAGTCTGAGTTTGCAAGTAAATAAGATCTGCTGGTGAAATCTGTGCTTCAGCTTCATACACATCTTTCCCATGGGACATGCAAAGATTATCTTTCAGATGAAAAAGACAAGATCATGCTTGACATACTCCCCCAGTACAGTTATGCAGCCCTCACATCAGTGTGACTCATGAAAATATACTCTCTGATTCCCCATCTGCCACACATTAGCCAGCAGCAACTTGTCCTTGAAATGACACTAAGCACAGGTTTCCATCTGGACAGTGACCAATCAGTCAGCTTGCGTGGTGACCTTTTGCCTTGCGATTGCTTTTAAATGAAGTCTCCAAAATCTGTATTGTTCTAAGAAGGAAACATCTGAAACTATTTTCTAAGGAGTGCTTAGTACTTCTCTACCATTATACCACTGTGCAATTTAAAACACATCATCTCACCAATTGTTCAATCTGAGAATTTGATCTATAGCTCTGCTTTCTTGCTGCAGTCACTTCTTTGGAAACAAAGATCTTCCATTCCTTTCAATATTGAATTAAAACTGCTGTCACCAGGAGAATTTCTGCTAAATCCAAATATCCACAAATCCACATTGTTCTTAGACTGTACATCACCGCTACTCACTGATAGACAGAAAGAACCTTAAAACTTAACTTTCTTTCCTTTTTATTGGACATATGATGGCAGACCAGAGCATACCAGTGATCCGAAAGGTCACGAGGATGGCTTACAGATGGCTTCAAACCAAAATAAGATTTATCAATTGCTTTTATTGCCAGTGTATATTGAAGTACAAACAAATTTTTGCAAATCCTATTTGTAGTTTCTACAATGACTGCTTTTGAAAATATCAAAATTATTCAAGATTGACGTTAAAAAGAGCTAAATTTTCTGAAGTCACTGTTTGCAATGTAGTATTTGCTCAGATACATTGAACTTAAATGCAATGGTAGTCTGTTAAACAGTCATCTGCTTCATTTTGTATAAGTTTTAAAAATCTATTATGATTCCTCTTTATATCTCAGTTCAATATAAAATGATAGAATAATATACCACTTTAAACTGGCTATCACTTCCTTTCCATCTGAAAAACATAAAATATTTCCTTTTAAATAGCTACTATCAAAACCATTTATTTAATAACTTCTAACCTCTCATAGACTAGAAGCTGGAGATCTCACAACACTGAATGTGTATTTTCTAAGATGTGTCTTACAGGCAGTAATGTACTGCGGAAGAACTATTAAGAAGGAAACTTTCAGGAGTCACAGCACAGACATATTGTAGTGCATGATATAAGTCAGTGACAGAGAACAGCCCAATGGCTTCAAGAAAATTCTGTGGAGGATCATCTCGAGAGACATTCCCAACAGCATGTTCTATGCTGACTGATCAGACAGTATATCTTTGTCTTTTGGACTGAGTTCAACTCTTGCCTTATCACAGCTTAGACTTGATGCCTAAGCTGTCAGTGAGTCACCTGTAATACTTGCAAAATCCTGTGCTTGAGTCTCACCTTCATTAATATGGGTTGTCTTATACTCTTCCTTAAATTTCCAGGGATATTTTGGCACCTGGGGTCATATAAAGACATGTCTAGTCAATGTGCTTAAGGTAGAAGGGAGTGGCACAGCAACTGTTCTACTATTTTATGTTATAGAATTGTCTCAGCATGACAAGTTCTGTCATCTCTACAGCTTTTGTGTGATACATCACATTTCTGTGATATGACTATTCACTGAGAGTCTGACCTACAGCTACCTGGTGTCCTATATTCAAACCCTAGCAAAGATCTGGCAAATGTTACGCTTATTCCTCCCACTCTCCCTCCTGCAGCTCTTAACTACTCTGTATTTCAACTGACTGAGTGGCCAACAAGTTAGTGTATTTGGACTGACATTCAAACCAGTCACCAAAGGGTTTTTTCAGCTTCCATCAGTGCTAAAAGTGTTTCTGCGTCTACAGACTCTGGTGTACAAGAGGTGAGAGCAGCAGTGTCATGAACAGTGCTGCTATCAAACATTGGCAGGGAAAGAAACATAAAGATGAAACGAGGGAAAAACACAGGAACCTTGCAAAAGTGGGAGGGACAAAGACAATCCAGAGAACAGAGACAAAAAGAGGAAATGTGGTGAGATCCTATGCTGAAGAAAAAGAGAATTACAATATCACTTGGAATTAAGCAAGGAGAGCTAGAGAAACACAGAAGCAGTTGAGAGGTTAATGAGATAACAGAATGAGATGACAGGACCCACTAGAAAAGCCAGGAGTTACTGAAGCTAATGACAATCTGCCCAAAACTCACAGGAGGGTTCTCCTCTGCTAAGCAACTGCATCCATCTCAGGCTCCCCTGGTTTGCTCAGGCTGTCTCTGTCTTCCCACAGCTCCTTGCTCAGTCTCCTTACAACACTTGCTGTAATTTCTGCTTCTCCACATCTGCTGTTTCTGCCCCAGGGAATTCTGTCAGGCATTTCTACTCTCCATCTGACACTGTTCACTTCTGCCAAAACACTGTTTAGCAAAACCGTTGCTTGTGGCTGTTCACACAATATAGGTAAACATGCAAATCAGATCATTAAAGGAGCTGCAGTAAACGTCTGATAAACAGCTGCACAAAGCTCAGTGGCCACATGACAGGAGGGAAGCAGTCTGCATTTCTCCCAAGGGCCATAGAGAGCACACTGTTCCCAAGCAGCTTTGGAAGGAGGGGTGGTTGCTGTCTTATGGAAAGCCCCACACCGCCCCCTGCACAGTGCTGTGAGTAAACCCAAACCTTTTTGTTTTGCTGAAAGCTAACACACAGCAAAAACAGATAGTTGCAAGAGATGTCTTCAGGGGTTACAAGTGACCAAGGGTCACTGCATTAGCACATTTTAATTAGGCTCTTTCTGAAGGAGCTACTACATTGTGAGGCATCCAGGTTTCAAAATCTCAGCATCAAAGCAAAAGAACTCGCATTACCAGAATGACAAATAAATACCATTGAAGCATTCTCTAACAGTAATGGAAGGGCTGATAGCTGAGAAAGATTGAGCCAAATTCACTTAGCTTGGAAGGCCTCGAGAAATTGGTGTAATTTCTTAGCACATAGCTACATGGGTGGAAAACTAAATGTAGTGCTTGGTAACAAGAGTTCCAGCAACATAGAAGACAATGGAAATAAAACAAAAAGAATTGCTTGTATTAAAATTGGAGTTCTAGCTGTATGGGAGAGCATGGGCTGAATGGAGCAAGAGTAAATAAGGATGTAGAAAACATCCTGTTATACCAAATGGTTTCTATTGAATTCTACCAAAAATGGAAGTTGGCATACTCCATTATCTAGAAATAAAACACATTTTTAGTTCAAGTGCAGCCATTTCTCACAAGGTCAAAAAGCCTCAAATCTACTAAGAGCAAGATTTGAACAAAAAATAGCCTAGCTAAAATTGCATTCTGAATTTATTCATCATCCATTTGATCACATGTGGCATATAGTTCAGCAAGGTTCTGATTATATGATAAATGGCTGGTTACTGGTGTAGCAGCAGCAGATAGATATACTGTATAAAAAAAATGTGTACTTTTGCTGTGTTACTACCAAAAGCTGAGATTTTATCAGTGTGCAAAAGGTAACTGGAGTAGGGCTACTATCAGAATCAGTGACTTCAAAGAAAAGTGAAGTGGCAGATCATGGCAGAATGATGCAATCAGCAATTATTAGCAAGTATTGAACTAATGACTTTATTATATCCCAAGAAAGGATGGGACTGATGACAGACTCAGATGAGGTATAAAAATGATCTCATGAATACTTCTTGTCCTTAATTTTCCCATCAACCTTTTGGCTTGAGTAGAGATTCAAGCCCAAAATCTTGACTCAAATGCCTCCCTGAACACATGGGGCAACCCAGTATTGATTCACTCTTCCTGTTACAATGTGCCCCTTAAAAGGCAACACTTTGCAGTCTCAGAGGAGCCATGGTTCAGCACAGTATGAAGTCATTCTCAAAGAGGCAGTTCAAGGTTTACAAGGCAGTCATCAGTGAGATATTTGAGGATAAAAGACTATGCAAGTTTTTGCTGGTAAAGAGGCAGAGGCTCAGATAAAAGGTCAGTCAAAGTAGTAATCATCTGATATGACCATCCTGTGCTTTGCTCTTGCTTATCCTTTCAACATATGTTCTACTCATTGACCTCTATAACTGAGGTTAAGAGAAAACAAAGATTGGATAAGATCAAATCAATATGTGGAATTTCTCCCTTTAACAGAATTCATTATTTATCCAAGGGAAATGAAGGAGAAACTGGGAGATCTGCTGTCTTTAAATCGTTGATAGAGTTGATCTCACCTATATTTCTAACCTAGCTGCTGTTTTCAGAAGTATTCCATCAGGTGTGGACACAGCTCCTGTATGCCCAGAGGGGAAACAAGGTTAGCAGAATAGCAGACCTCTGAAGCAATGCCATTCTAGTCCTTCAATAAACCAATGTTACGTACATGCAGCAGTTACCATAGCTGCTTCTGGGAATTAGGTGTTCTGACACTTGCATTATAACTGCTATTTCTGATAGCTAGGGCATCCAGGGCAGCACAGAGCTCAGGACCCACATGAAAAATGGGACAGGTATTCATGCACCTGTGCTGAGCATCAGCCCACATATCCACTGCTCAATGGAAATAAAAGGTGAGTGAGTCACATTACAATTAACATAAAACACAGCAAATGCATCCTATGGAATAAAGAATGAGGACTGGAATTCATGGTTGGAGTAACTCCAGGGCACTCAAAACTATGCATGCAATAAGGGTGTCTTTGGCTTTGCCTATTTCTGTTATACTTATATATACTTATATATACTTACTATATACTTATATATAGATTAGGACTTTTTTGGTATAAGTGACATTCCTACCTCAAATTTTTTCTAGTTGTTTTCACAGGTACGTGGTAGTAGTCATGACTCTCACCACTGATGTCTTGTGCCTTCTGAACCATGTTCACACAGAGGTACAAGGTAAAAAAAGAAAGAAAGAAAAAAACAAAAAAACAGAGCAATTTTGGATAACCAAACAGGCTCAGTGGAGGCATAATGAATGAACCACATCAACTCTCTGCACCGTTCCATCCTTTTTATATAATTCATGCTACTTGTTAGGCCATAATGGAAATAACCCATTATTATCAAGTTGCACTTGTAGCTGAGAGAAAGAATATGAAGTGCTTCCACAATACAAAGGCGTGGTTAAATCTTCTGGGTTATCTCTAGCAGCTCAGACTCCTTGAATAAAGATGATAGATGTGATCACAGAGAATATTGAATGGCTAGGGATAGCAGTGTATCAAGTTTCGGAGGCTGCCCATTGCTTTGCTCCTGCGAGTGGGCTGAGAAATGGAAAGATGAAGAGAGCTATATTTGATTTTATACTCTCGCATCAGTGCAAGAAGCCCAGCTGGGAAGCTACAGGCAGCACAAAACAAAGCTAACCAAAGAACCTAGTCCTTATGCAAATATTTACAACCAGGCATGCTGTTACCATATGAAACAATACCCTGAGGTTAAGAAGTGGAGGAAAGTATTTTAAGGCATGCTGTGAGCACTAACCAAAAGTAGGCTCTCATACTGAAAAAAAAAAAGAAGAGATAGGCTGATGTTCTAGATTCTTACAATGAAGAATTTTACTTTTTACCAGCCTCCATGGCAAGAAAAAATTACTTCTGTGGTAATTTTTTACCGTAATGATATTTAAATCTCAACGTAAATCTGTACATACAGCAAAGAAACTTTAAATGTAGTCTTTAAAGCAAACAAAAATGCTTAAAGAAGAAGAAAGAAAATTCTGAGTTCTACTTTTGCTGCAAAGGAACATTTCTAGTAAATCACATCTCACTACTGATTAAAGTTCTGCCATCTGGAGTTCATTGAAGTGGCATCTGGCATTCCAACAATCTTAGGAAATATTCTGGAACCATAATAATAATAAAAAACATCCTGGTTTTATATAGGCAGTTTCTCCAGCTGATCATTTCAAGAGAGATGCTCCAGTTCAATCAGAAGGCTCAGCAAATAAGCAATGATGCTTGGTGACATTCTATGGTTTACGCTGTGCTGGAGGTCCACTACCTGAACAGTCTTTTCTCCTGACTTTTGAACAGTGGCTCTATTGTTCATGGCACCTACATTGTTCATGACTGAGCCCCCTGAAGGCATAAATTATCTTTGAGACCATCAATATACCATTCTCCATCGAACAGATACTATACTCCTAAATCATCTAAAATCCAGAATGTGTTTGGGTCTATGACTACATTCTATTATTACCAAAGGCTTGATCTTAATTAATCACTGCTCTCCATACTGTTTTAGGATCTTCTCTGTACCTCTGCTCTTTATGAACCATGGCATAGACTGGTTAGAAACTAGACTGAGATGAAAAATATTCTGGATGCTAAACTTTCAAAAGGATGTAGATGCATGAGGTTTCCAAGTGCACACGGTTGTGCCTGACAGCATTTAGGTCATCTGAAGATCTTCCACGCATCTCCAGGACTTTTTCAGTCTTAACAATGCCAGCAAACTCAGAAGTGGCTTCTGGCCAATGCTATACATCAAGGTCTGCAAAGGAGATTTTTACCCACCTGATGAGCTTAGGGATGTTCTGAATAAGGCTAACTGTGGTCATGGAAAACAAAAATGTGGCCATCACTTACATTTCATAGCACAATGACAAAGGGAAGAAAGACAAGCTGTTCTGCCCTTTCTTTCTTTTTAGCAAGGGATTAGTGGCTAAAGCCAGCACAGACAAAAATGGGACTACCTTGAGAGGCTGATTTCCTTCTCTGCAACTATATATAGCAAGGTAAGCCAGACTTAAATAAATTAAGTGCAAATAGCCCATTTTTATTTGGAGGCTTTTGCTATTTGGATTTATTCCATTACAAGACAAGATACCTAGCTCTAATGTTGCAATAATTGACAAATAATCATGCATCAAAAACGTGCTTTCTCAAGTAATCTCTTTCTACTATCCCATCCTTCAACAATTCTCCTAACAAGGTGGCCTACATTTTTCAAAACAAATTTCTTTCAGAATTCATTAATTCTGTGTTCCATAAGCTCCCTTTACTATCACAACTGTGTACTACCATATTGAAAAGCCATGAATTCATTTGACAGAGATCAGAGCAGTCATGGTTGCAACGATCAAAACGTATCTGTTCTATTGATGATGGCAGTAGTGAAAATGCTGTTAGCTACTTTACAAGCAAACTCATGGAGCTTCATAAATAAGTACATTCCTTCCACAACATCATGATTAAATGTGTTCACAAGCCCAGTCAAAAAAATCACTTTTGGCTGGACTGAAATTCAGTGAGGCCTTGTGCAATCAAATTGTCACCTTATATAAAGATACATACTGCGACTTCATGACAGCCATCAAGCCAAATTCATATTTGAATAACAGCAAGTAAAATTCTGTCCCTCAATTTCTGTGCAATGTATGGTAGTATTTTAACAGCCTTAAAGTAAAATGATTTTTATGTGCGCCTTCAGTCTATTTTTATTATTTTCTTGTAAAAATATCACACTTTTTGCAGAAGGTTGAATGTGACACTGAATGTATGCAACAGATTTTTCTTCCTTGCCATTTTTCTTCCATTCAGTCTCTGTCTCTCTTATCTACAGCTTTAACATTTTCTAATTCTTTTTTCTTTACCTTTCTAAGAAGTGCACCCAGCTCTCTTTATTGTGAAGGAACTTATGTTTATGTGAGTCTGTTGACCCTGGAGGATGTAAAAGCCTTTTGCAAATTTCAGTGGATTAGCACCCCATAGGCAGGCAACACGTAATCCTAATTCCGCCATCTTTGTCTTAAAAGTGTATAACATTTAAGAACACACAAACTTCAGCGTCTGTTTGTAAAGTTGAGGTCAGCAGCTTGTGTGCAGGATTTGACCTGAGCTCCAGATGATATCTCGAGCTGAGCTTATGCAGACGTAATTACCCAATGCAGATGCAATTACCCAAGCTGGAATTTTGCCAGGACATGAGGATCAACACATCTGTGAAATGTGCCATGAAGTCGTTTACGAAAAGTAGTTGGAAGCTCATTTTTAACAAGTGCCACCCTAAAGGCAATAGAAACAGAACTAACAGAAATCAAGGTATGTC